>NC_086215.1:6947500-7268750 GCF_035770615.1 Melospiza melodia melodia
TTCCTTGATAAGCCAAGGAAACAAAATATTCTTATTTTGGGTAAAAAAAAAATTATATTTTATTTTGCATACTTTATATTTTATATTTTATAAATATAAAACATAAATATAAATTTAGTGTTTTATATTTGTTTTTATTTTGTATGTTTTATATTTATTTTGTGTTTTACTTTTGCACAAACACAGGCGCAGCAAATGAGATAAGAATTGTTTTGACCATTCTCTGAGGTTCAGAGAGTGTGAATTTTAGAAATATTCTTGGCAAGATTTTCTTGCTTTTCTCTGTGAGGAGAAATGTGGCTACACCAATCCATCCCAGCTCAGGATCAGGGTGCCATTCCAAGTGGCAAGGCCTGTTCAGCAGGGATTTGGGAGCCCTGTGGAGGCATTCAGTGCTGCCTGCTGTCTCCAAGCCCATCGAGCCAGCAGGAGAGCTCATGGTCCCTCTGCTGGAGAGCTCCAAAGGCTCTGCACTGGCCAGGCTGCTCTGCTTGGGGAAATAAAGAGGATTAAATTGTGTTATCTCTCATGGTAAAGGGGGACTCGTGTTTTCTAAGAGGAAAAGGGCTCAGCACAAGACTGGAAACAACCATGTTCCCTCCTGTCTCTCTGCCATGCAGCTTATCCAGACACCCCTGTGCAAATTATCGTTTATCTCTAGGTCTGTGTCTGCATCTCCCCAGCCACCCAGCTTCAATGGCAGGGTTTAAAATAAACCAGTGAGTTTCTCTCGTTTTTAGGCAGGCCGGGGTGCCTCAGCCACACCCTACCACACTTCACCCTCTCACACTCACTGACACCCTCTCACACTCAGTCCTATAAATAAAAGCCTCACCAAGACAGGAAATATCTCCTAATTAGCACCCCAGACACACTCTCCTGGCTGCCTTCCACTCCTTCCCATTGGCTGCAGAGAGATGGAGGCTCTTTTATTTTTTCTTCCAACATTCCCTTAAAGACCTATCGATGTTTTGCTGAAACCATTTGCAATGAGGAGGAGGAGGAAAAAAAAAAAAAGGCATCCAGTGGAAGGTGTCAGATGGAGGCAGGAGATAAATAATGAGCCTTCCTTTGCCTGACCCACTAGTGAGCATTGCTGGAAAAACAGGCTCTCAAAAACGTCCAGTTCTTCACTTTTAGAGCTGGAAAAGGCCTCTTAGATCATGCAGCCC
Organism: Melospiza melodia melodia; assembly: GCF_035770615.1. Lineage (NCBI taxonomy): Eukaryota > Metazoa > Chordata > Aves > Passeriformes > Passerellidae > Melospiza > Melospiza melodia. Next base: position 6,948,673 of record NC_086215.1, read on the forward strand.
AGCTCCCTGCCTCTGGGATAACTCCCTGGTGAACACTTTATGCTGTTTTGTCCAGCCTAATTACCCATCCTTGCTGTTAATGGGATGGAGCACCAAACTCTCTGGACTGCCTCCATCCCACAGGATTCATTTATTGCTCTTCCCTTCCTGGTGGCTTCTAGGGTTGAATTTTGAGACTACATCATTTTAGGCTCTGACACATTAAACCCTTAAAGAGGGTCCTCATGATCTCACCCTTCAGTGCAACATGCAAACTGTAGCTTCAATCTGGGGACTTTTGTGCATTAACAAAAGAGCAAACCTTTTAAAAGTGTTAAGGAAAAGATTTTGCTATTCTGTTGTTTGAACCAGGGATTGGAGGTTTCCCTATCTCCACAAAACACAAAAGTTCATGTGTGCCTGCAGACACAAACATAAGTGCACATGTCTGCCTGCTCTTTATTTACACACTGTTGTATGTAGGTGAGCGTTCACACAGCCATGAATACACCCGGTGGCACAAAGTCTCAGCCTCACAAGTAGCTTGGTTTTTCTCCTCTCATTTCCCTCATGGCCAGCAGCCTGAGGCCAGCAAAATGTCTGTGATGTCATGGCAAAGCTCTCCTGATAGCTCCAGTTTGCTCTAAACTCCTGTCCTGCCCTCCTTGTGCACGGAGTGCCTCTGATCAGGTTCATTTTACTACATCTGGCACCTGCCTTTCATTGCCAGGCTGATTTCCAAATGAAAGCAGGCTTGTGTCTGCTGTCTCAGACTGTCTTTTTGTCACAGTAGTCGAGGAGATGAGGTTTTGATGTGTTTCATAAAAATGTCATCAGGTAATGGAGAGAGCACTGCTAATGAACCTCAGCCCTTGATTAGCCAGCAGAGCATGCTCATGAATCAGGGATGCAGCAAATGCACCAGCCAAGGAAGAGTCAGCTGTGAGTCCTGGGGACAAAAATCTTGCAGCCAGGCTCCCTCCAGCCCATTTCCCACAGAGCCATCCCCAGCTGGCAGTTCAGCTGGGGGAGAACTGCCTTCAGCTCTCCCTGTGTGTCACAGACATCTTTTATGGAAAATCCTTTCCTTAGGATTTTTCCTCCTGAGAAGCTGGGAGGCCTCAGGAACAAAATGTAAACAATGGTTATCTGCTGCTGTGGGATGCAACAGGTGGATTTTTGATTGGCCCATGTTGGTTGTCTGTAATTAATGGCCAATCACAGTCAGCTGGCTCAGACAGAGAGCCTAAGCCACAAACCTTTGTTATCATTCTTTCCTATTCTATTCTTAGCCAGCCTTCTGATGAAATCCTTTCTTCTATTCTTTTAGTATAGTTTTAATGTAATATGTATCATAAAATAATGAATCAAGCCTTCTGAAACATGGAGTCAGATCCTCGTCTCTTCCCTCATCCTGAGACCCCTGTGAACATGGTCACACCTGTGCTCTCAGGGAACACTTCTCTCACTCACAGGGAGGAGGGAAAATCCTCATTCCCAACAGAAGACTCAAGAGGGAAATCTCCCCCCTTCCCTCCACTGTCAGCTTCCAGGGAACTCCTTCTTGTCCCTTGTCCCCACTATCCCATTTCTCTCCTTGCTGGTCCATAGGCACCTGCTCCAGCATGTGTGTCAGGGCTTTCCTATAATTACAGTCCCCCCCCACTGCCTTTCCAAAATTCTTCGCTTCAGACGTTCATGTAAATCTGTTCTGCAGTCACACAGTGCTCCAAATTAAACTTTGAAATGTTTCTTTTTAGCCTTTTAGCTCCTTCCTGCAAGAGGCACATTGCAGAGTGGGGGTTTCACTGCTGTTTTCCTGTTTTCCCAGGTCTCAGGGAGCCCTGGGTGATGAAAAGGATCATGAGAGGGGAGAGGACTCTGCTGTCCATGTTCAGGACTCTTCTTTCACTCAGAAATCCAACAGACCTCGTTTTATGTGTCTGCCCTGCCACACAGGTAAAAACTCCTGAGCTGCCAGTGAGTCTATCTGCAGTAGCAAACCTCAAAATCCCTTTACTTTAGCCCTAAGAGAGCAAAACTTTGATTTCTGACTTAACTGTCTCCTAAAGACACAGACAACTGCCCAAAGTGCAAAACCTCCGTCAGCTTGTGTTATCCTTGGGCACAGAAAACAGAGAAACAGTGTCAGCAATAGGCGAAGGAAGGGAAAGGAGGCCGTTTCTCTCCATCCCTTTGCTCTGCTGACACCTCTGAGCCTCCACAGCTGGAGTCTTTTCCCTGCCAGCGCCATCCTGCTGGTGCCTTTGCCCCAGGGCTGCCAGGCAGTGCCACTTCCACACTGAGAGCACCAGCAAACCCCAAGCTGCTGACCACCAGCAAGCTGCGCTCACCCTGCAGTGAAGAGATGGGCAGCACCCAGCAGAGCCTCCCAGGCAGCAGGCAGGGCTTGCTGTGCCTCCAGGGCTGCCTGCCCTGGTGACAGGAGCCAGGTTCTCCTGGCTGGTCCTCCTTCCATGCCTGGCTGAGGCAGCAGGAACCATGTGCTGAGTCTGCTTCAGCTGGGAATTACGCTTTGCATATCTTACATCTATCAGTGCAAAAATAGGATGTATGAATAAAGGGTGTTAAAATTGCCACCTCAGTCTGATTTCTCATGCTGTGTAATATAACATATGGCAAGAGGCTGAACTCCAACGGAGAGCTCGGCGAGCAAGCAGGCAAATAAGTTGTTTAACCCTTTCAGCACCTTGGACACGGCCTGGGGCTCTGCAGGAGTGGGGGGCACAGGAGTGAATGCGGGCAGCAGCTTCAGTCTCATCTGCACATCAGGCACGAGAGCAGAGCAGAGCTCTGACCCCAGCAAGCTGAGCTACAGTGCCCTGGCTAATTGTGAGAGCACCAGGGAGCAGCATCAGCTCACCCAGCTCCCCTGGCAGGCTGGAGCTGCCCCTTCCCTCCAGAGCATCCCTGCAATCCTGACTGCACACTGCCCCGATGACGAGGAGAGTGCTGCACTAAAAAAGAAAGGGGTTAGGACAAGGAAAATGATGCTGCTGTTTGACTTGCAGCTGCAAATTTGGGATGAGACTGCCAAAGTCATTCCTGCACAGAGCAAAGAGTGGATGGGACAGAGGGATCTGTCAGAACAGTTGTTCTGGGCCAAGAGCACCCTGCTTCCCCAGCTGGAGCAGTTGAAATCACTGGGTTTTTCAGTGATTTTTCAGTGTTTTTTCAGTGATTCTTCAGTGATTTTTCAGTGATTTTTAAGGAAGTGCTTGAGCAGACATCACGTCCCTCAAAGCTGCTTAATGCAAAGGGGGGAGAGAAAGGGAAGAGGACACTGAATCGTGGAGTCATAAAATTATTGAGTCACAGAGCAGCAGAATCCCAGAGTCATGGAATCATTGAGCCATAGAGCCACAAAATCACGGAGTCATGGGATCACAGGACCACTGAATCACTAAGGCTGGAAAAGAGCTCCAAGATCATCCTGCCCAGTCTTGACTGAACACCACGCTGTGAACTAAAGTAGGGCACCAAGTGCCAAATGGAGTAATTTCTTGAACACCTCCAGGGGTGGTGGCTCCAATACCTCCATGGGCAGCCCTCCCAATGCTTGACAGCCCTTTCCATGAAGAAATTCTTCCAGATGTCCACCCTGAACCTCTTCTGGCACACCTTGAGGCTGTTTCCTCTTGAAGAGGCCAATCCTCACCTGGCTGCCCCTCTTGTTAGGGGGTTGTAGAGAGTGAGAGTGTCTCCCCTGAAATTTTATGACTGGGAGTCAAATCAGGGCTATAGCAAAGAGAGAGTGTTGAATCCCCACCACTAGAAAAAGTTTCTCAGATTCAGTCAAACCCCTAGAGTTAGGATCATTATTTTAAAGAAGCATTTGATGGAAAAAGATAATGATGGATCAAATTTCAATAGGACAGTGGCCTCCCAGCCATGAGGTAGGTCATCCCTTGGGTGTGCTGCAATGGAGGGAAATGCATGACTGGTACTGTGATCCACATAAAAATGGGTTTGGCTAAAGCTTGTTGTCCTTCAGCAATGGATGCTGGATGGCATAAATTTATGATTTATAATTTATTATTCATTATAATAGATGCTGGAGGCATAAAATGTGCTGAATACCCTCGGGACTCTTCAGCACATTGGGCATAGATGGGATCCTGCACATGAGCAGCCAGGGGTGCACAGAGGGTCTGCCTGCTGCTCATGGGGATTCTGTCAAACTGAAGAAAGAAAGGATTAAGAGAAGTCCCGTGTCCTGCCCACCTCAGTGCTTGGACCTTGCCTGTGTGAATGAAATTGTTTCTGTAACAGATTGCAGAAAAAGAAGAGGGGGCTGGGGATGTGGCCATTCCAGCACACTGGCTTGTGGATTCTTTAATTTCGTTTTTTTTCCCCCTCCTGTTCGAGTTCTGCCTTGTCAGGTTTAATCGGCAGTGTTTGTAATTCAGGTAGCAAATTGATTTTTGAAAGCACTCTGTCCCTATTCAGCCCACGTTACTGAAGATCCTGCATTAATTATGCACTGATATTGATGTTTTTGTCATACAAGGTCTAGTGTCACTATATACAGAACTTGCTCCTTCCTTGTTAAAAATGTTTCAGAATGTGGCCTTGGGAAAGATACTGCGTGTCACTCTCAGGATCAAAGATAACCTGGCAAGGAAATACTCTATTAGTAGTGAAATTCATGTACCTTTCCTCTACCACCTTCCTTAGAGGGAGCACAGCAAAGGTTGGTGAGCAGAGAGCAGGACCAGGAGATCCTCCAAGGAGAATTGAGCTATCAGTGCTGTGTGAGCTAATAGGAAGGGACAGCAGTTTCAGGAGGCACGTGGTGAATGGAGACAAGGAAAAGCAGCAGTTCACACCTCATGGTCTGTGCGAGTGCACCCTGGCTGCTCAGCCACCTTTCCTTTTGCTGGGAGCCTGGGATTCCTGCCCAAGCGCTCTGTGGCATTCACATTCTCTCAACAGAGATATAATTCTCTCTCCCACATGATTTTTCCTGGGAAGGCAGTGAGAAGCACAGAGAGAAGAAGAGAAAACAATTCTTATCTCTGCTTGCTGCTCCTGTTGTTTTTGCACACGTGGAATGTGTTAGGAGGATTTTTTACCTGAAGTGATTTGTCGATTGGATTCTGCTGAGGATTGTTTTGATTCCTTGGCCAGTTAGGTCAAAGCTGTGTCCTGGCTGTCTTAGACAGTCACAGGGTTTTCTTTAGTATTCTTTAGTATTCTTTAGAGTCTTTTGTATAGTATAGTATAGTATAGTATAGTATAGTATAGTATAGTATAGTATAGTATAGTATAGTATAGTATAGTATAGTATAGTATAGTATAGTATAGTGTCTCTTTAGTATAGTATAGTGTCTCTTTAGTATAGTATAGTATCTCTTTAGTATAGTTATAATATAGTTTTAGTATAGTTTTAATAAAGTGATTTTCAGCATTCTGAATCATGGAATCAGATGCCAACCACTCCCAGATGTTGGGTTCACCCTGCATTCATCAGGGCTCCTCCTGTTCTCCAACACCTCAGGGAAGCACCAGCCCTGCTGGAAACCACCCCAGGCTTTGTGTGCACCACAAACCCAGTGCAAGCCAACAATCTGATAGCATTGTGGGGGAAAAAAAATCAAAAATCAAAGAGAGAAAGGGAGTCATATCTCCTTTTGGAAGAGTGTTAACAAGAGTGTCATGTGAAAGGCACAGGAGGTAATTATTCTGCTCTATTTGCTGCTGGTCAGGGCTCAGTTGAAAAATTCTGCACACTTCTGGGCACCAACCCACAAGAAGGATGTAGACAAACTGGAATGAGTCCAGAAGAGAACAACAAGAATGATTAGATGTTTTGAAAATGTGATTTAAGGAAAAGTGAAAGAAACAGGTTTGTGGAGTCCAAGAATGAGAAGACTAAATTGGAAACCTGATAACAGTATTTCAATTTATAGGAGGTCATTAGAAAGAAGATGTTGTTCAGTTTTACACACCAGGGAAGAATAATAAAAAACAAATTAATTTCAGATGTAGGAAAAATGTTACAATTTTGAAGGCAGTGAAGTAATCAAAAAAATACATGAGGAGATAAAAAAGGTTTTTAAGGATCCAATGAACAAATATCCCCCACATAAACCCATTGTGCACCTGAAGCTGCCTCCATGAAGTGGAAAGAAAAAATATTTATTTGTCTATATTTCTTCCACCTCAGTGCCTGTAATTTGATTTTTGGTTAGTGAGACACATTGTGGTGAGATTTTCCAAATCACTCCAGGACAGGTGTGTTCATAGATCTCAGGTGACATTTGCACATTGTCAGGGACCAGCTGATAGAACTCAATCCCAGGAGTCACTGATCCCTCAGCTCTGGGCTGGCTTCAGAGAATAGTTCCAGACAGGAAGGTTAATATTTAAAGCATTTATTCTTTTTTGTCAACTGTTCATTCCTCTAGGACTTCAAAACTGGGATAAACCTGGTTTGTAGGTGACAGGAAAAAGCAGTGCCAAGAGACTTATATTTATTACTTATTAGAGATGGAATCTTGTTGCACTTTGTATCTGCTGAAGTAGCCATAAAACCCCAGTTTAATAACCATGTACCTGCATAATAAACACATCTATAAAATTCTCCTCTTGAAGCTGGCTACTTGTGGCATATTTTGAAACCCTTAGACCTGCATTTCCCAAGGAGCTCAGGCTCGGCTCTCACAAGCTGCAGCCCTGGTGCAGGCCCCCCGTCAATGAAATCTCATTAGCATCACTCTGCCAAATTAAATGGATTAAAGTTGGGAAGCAGCTGGAGTACAGAGCAGTCACATTGACTGTTGCCTGAGGTTAGATGGAAATTAGCTGGCTTCAGGCTCCCTGTTGCATTTTGCACTGGCCACAGTGGCCAGGCAGGGCCTTCTTACAGGGCTCTTTGAATGCCTTTTCAGCAGCAAGCCAAAGGCAACCACTAGACAGGTTTCTTCATCAGGGCTGTTAAATGATTCACAATTCATGGATGCTCCTTTGGGCTGGGATTTCCATCCTGTGTACAGGAGCATCACTTCTTTGCTTGGCTAGAAATTTGTATCAAGTATTCCCATCAAAGCTTCATCTCTCCTGGCTAACTCAGCTGGTCCAGGTGAGAAGTGTTAAAACTTTCATGTTTGAAGGACTCCAGGGGCTGAATTACTTGGACTAAATAAACATTCTTTTCCATGAGAGCATGGATTTGGGATGATAAACAGCAAACATTCTTAGGCCATGTCTGGATCATTTCAGTCGGGGATCCAAAGCTGTGGGCCTAGGAGTGGGAAGGGACTGAGGAAACGGGAAATAGGCAATGCTTCCATGAATCCATCTGAAAGAAAAACAGAAAAAGAAAATAGAGTCTCTAGAATAAGCACAAAGACTTGAAGGGACGTGCTCAGTTGGCCTCAATTCTACATAAATCTCTAAGTCCCCAAGCATAATGTCTCCTTATTGACTAGGGATATGTGAAGGCCTTAAACCAGCCAATAAGAAAGTCATGAAGGCTTAGGTGGAATCTAGGCCACCTAAATATATACAAAAATCTTCATAAAGATGGCCTTAATCCCACAGGGACACCCCCCTCACCTTTTAGCTCCAGGCAACTGTGAGCCTTGGTCATAAGTTGGAAAACAGTTTGTTGGGGATGCTGCAAGAGGTGAAACATCAACCCTCAGTCTCAATGAAGCATTTTCTGGAACTGAGATGATTGCTGGCCTTAGGTCCTTATGCACATCCCCTCTCCAACAAGCTGCAAGACCAAAGACCTTTGAACCTGGGTATCTCCAGATACACATCTTCTGCAATTGTGATCCAGAATTAGGAATTCCCAGATAGGAAATTTGGGGTTGGATGCAAATTTCTCTGAGTCTCTCAGATCTGGAAGTGCTGGGTGTCTCCATCTCCATCCTTAATTTTCTTCTGAGAATATTTCTTTTTTGGCTTTTCTGCTTCATTCACACATGTACTTCTGTGATGCTGCTTGGACCTATTGAAAACTTCAATTTTCCAGTTGTCCTCCAGCAAATAACCCCTCCATTACTGACCATGGTCCCTCTTCTCCAAAGGATCATGGTGGAAGCATAGGAGGTTGTAACTTAGGTGAAAGGAGAGCATCCTTCTGTATGGAAGGAGAGGGTAAAGAACTGGGGATGCTCTATTTTATCAAGATTTCCCTTCTGGGCCCTGCATTTTACCCAGCCCCTGGCTGAGGAAGAGCCCAGCCTGTAGCAAATAATTTCTTTTTGCAAGCACAGAGATCATGGGCTGGCCCTCAGTAAGAAATCATCTGTAGGCCACTTTCCTGCATTCTTTGTTGCATCAGGGGATAAGTAGAGAGAAAATGCTCCTGATTAATACAAAGACATGCCTCTTCCCTTGGGGGCATCTTCATGGCTTCCTATTGACTGGAACAAAGACAAAGAGTGTGAAATTCAATTCAGGAGTCCACACTGCAAAACAAGGGCAGGAAAGTTGTGCTAGGGGAGCATTAAGTGATAAATCTTACTTTCCTTTTTTTTTTTTTTTTTTAGCATGGCATTTTTCCCTTCAAACCATTCCTAATCCCTTGACTTTCTGTTCATGTGTTCATGAATAGATTGAATTTTTCACTATGACATTGCCTAAAGACAATGAGCGATTTCACAACAAATGATTTATGTACTGGGATCTAGAGAGATTTTTGCTCATAAAAACACTCTAGCCATTTATCTTGATCTCCTGATACATCAGTGCCACGGCTGTGTGTCTCTAAATTAACTGTAGATTAAACAATTCAAACCAGTTGAAAAGTGTAAATGTGAGAGAAAAGCTCAACGAAAGTAGTTCAATCAATTTCCATGATTGGATTCTTATCAAGACAAAAATGTGAGCAGTTTCCATTGGCCATTTCAGGATAAACAAGCCAGGAGGTAAATAGACTCCAGGCATCTGTGAGCTATATCATGTGTGCAAGGGAGTAGCTTTAAATAAAGCAAACAAGCCTGAGTTTCCATAGGGGTAGGAGGCTGTGATGCTGAGTAAAGTTACTTTGCAGAATGTTTTGGGGGCATTTTCTTTTTTTCTTGACAATTGCTTGGAGGTAGAAAAAGGGAATGACTGCAGTAATTCAGCAGCGCTAAACATAAAACAACAAATCAGAAGAGAAATGAAAAAAGGGGAGTTCTGCATAAAAGAGGAAGAACTCCACAGTGGACTGCAAGTCCTTGGGAGAAGAGAGGGGGGGAAAGTCTTATTTCTGCTGAGCTTCAAACAACATTTCCTGGCATCCAGGGGCAACGTGAATATGCAGCTCAGCCCAATTTGTCTTTTCAGCTTGAGCCTTGTGCATGTTCAACTTTTTCCACCCCTTTGCATTCAGCATGCAGCAAACCCACACACACACACACACTCGTAGGTCCAGGCTCATTCTGGTTGCCCACGTGAACTCACACTTAATTCCATTAGTTTGGTTTTCCCCTGGCAACAGAAAATCAACACAAACTCCCCCTTGCCAGTCGCTGCTGCTGCTTCTATTAAAGCTTTGTCTAGACACAGGACCAGGCAGGGGAGGCTCAACACAATAAATGCATCAGGAACTCGCAGCCTTTCAGTTTTCTGAACTGTTTTTTTGTCCTATTAAGCCCTGATGGAAGTGTCAAGAGAGACGTGGCCTCTCCTCCATTGAGATGCAGGGGCTGGCAGAGGAAGCAGGGCAGTGACTCATTTCTCCTGGTGCACGAGGGCTGCAGCCTGATCTGCCTCAATCAAGTTCAGCTAATTTGGAAATGATGAGTCGGATGGAGCAAGCTGCAAGGCAGTGGGAGCAGGTCCCAAACTTGGAATTGAGGTATGTAGCTAACAGAGGCATGTAATCCATGCTAATGTGGTGTGAAGGTTGAAAGGGACTCTGACACAAGCACGGGGAAACAAAACTGGAGGACTGTGAGGCAAAAAAAAAACTGCCTTTTATGCCGTGTTTCTTACCTTCTTCCCCTCTTAAAGTTAGTGGGGTTTTGCACACAATTTCTGCATCAGGAGGTGAGTGAGCACCAGAGAGCCAGAGCTGCTCTCTGTGCACGCTGTGTGAGCCGCTCAGTGGGAAAGAACAGCAGTGCCCTCCTCAGGAGAGCTCCACGTGTGGACATGGGGTCACAGGGTCAGCCAGGCGGCACCACAGCACCCCAAATTATCCTAACAGGGATGCATTCCTGGTGCAATCTGGGAAACTGGGCTTTTTCTCACCCTCAGCACCATGGCTGGGCTGTCTCTGGTCCTGAATTCCACCCAGCTCATCTGCAAGCAGCTGCGCTGCACAGCAAAAGGACAGCTGTGGCACTCCTGAACATTCAGTGCTCTCTCCACAGGTGAATATATGTATTCCTTCTCTAGCTGGGGACCAAGGACAAATGACCCAAATCTCAGCCCAGGAGCACAAACCCCGTGGGCTGGAGAGAGAAAAACAAGCAGGGTGGGACTGCCTGGGCTAAAGCTGGAATGGGACAATGAACTGCAAGGTGCAAATGGAGCAGAGCTGATCCCAGGGAGAGACCCCGTGCCCAGTCGTGCATTTTGGGACCCTTTTGGTTCATCTTGGGTGCAGCCCTGGCTGGGCTCTTGTGCTGCCCAAGGTGGATCCATGGAGGCCTTTTAATAAATCCCTGCTTTATTCTTTAACCCTGTCCAGCCTCTGTTCTAGGGCAGCCTTCACAAGGCATCAGGATGAGCTCCAGGGGCTGAGTGGGGAAGGAAATTGCTTTCTCTGCAGAAAAGCTGCATTTATAACTTCAGTCTGCTTGTCTTTCTGCATTTTGTGTGGCTTTTAGGGGGTGAGGCAGCCTTCATCTGGCCTCACATTAAACTCCAGCTAAACAGCGCTCAGGTGCCTCCCAGATGGGGAAGATCTTTTGCTCCTGCAGCAGAAGAACCAGGGCACCTGGGCTGATCAGAGGGATTTTATTCCCACGCCAGGGCTGGAGAGGCTGTCACCAGCCTGGCTGAGTCAAATGGGCTCTGCTGGATGATGGCAGCAGCGTGGACAGAGCCAGGCAGAAGGGCTCAATCATGCCATTGCTGATTTGGGTTCTTAATATGAGCCCAGGGAGCTGCTGACTCACAGGCAAAAGCTGAGAATTGCAAAAGCAGGATCTGTCTGCCCGAGTGCAAAGCTACTGAGGGAATTGAGAGGTTTCTGGGCAGACCAGGAGATAGAAAGTAACATCCCTGTCTAGCAGAAGGATTTTCTAGGCATTTAAGGTTTTCAAGTAGCATCAAACTAACAGCAAGGCAGAAAGAACGGCAGTAACAAAGAGGAGGTTATTTAAGCATCAGCAAAATACACAGTGTTGAAGCTCTGGAAATGTTTCCCTTAAGTTCCTTTTCCTGTAATCTGCAAAACATTATTGCAATTGTCACATTTTTTTAAGAAAACACCAGATTCTGTTTACACTTTAAAATATGCAGGTTTTTTCTTTTATTTTTAAAATTTGTATGCCCCAGGAGTCTGAGTAACACAAATGGAAATAACATGAACCTTGCCCATTAGCAAGGGGCTTTTACTGCAAGCACCAGCAGCACACCACAGAAGCTTTGAGTTGTCCTGTGCTCAGGGTATGCTGAGGAGGAGGAGGGCAGAGATTGTTTGGGGTTTAGCTCAGAGCAGAGTGAACTCAGGTGAAACTGAGCCAGCCTGATGGATAAGAGCTGATAGCAGCACAAACCCCACTCAGAGGCTGGGCTGGATGCTGCCTTATGATGACTTGATTTAATAGAATGAAACAAGGGAAAACCTAGTTTTATCTGTTTTTCCCTTTGTGCCAGTAAATACAATCCAAGCCAACACCACAAAAGGATCTGATCTGGCTGGAAACTGCACAGTGCTCCTCCAAGGAGCACCCACAGGTCCTGCAGTGCCTCATCTGCCATCCTGGCTGGGTTTAGGATTTTTATGACTGTGGGGCAATTCTGGGACAGACAGGATGGCTGTGGGGGTGAAAGAAGGGCTCCTGTATCCTATTCACCCCTTTTAATCTCAGAGCTTCTATAAGACCATTAGCAGCTCAAGGTAAAGCTTAGCAGTCATTGTATTTAACAGAATTTTTGGGGTGACATCCTGCTCTACCCCTGCTGGTGCATTTTCCAGGGATCAGCACAGCATCTCTCTTTGGCAGGGGGCTGATCTGGAGGTTTCAGAGCCCTGCATCTGCCCCTGCCCCCTCACCAGGCCTAGATGGGGTCCTGGCAGTGCAAGACCTTCCCACATTCCGTTGTCTTATCTATCAAGAGTTCTATTATCATTATAGTGCAAGGATTCCAGATCACCAGGGTTTTATCCCAACTTGATTTTTTTTCACGGGCAGCTCCTCTGAGCACTGACTGTTCTTGGTCCTTGCATTAATCATCTGACTCCAGATCCCACCAATCCACTCTTTTATACTAGTTGTTTTTATTTGCTACAGGTGTGGCCTGTTAAGATCAGGCTGCTCCTAATCTTTAATAATTGGTCCAGCCCCAACTCTGTGGGGGATAAGATCACATTCTGTACCACCTTCATTTACCCACACTGCATCCCCCTACAACATTCTAGGGGATGCCTGGGCCTGGCTGGGATCTCTGGCAGGAATTTTGGGGATGACATGGGTTCTGCCTCCCCTCACCTTCCCAGACCCTGTGGCAGTGAATATTCATGTGGTTGATGCTGGGCTTCACTGAGCAGCCCTGCCAGGGGAGCAGGAGTGGCACCTCCAGGCTGGATGCATCTCCTCTCCCCAGGAATTCATTTATGGAATAAGCAGGGACCTTTTTGCACTAAGTGAATATATAATGGGGCAGTCCATACATTTATACATAATCCCCTGCAAACAAGGCCCTATTTAGGACAAGATCAGACTATGCATCTCCCAGCAGGGGTTGCATTAGCAATTCATTTCATAGCATAAAAGGAGTGTATGGAGACAATCATCCATAGCCTGAATAAAACACTGGAGGAGAAGCCAGGAACCAAGAGGGGAAAAGGATGATTTCTTTGAAAGTAAAGTAAAAATAAAAATATAAATTTAAAAAGGAAAGAAAATCAAGAGGAAAAGAAAGAGAGAGAGAAAATACAGCTCATGGAAAAGCAATCCAAGAGATAGGAAATCCAATCTGTTTATTATTCTGGATTGATGAAAGGAAAGTTCAATCGAAATAGGACTAGTGAACTAAAAGGATGTATGGAAAGAGCTTGGGAGGGGAAAGAGAAGATGTTAACAAAGACACAAACAAATGCACGTCTTTGTGTGTGTGTGTGTGCACAGCCTAGAAGTGACCAGAAAGAATCTGAGGGAAAATAAAAGGATTTAGAAATCCTACCTGTTAAAAAAATGTATTCTGCCTTCAGGATACACAGAATGGAGAATAATAAATTAGGGAAAGTAGAAATGGGAAGGTGGCATTAGGGCAAGAAAGAAGGAGAGGCAAAGGATAGGAAAGGTAAAGGGAAGACTTGTTTACTCTCTAATAGGCCAGACCATTCCAAGGTGCACTGGGATCAGGCAGCCATCAAAAGCTTTCTGAGACAGAATAAAGCACATGCCTGCTAGCATCATTTGTCTTTCCCTCTATTTAATGGCCTTGTTTACATGAGGGCCAACGATTTCAGATGAAACAACTCCTGTGTACTTAAATTTGTGGCTGCCTGACAGAAGAGAGAACAAAGCTCCCGAGGAGTGGAGTGTTCCATAATCCCCTACCAGAAACCTCTTTGAAACCAAACAAAAACACAAAAGCAGCCCAAAGGCAGTGATAATCTGCCCAAAATTCCCCTCATGACGTTCCTCTGTCCTCCAAAAGAATCAGTCCAGCACACTCAAAACACCACACCAGCCCTCCTCAAAGAGATTTAAGTGCTGGTTGAGGCTTGGAGCCACTCAATGCTGCCCTGCTCTGTGCTTAGAGGAGCTCCAGTGCTTGGCAATGTTGACACAAACCTTCCTCCTGTTCAAAAGTACTGCAAAAGGATAGAGAGCAAATCACTCAACGCCCTAAGCCACTTGTTCTTCACAATGCACCTCTTCAAAACAGCTGGTAGAACCCCTTAGCAAATGGTGCTCACAACTTCCCTTTTCCTTGTGCTGTTTGGGTTTCAGCTGCTCATGAAGCATGTTGTAGGCAGAAACTTTTCCCTCTTCACCCCCCTCAAGCAGCAGGCACTTTGAATATGTGTAATTAATCATTAAGGGACTGAAACCAAAGGTCTCAATCTTATATTGAAAGCACCTGTGTCAGTGAGATGCTGCATGCAGAGGGGAACCTCTGCCCTCCAGAGTCCCTCCAACAGTGCTCACAGCCCTCCTCCCCAGGACACAGCAGATGCCTGCTCCATGGCACAATTCCTCTGCAGAGCAATCTCTAGCTAAAGGCTGTTCTTCACAGAATCCACAGAATTCTCAGGTTGGAGGAGACCTTAAAGATCATCAAGTCCACCCTAGCCCCAACCTCTCAACCCTGGCACCCAGTGCCCCATCCAGGCTTTGTTAAACACACCCAGGGGTGGTGACTCCAGCACCTCCCTGGGCAGCCAGTCCAGAACTTTATCACCCTTTCTGTGAAAACCTTTGTCCTGCTATCCAGCCTGTATTTCCCTTGGCACAGCTGGAGGCTGTGTGCTCTGGTTGTGTCAGTGCTGCTGCAGACAGAGCCCAGCCCCAGCTGAGCACAGGCACCTTTCAGGAGCTGTGCAGTGATGGGGGCAGCCCGGAGTCTCCTTTTCTCCAGGCTGAGCATCCCCAGCTCCTCAGTCATTCCTCACAGTGTTTGTGTTCCCAGCCCCTCACCAACCTTCTTGCTCCCTCCAGTGCCAACCTGAGTGACTGTGGCCCAAGATTTGCTCCAAACACCCCACACAGAGCTGCCCCTCCCTGCCCAGCTGTGCTTTTGGTTGTTCACACCAACGACTCTTCTGAGAAAACCACTAATTAAAGGCATGAGATGGTTAAACTTCTGCTAATCAAGACAAATGAACCAAGTCTCCAGTGTGTGATAGTGGAGCAGAATCACTCCTTCCTCCACACCAGGCAGCCTTCAATTACAAAGCTCTGATATTATGGTGAAATATTTCCCCCAAAGCCCCATTCGGCAGCCCCTGGTTCTCCCGATCTGTGGTGTTTATTTAGCACTAGGGGAGGGATTTGCCAGCACAACGTGGAGTGGCCAAATGTTAAAGAGCCCATTAAGGATGGGCAATGTAATCAAACCAGACACTCACTGATTGGCAGCAGGACAGATCAAAAATTCTGGGGAAAATGTGTCACTTTGCCCAGCTGCAGTGACACACAGATTTAGGAGAAGAGCTCCAAGGCAAAGGACACAGTCCAGACTGGGAGCCTTTCCCAGAAAATTACTGAGAGTGAAACAAGGGAACCACTGCCTCTTTTTAGAAGCCTAAAAACAGAGAGGAAATACAGAGTTGGAGATTTGAACAGAAGGAGGATTGGGCCCTGTTTTCACCCTCTGCAGAAATCAAAAGACTTTGAAAAATGCAGATAACATGAACCAAAGCAGAAACTGAGCAACTGAGTTGGAAGCAAACTGTCCTGACCTCTATTACACTTCAGAGTTGTTGATTTAACTGCTGTGTTTTCAAACATCTAATTTGCACCCTCAGGTCACCAATATAAAGCTGCCAGAGGGAGGCAATTGGAAATAAAAGAGTATTCTTGGCTGGAGCAGGGAGAGAGAGTTAGAAAAGTAGCAAGACTTGCTGTAAACTTAAAATCTGATGGTGTGAGTGACCCGTGCTGCTGCTGAATCAATGCTTGCTTGGGGTTTTCTTTGCAGATAACCTACAGATCATATTTTTACGACTCTAGTGTTTAGGAAGAGAGCAGGGAAGTGTGTCTGTGTAGCCAAAACCAACTCTGAGCTTCTCCCAGAGCGAGGTGGCTCCTCTGCCTCCCCAGGACCAGGACAGCATTATCTCCTTACAGCATCCATCCAGCCGAGCCTAAGACTCCAGTTTCAAGACATGCCTGCCTGCCAGGCTCTCCAGTGCCCTTGGGGGCAGTGGAATCCCCATTCACCATGGGCAAAAATCCAGGTTTTGCTGCTTGGCAGATGGGTGCAGCACGGCTCTCCCAGCACCAGGGCTCTGTGTGTGTTGGAATGTTGGGGGACACAAGATTATGCACTTTGGACCTGGTTAACATCAGAGATTTGATAACAGGATGCCTTGGCAAAAGCTAACAGAACTTTTTGAAAATTAGACCTGGACTGCAAGAAGATTCAATCAAACGGGTTTACCAGAAAAAGAAAATCCCGTTAAAGTCTGCCAGAAAGAGACGCTGTTATTTGCATAAGTTTGTGTATGTGATTTTAATACTGCACATTACACATTGCATAAGTTTTTGTATGTGATTTTAACCTTATCATTGTGATACACATTACTAGTCTCCCTGAAATAGTAGATAAGTGTTTGTACCCCACAATAAAATCAGATTCTGATCACCAAGTCAGTCTCCCCATCTCTCTCCATCTCCGACCATTGCTGACACGTGTGGGCACCATTTCCAGCACAACTTTTCTTTCAGCTGCCTGTCCCAGCTCTGATGCTGTGCTTCACCCTGCTGGGAGTTTGCCAGAGAGCAGACCTGATCTTCACTGCCTGCGCTGCCACAAGAGGATCTTTTTTATGCTGGTGGGACAAAGCCAGGCATGGCTCAGGCTCTGCTGGGCTCTGGCCTGAGCAGCCCCTTGGTTTGTTGTCAGTTCTTGGAGCTGGGAGATCAATCAAGCAGCCACGACTTCTGTCAGGCACCAGAGCCTTTGCTTTGCCTGGTTTAACCCTCTGGCCTCTGAGTTCACCTGTGGTTTTACTCACAAATGAGGGCACTGTCAGGACACCAGCCCTTGTCCAGCTGAAAGGCAAATGGCTAATTAGCTGATAGGGGAGGGAAAGAATGATCTATCAAACTGTTCTCCCAGCTTTGGGCAGCACACTGACAGCCTGAGTTTGAACCAGGTTGATAAAGGGCTATTGTTTTGGAGGCAATTTAGTGGAGGCAAAACCCCTGAGAAGATTTGAGGGAAGGAATCCTTAAGGAGGCAAACACTGGATGAGCCATCTCTGTGCTGTGCAAGCTGGACAAGTCTTTGGCTACCCTGCCACAGAAGGGTTCTGAGGGTGTTCTGAATAGCAGCATCACTTTAGGATAGGATGACACAGCTCTCCTGGATCTTCAGTCCCATCCCAGTCTTCATCCCAGAGACTTCCAACTGCACATCCAAGCCAGCAGCCAAAAAGAACAGTTTGTGCCACTAACAAAAACAACTCTTTGATCTCCTTGACATCGATGCAGCAAACATCCCACTCCGGTGCATTCTTGCATAAAAGAGAAGCTTCTTGCTGCTCAATCACACTGCTTTTAATAGCTTTTTGAATGCAAACATCCTCAGCTTTTATTTCAGTTTAATCTGCCAATTTTTCTAAGTCTTTATCACACTTTATCAAACAGTGTATCAGTGTGAGATATCCAACCCCCTCCCCTCAGGCACCTCTGAAATTGAAATCCCAGGAAGAGAGCAGCTTCTTTCATATTTTAATTATTTTAACATTTTCCTTTAGTAGCCTCAGCATTATTATGACTTGTTTTTCTCTCTGGAACAGGGCTGTGATCCCACACTGGGTGGGAAATTTGTTTGTCTAGAGGAAAATAGCAGAATGCCTCTAATGCATTAGATATGGATTAGAGAAATTGTGTTTGGGAAATACATAATCTCTTGGTAAAAGGGGAAAAATAAAAAGCCTATTTCATTTTGGCTCTAATTTGTTTTTCCCCAATTATAATTTTTAATGAAAAAGTGTGTTTTAACCACACGGGTGCTGCCTAATGTGCCAAGTGTTAGGTATAAATTGCATCTCCACTAATGTCTCTTCATTCTTCACAATTGAAGGCTCTGATTCAGGAAAACATTTAACCACATGCTTAAATCCATCCTTCCTGAGAAGACACTCATGCGTAGAATTAACTTGAGGTGTCCTGGGACTTGTTCATGTACTTAAAGTTTGAGACACTGAAATATTTCTCAATTTTCAGACTGTCTCATAGTTTAGCACCACGTGATCTGGTACATCAGGCACTAAAAGGAGCTTTCCCAGGTGCCAACTTGGCTTTAATATAGAACCACCGAGTGGTTTTGGCTGGAAGGGACCTTAAAACTCATCTTGTTCCACCTCCTGCTATGGGCAGGGACACCTCCCACTATCCCAGATTGCTCCAAGCCCTGTCCAGCCTGGCCTTGGGCACTTGCAGGGATCCAGGAGCAGCCATAGCTGTTCTTGGCACCCTCACAGGGAAAAATTTCCTCCTAATATCCCATCTAACCCTGCTCTGTGTCCCTTTAGAGAAGTAACCCACGAGCAGAACACAATGCAGCCCAAGCACAGCACCCCTCACTTGCCTCCCCAGCTGCTGCATTGGTTTGGAAGATCTCAATCTCAGCATTTCCCCAGGCCTGCTTTTAAATTCCATTTCTCCAGCTTTGCAGCAAATTGCTCCATCTCACAGAGCTTTTCCAGTAACCAGGCATTGCTGGCACAGAGGGGCTGGGCCCATTACTGCTGTATTTACTCTGCACCCCAGCTCCTCCTCCTCATCCAATAAATCCATTCGAGGGCAAGAGTTTTGATAGAAACTTTAATAGAGCTCTCTTGAACCTGACCATGTTTAATGATTGGGGGGGTCTGGCTCTGTGCCCATTCCTGCAGCTCATTAATTCTTTTGTTTTCCTTTGCTATGCGCTGCATCTCCTCCCTCTTCTTCCTCTCCCTGCTCCCACATGGGGAAGGTCCTGGAGAGATGAGCCCAGCTCTCAGCCCTGCATCAAGATCTGCTCTCCAAGGACACAGACTCTCCCAAAATCCTGACAAACCCCTCAGGCCCTGTGGATGACAGGGACACCAGCAGAGTTTGTCCCTCCTGTGTGTTGGGGAAGATGAAACAGGAAAGTCTTATAAATATGACTGTCTGGCAAAAGATTTTGAGAATATGGAAACTATAAGTGAGATTGAAATGCAAGCAAGCTTTGAGATACCTCAGTTACTGAACAACAGGAAAACAATGGTGTGGCCAGCTGAAGGTGATCCCCTTTTGATGGAACAACACCCTCTGCTTGCAGACAGGCCCAAGGGTCAGAGCAGACCCTACAGCTTGGCAGAAGGGGCCCAAAGAGGAGTTTGTAGGGTTTAAAATGTAATACAGTGTGGTAATGTAGTGATTCTTATAGGCTGTATGGAAATGCTATAGGATTTGTATGTTGTACTAGATTGGTTAGTGAGAATCAGAATATTCAACACAGAAGAAGATTTATTGTATTGTAACGGGAACTTCGCTCTCTTACCTTTTTACTATCTTACCCCTTTTACTCTCTTATGCTTTTGCTCTCTCACCCTCTCATCCTCTCACCCTCTCTCCCCCTCTCTTCTCTCGGGCCTGCTCTGAGCTGTGTTTGGCAGCTCCCAGCAGGGCCCTGCACCCAGGCCCTTTGCAATAAACCCCAAGTTCCATGACCTGGCTGCAGAGATCTCTTCTCTCCATCCATCCTACCCCCCGATGCTCCTACACAGGGGGAAGGGAAAGAGATCTCTTCTTCCCTGACAGGAAACCAGTGCTGAGCTCTGCACTTCTGATACTGCTGGCTCAGCCAGAGTTTTCCAGCTGTGGTGTTTGGGGAACAAGCTGTTGGATTGTTTCCCTGCTGATGAGCCCCTCTAACAGTAGCTGTTTCTTCATCATTAGGAAAAGCAACGAAAATTTTCAGTTTAAATGATGCCATACCTCTCTTTCTACTTTGTCCTACTGGGAGAGTGATGGTGAAGGAAACAAATGACCTGGGCTCAGGATGCTGTACAGGGACTTGAAGGAAATAAAATTTGATTTGGAAAGGATAAAATGTTTTGACTTCCATGATGGAACAAGCAATTGTCCATGGATTTGCTGTGCTCCAGGAATGGGACTTCATGCTAAAAAGAGATTTTATGGAGCTCAAGCTATTATCTGGTGATGGAGAGCTCCCAAGACAGCCCTCATTCTCCAGCTGGCTTCCTAGCAGATCTGCTCTGATAGTGCCATATATTCTGGTCATAAGTATTGAGATCCAGCCATCACCAGCCAGAATAAGTTCACATATAACCAAGCAGCACCTTCCAAAGGTCTCTGCCTCACTGTAATGACCAATGCACAGACTCAGACCAGCAGGATACTGAGATGTTATTGAGAGAAATGAGCTGCTTTTATGCTCTTCTGCAAGACACAGTATTTCCTTCCATGGCATTTTTCAGTAAGAAACCTGTTCCAAGGAGGAACTGTAAGTTGTTGCTTCTGTCCTTGCTGTGGGTTTCAGGTGCTATTGTGGTTTCCAGGAGGGCAGGGGAGTGGGGACATTCCCATTCTGCAGGGGTACCAGTCCCACCTGAGTGGTTACTGTGAGGTGCAAGGATGTGCAAAGGTTCTATGGCCAACTGGGATCTGCTTTTTGGTCCTTTGGGCTGCAAACACACCACTGTGAAAACTGTTTTCACTGGCCTCTTTTACATGTAGGTGTGATCCTGAAGCTGTAGTCTACATTCCTGAGCACAAGGAGTGTAAATTTTGTTAAATAATTTCATTTTGTTCCCTTTTTAGACACCAAGGCCATGCTGGCACTACATACAAGCACTCCAGAGACTAAAGAAATCCTAGGCAGCCCCAACACAAGCCTTCAGCGAGGTTCCCTACCAAAGCATCCTGTGAAATTCAGGAAGCAATCCATCACTGCATTACATACACAGCATTTTTGTTTTCATTTCCACAGTGCCTCTATAGAGCTGTCACCCAGGTGAAGCATGTTGGATCCACAGTGTTCAGCAGTGCCACAGTGATCCCTGCTGCAGGACTTACAGGGGAGTTCCTCTAATTGGAAGCAGCAAAACCTCTGTTCCTGTGCTGGAGTTTATTTCACCGCTTACAGCTGTGGGCTGTGCTGGGAAACAAAAGCCTGGATGTCAAAATACAGTGAGAAAGGAAATGCAGTTTTTCCAAGCAGAAGCCTGGCAGCCCAAGCACCACCTGAGCTGATCAAGGGTGGATTTGTGAGTCTCATTTTAAGTCTGTGCCATTTTCAGGTGTGCAGTACATTTCTCCCCAGCAGATGATGCACTTCAGGGTGAAATGTCTCCCTGCATTCACCATCCCAGGGCTCCCCTCTTCCCTATTCCATAGGTAATTGTCACACATGCACCTTCTGCCATCTTTCTTGTCCAATTGCATTTCTCATTCTAATTAAAGGAGCAGGGTTTATTATTAGTGGTGGCCTTGTACATGCAGATCCTTTCACTGTATGGAAAGATCCTTTCGCTTTTCACATGCTGATCTTTTCTTTGCCACGGGATGGGAGCTGTCCTTCCCAACAGTTTTCCTGAAAAGGATGAGCATTTCAGGTGAGGAGTCACCCAGCTCCTTGTAGGAGGAATCACCTTGTTCCTTGTGGTGAAAACAGACCAGGAGATTGACCAAGCCCTCACAGACCTGCAGCTCCACGGGGGGAGAGCTGGAGCTGGGACTGCACCACCTGAACCCAGACCTGCTGCAAACAAATAGAGGCTCTGACAACCCCAAATGATATCAAAGCCTTCACCTCTTCCAGCAGAAGAAATTTATAAACCCACAGTCCAACACTTCTGCTTCATGTATTTACAGCAGAGGTTTTTCCCAAGGCTATTAAAGCAATGTCACCCTTTGCCCTCTCGGAAAATGCCACTCTCAGACATTATATTCTAATAGAGAGAATTTAATTCAGGACTTATAGCTGGATTTCCATTTGCACATCACAGTTGATCTGGTTTTGTGTTACTGGCCCAGCCACAGTGCAAACCCTGACTGTGCTGTACCCAAAGGGGCAGGAGCTCTCTGTTTACACAGCCAAATTTCCAGAGGAATTCTTAGTGCTAAATCAATCCTAAAGGCAGTTTTAAACATTCAGGGCCTCCCTGAATTCACCTGCAATAGCATCTTGGGGCCGCAACAACCAGCTACAGGCTGGGTCAGATTCTGCCAGATTTGCCACAAATCTTGGTCCATTCTAACATCTGTGGGCTAATTCCACTTTTTCTTTTCTTCAGAGTCACATCACTCTTTCGGGGATCGGCCATGACGGCTGGATTTGCTCCACAGCACCTGTCGTATTTTGATATCTTTAAATATTGCGAACACCTCATATTTAAATATACAACTTATGGACAGGGGCAAAGTTTAACTCGCTCTAATCAACGATGAAATGAACACCAAGCTCACCATTACACTTTGAAAAAGGGTCTTTTTTATGCTGATCATTAACTGCAGCAGGAATATTCCTTCCCAGAGATCTGTTATTAATGACTGCTGAACTTACTGATTTCAATTAACTGCGTTACGTTTATATTGAAATACAGTTGGTACTGCTCCAGGGAAATATAAATACTGAACTGAGAGCTGGTGCCTCCTGAGTTAAAGAGCTGCAAGAACAAACAGTTTGGGCAGCACCACAGATGCTGTGCCCTCTTTCTGTCTCATTTTTTCCCCTTTCTCCTCTTCCCCTATTTCTTGCTGGTAGGAGAATTCCCCTCCCTGCAGCCTTGTGGTTCTGCTCCCTGGAATGACGATGCCCCAAGGGAATCCTCACCCTCACCCTCTTGGCTCCAAGCCCTTTGGCTCCTGAGGTGTTGGTGTCATCGTTTTCTGCCTCTGTGGCCCTTTTCCCATTCCAGCCACGTCCCTGCTGAGGGACATCCAGTGCTCAGCCACCAAAATGGGATTGCACACGCCCCGCACGTTAATTAGTGCAGGGCATCTCTCTGCTTGGGAAGGAAGGAGGGAAGTGTTGCTAATAGCACACGTTTTGAAGGAGGTTGTGCAGAGCTGTGGGGTTCAAAGGAAAGGAAATGAGGGGGAATGGCCCAGCTCCAGCCTTTTTAAAACTAATTCAAGGCTTCAGAGCCTGCAGGGTTTATTATTGAGGGATTTCCCACCCTCTGTCTCTCCCCGTTTCCTGCTCAGATCCATGCACTGCCCTTTGAGATCCATGCCCACACTTCCACCTCTCCTCTCATCCGTCAGTCTCTAGTGTTCAGCAAAACACAAGATTGCTTCCCACAAAAACCCAGGGGTGTGAAGTGGCCCTGCAGCAGCCTCCCAGCAGTGCAGAGGGACAGAACTGTGCCACTCCTGCCACCCCAGAGCTGCCCTTCACTCCTGACAGCTGCCCTGGCACCACATCCTGAGCTGAGGCTCACAGGTAACAACACCTGAGGTGCTGGACAAGGGTCTGGAGCAATCCAGGTGTGGGTGTCAGGTTGGGCTCTGACTCTGTCAGTGTTGTTCTAGTGCACTGCATTGCTTATTTATCCTTTTATTTTTTCTTCCCTATTAAAGAACTGTTATTTCCTGCTCCCATATTTTTGCCTGAGAGCCCCTTAATTTAAAATTTATAGCAATTTGGAGGGGTGGGGAGGGTTTACATTCTCCATTTCAGGGGAGGCTCCTGCCTTCCTTAGCAGAATCCTGTCTTTCCAAACCAAGACACAAGGGTTTGGAGCAATCCAGGTGTGGACAAGGTTTGGAGCAATCCAGGTGTGGAGCTGCCTCTGTGCCACCCATCAGGACCCTGAGGAGCATGTTCAGGTTGCCCAGGACACACATGAGCACCTGAATTGGGTCCCAGTGGCATCAGAGAATTCTGTAATTACTCTCAAGGTTTTTATTGTGTGCAAAACTGTCATTAACTCCCAGCAGTGTGATTGCCCTTTATTGATAACACAGAGCTCAGCAATCCCCAGCCGTGGCTGACTGGGCTTGTCCAGGCTGGAAGGAAATGGAGCTGCCATCCTTCCTCCCCCAGCTGGATATTGAAGTGTGACACACCCTGAAGGTACACCCACCTTGTGCCTACAAGTGAGAAATCACTCACATCTGCCTCAAGGGATCCATAACAGCTCCACTTAACTCCCTGGGCACCTCTGAGCTGTGAGGGAATGGCTGGAGAACCTGAGACTACCAATCAAACACTGCAACTCTTCCTTAAAATGTCTGTGTGAAAGGGGCCATGGGTCTCGGAGAGGTTACCCATGAGATTCACCTTCTGTGAATCATTTAGGAGTCATTTAGGTCAGAAAAGACCTCTAAGAACATTGATTCCCAATATTAAAGTGTGAAAATCAACAGTGACACTGGGCAGATTTTCCCAGGCTGAAATTCAAAGTTTTGTTATCATTGCAAGCTGGCATCCTTAAAATTATAGCATGAAAGTGATCCCTCCATAAATACTTCCCATCGCCTTTAGATGATGAAGAGGAGCAGCTCTGGGTGTATTTTTCACCTTTAGCCTTGGCCAGGTTTTGTGTCTGTGGAAGATCAGGTGGGAAAAGCCAGGGGAGAGACTGCTGAGCCTCCAGCCCTTGCTGGAGCCGTGTCCATCAATCACAGGGTACATTAAAACCTGATTTGATCCCAGCTTGTGGCACACTCTCTAACACAGGGACTACAAAGCATAAAATAGGAATCAGGAGCAGAGGCCTCTGGGTTTTGTTGGAACATTATTGCTTGGTCTTGTTTCCAGTGACTGCATCTGTGTAACAACATCACTTCCATACCATGTAATTAGAGCCTTAATTTATTAAACAGTGACTGTAGTAAGCAGCAAGTGGGAGATACACTTATCTCTGACAGGGGAAATATGTTATGGGCGAGCCTGTACTTTTCTGACTCAGCCTGAGCTGCCTCCTAACAGGCAAAGACCTGGAGAGGAAAAAGTTTTGTTGGTGCATGTTTTGGACCAGCCCCTCAGGAGATCTGGAATCTTCTTGTGCTGCCCTGGCACAGGTTTGCTGCATGGCTTTGATCAAGTTTCTCTGTCTTGCTGCCCCTCACTCCCTGTGTGAGATGAAAACAATAATCTGGCCTTTCTCCCACGTGTTCCTTGGCTTCTTCCACTTTTCTTGTCAACTTCTCCAGGAGGAAGCTGTGCATCTTGTGCTGCTTCTGCCAGGCTCTGAGCACAATGTGCCCTCACATCTCTCTCTGCTCCCCAGTGATAAATGTCTTCCTCTCCAGCAAGGTCAGAGCAGCCAGTTTCAAAGACTGCCAGGAAAAGGCAGAGAATTCCAAAGCTTTGCATCTTCCAAGGTGATAGTCAGGGAAACAAAGCAAATGCCATCATGCCAGATCCTCAGGAAGAAATTGCCTCAGCGTGAAATTCAGCCAACAACAAAAACCTCTCTGTGACAAAGCTGAAAATGATGATAGCCTGCTTACTTGCCCATGGGAAAACACACAAGACTTGGGTCTTCCAGGCTTCTTAGCCTGAGGCTAAAGAAAATGTTATTTCCTTGCTGAAGTCCTGACAGCACTGCAGGGTGTGGAGCAGAGCGTGCTGCAGGAAGCCCTACAGAGCAGTTTGTGGCTTTGGCTATTTAATGTTTAACTGGGCTGAGCAGATCCCAGGAGGATGCTCAGCACCCAAGGCGCACAGAAGGAAAGGTTTGTCCTGGGTGCACGAGAAACCAAAGCTCCCTTTGATCCCAGGTGCTGGAGGAAATTCAGAGCATAAATCATTCTCATCCATTCTTCCTATATCATGTTAGCTGACCTACATGGTCACAGCTGACCATGCTGGGTAAATAATCTAATGTAATTACAGGGTAAAGAAATGGCAAATTCTCTTCTAAAGCCAAGTAGAGCTTGCATCTATTATTTATTAGAGGCAACCAGCAGAAGAGAGCAGGTTATGTGGTAATTACTTTTTGACCTCCTGGAGGTAATTGCATAATCATTTGCAGAGAGTTGCTATTACAGTTGGGTGAATCCTGCGAGCGGTTTTATGCGAACAGTCATTTGAATTTTTAAACCAATTTCCACCTAACTAAGGAATTCTGATAAGGTCATTCACCAACCTGGTACCTGAATGCTTTTTTCCCCTGCCTTTTTTGGGGGGCTTTGTGTTTTTCAGGAATTAAAGTAATGAGCTGAGGGGCAGCAATGCTCACACCTATCTGGCCAGTCCCCCAGAGAAGCTTAGCCCTGTCTTTCAGTGGTAAATGGGCCCAGCAGCTCAGAAGCTGGACAGCCAAAAACCTGGAAACAGGCACTAAGAAGAACACATTTCATAGAAGATTTCCTAGGTTTGCACAGGTTTAGCTTCATCCTGAAATAGGGAATTGTCACATGTGGTTTGCAGGCTCCTGGGCCTTCCTCTCTCCCTCTCCATCAGGCAGAAGACAAAAAGACTAACCCAGAGCAGGCAGCCAGGGTCAGAAAGGATGAATCTCACTTTGATTTCTCATTTAGTCTTCTTCACCTCTCCCCCAATTTTGTGTGAATTCTGGAGCCAAGCCCTAGAAATCCAATATTGGTTCTCTTTAGTTCCTGACACTTTGAAATAAATTTACTCATGACTGAGCTGTTACAGTTGGAGTCCCATCTGGAGGGGCAATATTCCAAGGATCAGGGAGAGCACTGCACAGCCTCTGTGGCACACAGAGTGTGTTTTCCTAACACCCCTCTCAGTCTGTGACTCCCTTCATCTTTCCCTTAGAAGCCATGGGGCTCCTGAGGAGACATCAGAAACCCTCCAGAGAAGTTTAAGCCTACATGAACTTTCTCTGTATTGCTCACCCTGCAATAGTTGAGACCATGCTGTTTTAAAATTTATAGTGTAATTGATTTATTTATATATCATTCAGCCCTTATTATTTATTAATTCTTCTGTCAAGGTTAATTTGAAATACTTCTAAATAAGGCTCCCTGACAACACCTTTGTTTATGAGATTGACAGCATGCCAGAGCACACTTCTCCATCACTTGCAGAGGCAATCTGCACAGGCTCACGTCCCAGGAAAGGTGATCCCACTTCCTCCCTGAAGAAAAGATGCAATGCAAATCACCCACAGTCCTGCAGTTGTTTGTCATTAATATTTCAGGATCCAACTTTTGTTATCTGGACAGGATTCAGATTAAAATGTCATATGTGAGGAGGGGTGCAGTGCACAACTTGCTGCCGTAACTTTGAGGCCAGCCAAGCAAAGTGCCAGGCTGGAATTCATCCCCTACGTGTCTGAAATTGGGAAGGAACAGTGAACCAGGATTTCTCAGATCATCTGAAGTGCAGCAATTACACCTTATTCTGTTGGGTTGGAATATAGACAGAGAGGCAAATATTCCTCATTGAGACAAGTCATCAAGAAACAGGATATCTAGAAATAAAGGTGAAAAACACAGGTCAGAACCATTAGGAATAAAAAAACCACAAATTCTCCTAGTGTATTCTGCAGGTCCGGGAGATTGGTAGGGAATATGTCTTACTACCTGTCCTTAATGTTACCTTTGTTCTTGTCTGGTTAACCTGTGAGCTCCAGACAGCAAAGCTCAGATGTCTTTTAATATCTGGAGGCAGCTGCTGGTGCCACGAGGTGGGTGAGAAGCTCAGACTGCACGGGCTCAGCACACACACACAGGGATGAGCAGAGCACCTTGGCTGCATTTAAACCACATCCTCTGTGTGTGTTTCCCTCTGAACTGGTAATATTTCAGCTTTCTCTTCCATGACAACAGCTCTGCAGCTGGATTTTCAGCCTGAATTCCAGCCTGGAACTCGCCTCTCGCTTCCCTGCCTCTCACAGGAGAGGCACATTTGTCTGCTGCCTTCTCCTGTGCAGCTTGGATGCTCTCCTTAATATGGTTTCTTTTTGTTTGTTTTTCCCCTTACTGAAGGGTGAATTAGCACAAACCTTTCTAGGAGTTTTGGCTGGGTTTAATGAACAATTAATGAGCGGGAGTAGAAGCAGCACAAACCAGACTGTGCTGTGCACAAGGTTGCAGGATATCCCAGTGTACCCATGATCTGGTTACTGATTTCTTCTTCTCTGTGCAGCAAAAGCGCCCAGAAAAGTAATTATTTTGACTTCTAATTCAATCTCCCTCTATTTAAATTCTGTTCATTAGAATGGGATTGTGTGAAAGGTACCACGGCGCTCTCCAGCATTAGCTGTCGAAATGGATTCGAAAGGGACATAAATGCAGGATTACACCAAGTAGCTGTAAATTTAAATAATTTAGGATGAGCCCATGTAATCAGTGGGAGCTGGGTGAGATGAGGACAGCCAAGGGAGGGGGACAGCACCAGGCTGTGGGAGATGTGAGGGGAGAAAGGCTGAGTTTAGGAACAAACCTGCCCTCAAAGGGGAGAGGCTCCCATCCAAAACAGAACATGAATACCCCCCCACCATGATGCTGTGGCACCCAGAGGGTTTATCCTGATCCAAAACAAGTCCTTTACCTTCTCACTAATTTTTTTCAGCCTGCCATGTTGTTTCTTCTCTGCTCAAGGTTTTCAAAGTGTGGTAAGGGGATTGGGAACTGCACTCTGTGAGATGTCTGGTCCTTTGAAATTTTAGGCCTAAAACTTCAAGGTCTTCGAAGCAGGAAAAAAAATTTCTCACTTTATGTTTGGGGAGTACCAGGCACCACCAGACACTGGTATCAGAGGTTGGAGGGTTTGGATAACACAAATAAAAAATTTAAAAACCAAAAAACTTAAAAAAAAAAAAAACCAAAAAAAAAAAAAAAAACCAAAAAAAAAAAAAAAAACAAGGGAGAAAATATAGCAAAAGTGCATTTTGAGGTTCGAGGATTTTTACATAAAATTTTGTTAATGCCTAAAATAATGCCCTTTCCCCATAAATATTACATTGTGAAATTTCACAAAGCATGAGAGTGGCTAGTCACACGAGGTGTTTTGCAAGTTATTCACCTAGTACAAATAAAAGCTGAAATATCAGAGCATGCCATTCATAAGTGATGTGCATGAGCATTATCCTGCTACCCCCATGCACACCTCTGCAGAAGAGGAGCTCTGATAACCTTGTGTTTCCTGTACTGCTGTCCCTCGCCCCTCACTGGCCCCCATTCTTCCATATAAAGCCCTGTTAGATAAGGAGAAGAGATGATTATTAAGATGGGAGCAGAAGAGCGTCCACCCAAGGAATACCAATGAAGCCATATCTTGGTGTGTGCATAAACTGAGTCCTTTCCCAATAAACCATCAGATACAGGCAAAAGAGTGACAAACAGTAAGTGATTCCTGTCATCAGCAGAACTCATGTGGGAGCCTCTGGTAATTGGCATTTTCTCCCTGCAAAGGAAGAGATTTAAAGATTTGGTGAGTGTGGAGCAGTGCATTGGGGACAGCAGTGACCTGGGCTGGCAGCACAGGGACACAGCAGAGCAGAAATGCCCGCTCAGGGAGTGGAGACCTTGCCCAGAGAGTGCGAGATGAGCTCAGGCAGGAATTTATGGTGGGTAAAGAGCCATTAATGAGGGGCAGCTCTGCAGACTGGATTTGATCCAGAGCTGTGGGTAAGTGCCCACAGTGCCACGACCATCAGTTGTGTTTAACAACGGCTCTGGATGCTGTGGGTAAGTGCCCACGGTGCCACAGCCATCAGCTGTGTTTAACACCAGCTCTGGATGTTGTGGGTAAGTGCTCACGGTGCCATGGCCATCAGTTGTGTTTAACACCAGCTCTGGATGCTGTGGGTAAGTGCTCATGGTGCCACAGCCATCAGTTGTGTTTAACATGGGCTCTGGATGCTGTGGGTAAGTGCTCATGGTGCCATGGCCATCAGTTGCGTTTAACACTGGCTCTGGATGTTGTAAGTGCTCATGGTGCCATGGCCATCAGTTGTGTTTGTTTAACACCAGCTCTGGATGTTGTGGGTAAGTGCCCATGGTACCATGACCATCAGTTGTTTAACAGCACCTCCGGATGCTGTGGGTAAGTGCCCACAGTGCCAGAACCATCAGTTGTGTTTGTTTAACACCAGCTCTGGATTCAGCTGCCCTTCACAGGGTGAAAGGGGAAAATGTTCTAGGGAAGCTCCAGTGGAGTCAGGTTTTATAAAGCCTTACTGGCAAACACCAACAAAATCCATCTCATTTATCCCAGAGCAGTACAGGTGTCTGAGAGGACAATGGGAAGCAGCCCTTCTCCCACCCTCACTCTGAGAACTTGCAGTTTTCCTTAGGCAGCTTCTCTGGGGGAAGAAGAGAGGAGCACAGACATCAAGAGATTCCCCAGATGTGACCATAATCCCTCCAGCCCCACAGTGAGCTCAGCTCTGGGCACAGCTACAGGGGAAAGACACTGGGAGCATTAACTCAGTAAAATGGTAGGTTCGTAGGGTACCACAACTCCAAGATAGAATTCCAGTTTTAGAATTCTTATTTTGTTCATTTTCATTAGCTGTTATTTCCAGTATTTTCATTCCAAAGCAGTTTTTTTCCCCACTGGTATCATCAGTCTCCATATCCCATATTTATTCTGTCTCTGTTTATTTCCCTAATCATTTTTTCCCCTTCTTTCCCCTGACTTTATTAAGTAATATCCCAGTGAGGCAGAGACAAGCTGACCATATGAAACCTGACCTTTTTCAACCCAATTCTACTTCTTCATTTTAAAATTAAAGCCAAAAGCTGGGAAATGGGATGGGTAGATTTATTTCTCTCTCCTGTCACTGGCAGGCTGGGCTACCTGGCTGGAACTCCAGATCCACCTCCAGTGAATTTGTGATTCTGAACAACCACTGTCTCAAAACCACTGTAAGGGGAGAAAAATTTAATAAACAGGACCAAAATGTGCATGTGGCCACGCAGATTGGGAGCCAATCTTCACACCCCCTCTAAGGCAGTTCAGTACTTTGGTTCCAACCTTGAACCTTGGCCATGGCTCCCAAGCATGCCCACTTTGCAGTTCTCTGTGCTCCTGAAATGACACTAAATCACACATGGTGAGGTGGAAAAGATCATAAAGGAACAACAAAGGATCAGCAAACATAAAATAGAAGAATGGCAACCTCCCCACCTTACACTGCAAAAATCAAAGGGAGTTTTCAAACAGCCCCATTTCCAGTCAGCTGGAGATTTAATTCACACAGTAATTTACTGTGTCTGCACTTTTTCTGCCCCCCCACTTCCTCCTGCTCTTCTTTTGCTCAATTGTTACTTTTTCTCAGCCTGTAATAAGAGGAACCTAATGCCCAAGCCTTACATGCAAATAAGATTTTTTTCCCTCCTGTGTGTGCTGGGCAGACAGAGAATGATAAGGGAGATTCATAGGGGGCAAAAAAAAAAAAAAAAAAAAAAAAAAAAAAAAAAAAAAAAAAAAAAGCCATTTATTGCAAACAGCTTTTGTATTGTAAAGTAATTCTAGTATTTCAAGGGAAGGGGACAAGTTCACATAGAAAATTACGCCAGCTGAGACTGAGTCTGCAATTTTCTTTGCATGCTGTTGGGGCCAGTGATGGCTCTGGATTTGTGGGTGTCTGTACCCAGCCCAGCATTTCTGTTCTCAGGGCACTTCAGCAGCATCTCTGCCCTGTTAACTGTTTCCTCTTCTGGCGAGGGAGTTGTTTTCCTGGGGGGTTTTATTACATAATGGCTCAGCGGGAAACTGAGCAGAAGAAACATTTTCATAATTGATGGCTCAATTTCAGTCCTGAAAACACTCAATGGCTCTTTCAGCCTCACTAACACTGGAAATTATTAGAAATTATAAACTGAGCTGTGGCTGGAGCATATAAAAATGGACAAGTACCAAAAACCACAGGCTTGATAGGTTTTCACATGGAGGGGAGGGGAAGATGTGTCCAGGTTTTTGCAGAATTTCAAAGCATTAAGCATGAGAATAACTTTTTTTGGGAGGGGGAAAAAAAGAGTGGTGGAGTGCAAAGGTGCAGCGCTAGTTGTGAAGTGGATCTGTAAAGAGTAATGAGGTTTAGAACAGAGATTTTAATCAGAATTTTCCAGAGAAGTCTTCTAAAGGACCTTGCTACCCTGAGGCAGACCAGGATCATATTCTCTTCCTCTCTATGAGAGCTCCTGGATTTGGGGCTCAGCTCTCAGAGGAAAACCTGGGATGTTCTCTGTGTGTTCACAAGCACAGGGAAGGATCAGCAGAGAGGGGACCTGCAATTCTGAGCCGAGGAGCCAAGCAGCAAACAGGATGGGTCAGAGAAACACCTGCCTTAAACCCTGATGCGGCCAACCCAGAGTTAATTCAGAGTTTTTATGATTAGATGCATAACTTTTCAGTTTAGTATTTCTACTAGGCATAAACCTGAGGGGTCATTGATTAATTTAAAAGCATGAATTGTTTTGCCTTTTTATTTTTTTTAAGTAGATAGCTGCAAGCTTGGCTTTCTTTTAATGCAAATGACCTTATTTGGATCTGCTGACATTAGAAAGCATTGCAAGCATTCTGAATCTAACATGGAGGCAGAGAAAGCAGAATATTCCATCAGCTCATTTCACGAGTTCTATTTAAATTGGGAAGAAAATAAAAAATAGAAATAAATAAAGGGAAAGGAAAACAACTACAGTTCTAAGAGAGGATTTGCTGGTTCTCTGTCCCCTGGCATTCTCTCCCTCCTCCCATTTCAATTGCTTCAGGGACTTGCTGCAGCCATGGGATTAATGGACACCTAATGCCATCTCTGCTTTACAGCCTGGAAAGGCTCTTGTTTAGTTTACATTGATTTTTCTTTTCTGATGCATTTGCAGAATGTGAGATACCGATGGCGGGAAACACAGACAGAGGGGGGAGAGGAGAGAGGGAGATCCATCCTGTGCCTGCTGCTGCTCCTGGGTTGGAGCCTGCAGGTACCTCCAGCAGCAAACACCCTCTTTACTCTTTGCTGCCACGCTGGAGGACACAGGAAGGGCAGCAGAGATGATCTTGCTCTGTGGTGGGCTGGGGTTATCCATCACCCAGGAGCAGACAGGGAATGCTCTGCTTCACAACACTCCCCTCTCCTCGGTGATTTGGCACCGTGGAACTTTTTTAGTGTTTCATTTTTATTGTCATTGCTGTTAGCAGGACTGAGGTCGCTCCCATGAGTGGTCATGATGACCATGCTCAGGAGGAAGGGGATCCCTGCCTTCCTGGCAGTGCAGAAACTCTCCTGGTACCTGCAGATGGGCAAATCTCATGGGTCTGAATGAGGAGGAGAGGGCTGGGATGAGGGGGATTGTGAAATTATAAACATCAACTCCTTGTGCACTACTCAGCATCGCCCCAGTGCTTCTGCTGCAGACAGGGGAGGCAGCTGCTCTCTGACAGACCTCTCTGCAGAGAGAAGGAGAGGGAGCACAGCCCACATCTCCCTTCAGTGGGATCTCTTCCTCCTAACAAAGTGCTGAGAAAAAGGAATGCTGCTGTCCCCAGCACCTTTGGGTGAAATGGCCACCTCAGCAGAGCAGATCAGAGCAGCTTTGACAAGATCAGGGGGGTGGAAAGACCTCCAGGAGCTACTCACATTCCCCAAATCCTCGCCAGAAACTTTGCAAGACTTGGCAGCTCTTCACTCTTTTGTTTATTAGAGCTATACACAGGTGCCAGCCATCAGCAATACAGCAAAGATGGATGTTCTTTTAGTTAGGATGCTAAATGCAGCCTAAACCAGGCTGGTGTTTAGTAACAGTGACAAAAACACAGCATGAGAGGGAAGGGAGGAAAATTACATCCTGTGACCATGTCTCTCTCTTATCTTCAGTATCTCTGGTGTCAGCTTGATGCCTTTTGGGACTACCTAAAAACAGAAGCCAGGCAAAATTAAAGGAATAAAAAGCAGTTATGCTTATTGAAAGGCCTCCAGGTACATTTCAGGCAGATGAAGCCCCCACCAGGGGCTACACCCAAGAATGAACAATGAGTCACGGGTTTTCATATGGGTCTTAAGATTGGGGTCAATTTTCCAATTATAGCTTCAGGTAATGAACTCATTTACTCCAAGTTTGCTCCCCCAACTCACTTTTGTTTCCATCTCTCAGGCCCTGAGGCAGTGAGGTGTCCTTGATTGCCAGGCCTGGAGAGGAATTGTTGTGTCTGCCCAAAATGGGAAAGCAGCAGCTCACACTGTGTGTGGAGTTTAGAGTTACACACTGAAGAACTGCAGGATTACAAATAGATGGAAAATATAAAAGCTAAAATCCTAAGGCATCAAGCTCAGCAGAGCTGTTGGAACAGAAGAGGGAGGGAAGGCTGGAGGGAAGCGGCCCAAAACCACCTGGGGTTCATTGTCTGCTGTCTCAATGAGTGGGTGACCCCTCTGAAGAGAGAGCTCTCTCTCAGCCTGCCTTACATGTGGGATCTTTAAGGGTACTAAAGGTGCCTCAGCAGAGAGTTTGGACTCCCTGTTAGCCACCAGTTGAAGGGTGAAGACACAGGGAGGAAGGCTGGCGCCAGCCCTTGTCATTGTCCCCCTGCTGTTCCACCCATGCCAGGGAGTGACAAGCTGTGTTGTCGCAGACATCTTTTATGGAAAATCCTTTCCTTAGGATTTTTACTTCAGAGAAGCTTGGAGACCTCAGGAACAAAATGTAAACATTGATTATCTGCTGCTGGGGAATGCAACAGGTGCATCTGGGATTGGCCCATGTTGGGTCTTTGTAATTAATGGCCAATCACAATCAGCTGGCTTGGACAGAGTCTGAGCCACAAGCCTTTGTTATCATTCTTTGCTATTCTATTCTTAACCAGTCTTCTGATGAAATCCTTTCTTCTATTCGTTTAGTATAGTTTTAATGTAATATATATAATAAAATAATAAATCAAGCCTTCTGAAACATGGAGTCAGATCCCCATCTCTTCCCTCATCCAAGAACCCCTGTGAACACGGCCACAGTGTGTCCCAGGAGCTGCAGGAGCCTGGCTGTGACTGATGCTGCTGCTCAGGTGGCTCCAGAGGCGCCTCCTTTCCTTTCAGGCACCCCATGGCTCCATCTCATCCCCACAATCCTGTCACAGCACACAGCAGCTCCTGAAGTGGGTCACCAGGCTTCTCGTCCCACTCCGAGCAGTTCTTCTCCCTCTGCCATGAAAAGGAGTAAATTGTCGTTCAAACGAGCATGACCCTGTGCTTGGCTGTCATCGGGACAGCTTTTTAGACAACATTTAATGCTCAATATGGAGCTCTTGACAGAAATGAGCTGTTCCTTGCAAGGCTCCTGACAGACTACCAGAGAGTCTCAGGAGGAACAAAAGAGATTTATAGGAAAGAAAGTTTTGTATTACAGGCAAGGGAAAAAATAGGAATGTGGTTGTTAATGGAGAAAAAACCCCAGGAAAATGAAAGGAACCCTGGTGATAGGTCCTGTTTCCCATCTAGCTGAATAAAGAGACTTGCAAACATTGAGATTAATCTTGGGAAATAACTAGTACCATAAGTTTTCATTGCAAGAAATTACATGTTGTCATCACGATTATTTATTTATTTTTACTCCAGTTAACAACTACATTCAGGAAATTAAAAGGAAAAATAGCATGCAGTTCTGTCGGGAAGCCTGAAGGAACAGACCAGCAATTGAGCAGAAATGGCATGCATATCTCAGCAGCATTGCTCCTTTGCCCAGGCATACTTTCCCATTTAAGGGAACCTGGTTTTGTTTGCTGTTTTGCAAGGTTGGCTTTCATCTTTTCTTCAGGTCCCCATACAAGCTTCAGCTGTTTGAGGTGGGTCCTGAAAAACTGTAGTTTCTTTTCTTTGGCTTCCAAAAATTCTGAAAATTTATGGTTTTATTTATTATTCACCTCTTCCATTGTTTAACTCTGAGCAAGAAGAATTAGGAAGTGCTTTAGCTGACTGACTGCACAGTAGAACAGTGAAGAGAGAATTTTCCAACAGTCCAAAGTCTAAAATCTTTATCATCCTGTGGAGTGAGTCCTGAAGGATAAACCAGTAGGAAGAAATCTTTTGAAGGACTTGGTTGCCTTAATACTCTGTACTTCAATGGAAGTCTGACCTCTAAACTCTCCAGGTGCACTTTGCACCCTGCATCCATGCAGTGCTGGGTTCAGAAACACTAAAAAACGGAACTTTTTTTAATGAAGATGATTTACTGCCGTGTGTTCAGCAGTGACTTGCAAATCCAAGTGACTGAGCTGATCCAAGGTCTCTGCTGATCCCTGGGCCGTGGCCACAAGAAAGGCTGAATTAAAAATAAAAACATTGTAGAGACTCTGAGATGGATGTTGCAAGCTGCTACCCCTTCCCTGAAGTCAAGGGAGCCATGCTGAATTTCCTCTCTTAGGAATCTGTCCTGGATAATCAGATAATCATTGTTTACTTTTTGTTCCTGAGGCCTCTCAGCTTCTCAGGAGGAAAAATCCTATGGAAAGGATTTTCCATAAAAGATGTCTGTGCCACATGTTTTCCTGGTGAGCAGACGTTCGTCCTTCCACTACCTGAGCTGTCCAGCCCAGCCCACAGCCCAGCCCCAGCACAGCCCAGGCCAGCTGTAATGCTCTTTATTGTTTTATTTTTACCACAAGAGCACCTCAGAGAAATAACTGAGGATCAACACTCTGTCACATTAAAGAACTTAAAGGAAAGTGAGTAGAAAGGCTTGACTGTGCCCTAGAGATCCTGCAATTTAATTGAAATTCCAGGAACACACCCAGATTTGAGGGAGGGCTCGGTTGATTGGATTATTCCACAAATCTGTTTTCTCGTGTTCATCAGGAGAGAAAGTTCCTCTTCATCTCTACTTTCCAAGTAAAATCCTGCTTTTCTCCTTTCTATTTTCTTCTCCAAACACAAGAGGAGAAGAGAATGAAGGGTGAAAGCTGATTGAGTGAGCAACAGCAGGGGTAACAAATGAGTATTTATCAATGTTCCTCTCCTCTCACAGCACATCAATTCTGAAGCTGCTGGCAGAGGCCTTGCCGTAACTGCTGGAAGAACCTCCAGGAGCTGGAAATTTTCTGTTCAGGCTTATGTAAAACCAATTTCTGATTAAACACTGTTGCAAAGCTAGGAACAGGAACTTTGATTCTGACCTGGCACAGCCATGTCCAAGAAAGCTGCTCCCATTCCACCCCCATTCCTGACAGGAGCTCTCCCATAGCAGGGGCAGCCTGGGCTCCTCCTGGGGATGCCCTTTGGAGAGCTTCTCTCCAGGTTTCTCCTGAAATCAAGGATTTCTCTGAAATCAGTGTTCCTTATCCTCCTTAGGATAGTGCTCCATAAGGCCTTTTGCACTGAGCTGGGTAAATATGCCAATAATAATAATAATAATAGTAATAATAATAATAATAAAGAAGAAGAAGAAGAAGAAGAAGAAGAAGAAGAAGAAGAAGAAGAAGAAGAAGAAGAAGAAGAAGAAGAAGAAGAATTATTACTACTACTACTACTACTACTACTACTCTACTACTACTACTACTAGTAGTATTAGTATTTAACTTTGAGTTTTTCAGCTCCTGAAATCTCAGCTTGTTCTGCCCTTGCTCTGTGGAGCTGGCTGGAGTTCAGCTGAAGGCACAGTGCTCCCAAATCCAGTGCAGCACTCCTGGGGGTTCCTGGACAATGTGCAGCCTCCACAATAAACAGCTTAGCAGCCTCCATCCAATTCCCTCTAATTAAATAGGTCCAGCAGCACAAAGGCTGCAGAAATGGCTGCAATCTCATGCTGGACACGCAGATGCAGAGCTGCAACATGCTTGTAAAAGGTGCAAAAAGTACATTTAACCTCCTTTGAGTGGAAGTTGCCCCTTGCAATGTAAAAATCTCTGCAGTGCACATCTCTCAAAGGGCAGCACAAATGTTTTGATGCCAACATGAGAGTCCCAGGGATAAGTGCCCACCTGTTTTGTACACATCAGTATTCCTGTCCCATGTCACACACACATAAACCTCCTTTTCCATTCTGCAATGTGATTTTTTTGCCTGGCTCCATGTCCCCTGGGGTGTGCGGGGCTGCACTGGTCACAGTGGGAGCTGAAGGGGTGGAGAGGGGAGATTTAAGCAAACAGCCCAAGTCATCTTGCCCATTAATGAGCCTCTCATACAGCCTGCTCTTCCCCTCATTGCTTTTGTGTCCTTTCCAGAGTGATGCCATTTTACATCCCGCTGCCTTTTATAAGCTCCTGATGTCCAATACAGATAGTTTCTTATCATCTTTCTCTTTTCAGCACTCCTGGCTTCCCAGAACCATTTTCTAAGGCCAGCTCTTTTATAAAGGTTTCAATTCTTAGCTCTTCACTTTTCCAATTGTTCTTTACAGTTATGGGGGGTGGGTGACTTGAAAGCTCCCTGCCTTAATTCAGCTCCCCTTGAACTCACTGGTACAGAAAAACTGAACTGAACATTTCCATTGATTTCAACAGGGGAAGAGGCAAGTGCATTGGGCTTTAGAAATTCCCCCCCTTGATGTTTCCCCATCACCCTGGTCCCTGTCATTAGCAGGCTTTGTGCCGCTGCTCCCAGGTCTGTGATGAGGAAGTGTGCTCCTTTTTCCATTCCCTTCCCCTCCCATCCATCTCCAGGCTTTAACGTGCTTGAATTTCCCTTCCTGAGGTTTTGTAAGACTGTGGCCCTGTCTTGTGGCACAATTTCCACTGCTTTAGAGTGGAGTTTGCTGGGAGTTATTCTCAATCTGAGCTTCATTTGCCTGGGAATATATCACAGACCTCTATTATGGGGACATCACCTGCAGCTTACAACCAGGCAGGTTCCTTCTTTTGGACAGTCAACACTATTACCCTCAGAAGCAGAAGCAAATTTTTAATGGAAAATTTTCCAGAAAAAATATTCTTGTTAATGTTGATTATAATTAACATGAGCTACATGTCAGCACTGTTCTCTGGGAGGAAACTAAATTGAAGCAGGTTATTGAGCTTGGTGCTTCTCCTTCTCTTTTCTGATGTCCAGTTCTGTAGTGAAGCAGTGAGAGTGTGGCTTTAGCTGGGCT
This sequence comes from Melospiza melodia melodia, assembly GCF_035770615.1. Lineage (NCBI taxonomy): Eukaryota > Metazoa > Chordata > Aves > Passeriformes > Passerellidae > Melospiza > Melospiza melodia. Next base: position 6,987,405 of record NC_086215.1, read on the forward strand.
CTGGATGGCAGCAGCAGCTTTGTCCCACACCTAGGGGCAGTGGTAACCAGCTCACCCTCATCTCTCCAAAACCAGACCCATCCACCAAAGGCCAGCCTGGGGATCCTCCTGCTGCCTCTCCATGGGGAATTCACCCTGAGAGCCACAAGGTGCTCTGTGCCATTCACATTCTCTGAAAAAGTCCCTTCGCCCAGGGTTTTTCTCCTGGGAAGCTGGGAAGCCTCAGAGAAAAAGGAAAACAATTCTTATCTCATTTGCTTCTCCTGTGTTGTGCTCATGTGGAATGTGTTTGGAGATTGTTCACCCACAGGTGATTGTTCCATTGGATTCTGCTGGGAGTTGTTTTCACTCTTTGGCCAGCCAGGGCCAAGATTTGTCAGGACTCTGGAAGGAGTCGCAAGTTTTCATTATTATCTTTTTAGCATTAGGTATCTTTTCTGTATTCTTTAGTAGAATATTCTTTAATATAATATAGTATAATAAAGTAATAAATGAGCCCTCTGAGAACATGGAGTCAGATTCATCATTCCTCCCTGCCACAGGGATTGTCTGTGAATACAATAGTCCTCCACAAACAGAGAGGAGCCCAAGCAGGAGGCAAACCCTCAATGTGGTCTCACCACTTTGGTGTTTTATTCATCTGCAATGCCCCCCATGCAGCAAAACCCTGGACCTTGGGTAGAACCCACAGTGGTGGGGAGAGGTTGCACCAAAAAGCCATCCCTGGTGCTTTTCCCACTTGCTATTCTGACAGAATACACCCCAGACAGCAGATCCCTTGGCTGAACTCAGGTGCAAACTTTAAAAATGGCCTGTAAGGTCTTATTGATCTCTCTTCTCCAGGCAGTTGTACCAGACTTTCTTCCCAATGCCCAAAATTATGTCTGAAATCAGTTTAGGGAATGAGCAAGTCTTTTAATTAAAACAGTCTGTTATGATGAATCTGTTATTACAAAGTCTTACCTATGTAAAATATTAATAATACAAATTTCATTTGTTTATGTCAGCACCAAGCATTAATTTTTAATGGCAAAACGTATGAGTTATGAAAGGCATTAATGCAAAACAAATCACCAACTGAGAAGGGAAAGGAAATCCATTTTTTAGGGTAAGCAATGGGAATGAAATATTATTGTGGTTCTAACCCGGGGAAAAAAATATTTCTTAGGGCTCCAAGAGCAATCAAAAAAACCCTGGGTTTTATCATCATGCTTAATATTAATTCTATATCCAGTGAAGTTTGTGTCCATGTCATCCAGCCCACACCTTGATGCCCTCTCTGAGGAAGCCTTCCACACAAAATTACTCTGATTGTCATGCAAGAGACGTGGAAGCAAATTGGATACCTGTGGCATAATAAACATCTCTGTGCTGCAAATGGGTGAGATCACAGAGAGCCCAGAAGAGCTGGTTTGGTGGGCCCAATCCATCATGGATGTAAATGGGAGACACTCTGTGAGTTAGAACACATTCCTGCTTGCACCAGGGATAAATTAATTCCAGGTGTTAATTGCCAACTCAGCCCTACATATTAAAATTAAAATTCTGCAAATAGCTCATTTCAAAATGGACTGGGTGGGTATTGGTGGTGCTGAGCTGGCCCTGGATCCAGGCAGAGCTGCTGAGAAATGGTGGATTTTGATCAGGTTTTGCCTCTGGAGCAGCTGGCATCCCTCACGGAGCCCTCACCTTCATGAAGGTTTCACACAGGGAAATTCTGCCAAGCCCTGGGCAGAGGGAACATGGAAAATCCTCAAGTTCTTGGGGACCAAATCTCACCGGCTCTGGGCCAGCTCTACAGCAGGACCGAGACTGGGTTAAAAGGGGTTTTGTGTCCTGCCCAAGCTGCCAAGGGCATCCTTCACCCCATTAGGGATCTCCCTGATTTGCAGTGAAACCACCCAGACGTGGAGAGTGGGGCCACCTGTCCTTCTCTCACAAGAGCCCCATGGGATCCATGGCTGGAAGGGCTTCGGAGAACATCCATGGATCCTGGAAACAGCATCTGTGCACAGCGCAGCCACTTCTGGGCCCCAATTGTTGTGGTGACAAGAGCAGGGTGCTGGAACCTCGTTCTGCAACAATCAGGGGACAGACAGCAGATTCCAGATGTAGGACAGTGTGAGAGTGGCAAAGCAGGAGCCAGGCATCACTTGGTTCCTGTTCAAAGAGCTTTCAAGAGCCACACAGGACACTGCCCTGGTACAAGATAATTCATTTATTTCCAGTAAAAGTCTCGTTGTGGCTGTTACAGGGCTGCTACAGAGCTGAAGAATGGGGCCATCACCTGTTCCCAAGCTCTGTGGAGCTGTGCTTTGCCTTTTTTCCCTAGTTCAAACTTCAGCAAAATAAGCAACACATCTTGTAGCTCCTGTCTCTCTCCCATACTCCTCCTTTCTCCCTTTCTGTCTTTCTTTCTTGTCTCAGTCTAAAAAAGTTGCTGATATTAGCAATAAAGCAAGAATTTAATATCATCCTGCAGGGTGCTACAACAAACTGCCCCTCGGTTCCATCGATTCCACGGGCCTGAAATATGGCAAGGAATCTGAGGGGGGAAGGATACAAGCTGAATTTTGCAGATATAAATTGTGTAATATTGGATTTCTCTGGACACACGTCAGGGCTGTGTTGTGCCTGTCCCTGTGATGCCACAGGAGCTCTGACAGCTCAGCAATAGGCTCCTGTTTGGGAAGGGCTCAGGGCAGGTATTTCATCCCAATAATAACCCCAATGATACAAGTGTGACACATCCACTGCTCCATTCTCTGATAGAGACACACACACAGCCTGAGGGAGCAAAAAAATCCTGCCTGGGAGCAATGTGAGGCTGCTGTCTTCATCCCAGCATCCACAGATGAGGTGACAAATACAGGCTGTAGAGGAGAACTTGCTGTGCCAAAAATCAAACAGGATATGAGAAGCAATGCAAATATTTGGGATGGGTCATGCTGTACTCTGTTATTTCACCTCACACACCCACCTTTCCCCTCCATCTGCAAGTATCCGTTCAACAGGGCTGTGAAATAATCAAACTTTAGGGTTTTTCTGCTCTGTGATGTTTAGGAAGTTCATTTTCAAAGTTCATGGCTTGAGAAATGAGATTTGTTTTACCATCCAACGCTCTAAAACCCATCAACTTGCTTTGCCCTTCCTCTTAAGGGGAAGAGACCAGATCACACTAGAAAATTTCCTTACAGTTTCTCAGTCTTGCACTTTTCTTGGCATTTTATCCATATTAAAATGAAGTAATCTGCATCTCCCATTTCTCACAGAAACCTACATAAATGTTGTCTCCTCCATGCCATCCTGAAACCAAATCCAGAGGAGAAGCAAAAAGCACTTCATGGCTTTGTTCAACCACCTTGGGAGGTGGCTTGGACCTTCACTATTCTTTGCTTAGAGATTCTGGTTCATTTAAAATTATACATAAAAGGGCAGGGATAGTGCCTGCATGTGCTGCAGAATAGTGGGATATGCAATAAAGGATGTTTGCCTTCTCTCCAGCAAGGATAATCTGGTTATTAACCATTAGTTCTGAAGGTGAAATCTCGGGGCCTGGTCCCTGAGCCAGGCACAAAGATGATGGGCTCACATTTGTTGCAGGAACAGCATCATAAAAGTGTTGCTCAGGGTGATTTATCTCATGTTAAAATGAGATCAAAAACCCTGTAGTGAACCAGCAAATTGAAAAGACAAAACCATGCATTTTTGGTGCCATTTTTCCCAGAATCTCGAAAGGAGGGTTTGGAGTTTTTTTCCTATTTCTTAGAAATGAGAGTGGAGAGTGGGGGGAAATGGGAATTTTCTAGACTGGGTTGCTCAAGCCCCTGATTTTCTTGGAAGGCAGCACAGCCCAGTCTGCATGTGAGGATGCTTGTGTATAATCAATAAAAAGAACTTGAAATATACTTGAAAGAGGGAAAAGGTCAGTGTTGATAACCATCATCATTCTTTTTATTTATTATTAATACCTGCTTGCTGGAACTCCAGCATCAAGAAATACAGAATATCAGACAAAACAGAGACTCCTCTCCCCACTCCCATCCTCTCTACCTGCCCAGCTGCTTTATTTTTCCTCTAACTCCAACCTTTGCAGTCCATTGTTACTGGATCTCCTGGGATTGTGCCTAAAGAAGTTTCCAAATCAAGTTGCAGCCAAGATTCTTTTTCTGGAACTGCCAAAGGGAACAATTGTGGTAAGGGCTGACAAGGTTTTCAAAATGTCCCCATCTCCCAGTGTCAAAAATGCCCCCATTCTCCTGCCACAGGGCAAAGGACACAATATGTCCCTTGTCACAGTGTCTGGTGACAATTTTTGTCCCAAGCCTGGATGTTTGGGATGTAACAGGACCATGTTTTGAGAAGGAATGTAAGGCATATAAACATCTGATGTGTTTTTCTAAGAAAAATGTTTGAACCTGTGGTAGGATATGTCTATCTATAATAAAAACCTTTTTTAAATCTGAAATTGGTTTTCTGAGGTGGTTTATAAACCAGGAATGTCACAAGAGAACCAAATAAATACCTTTAAAGAGGTATATACTTCTTCAAATGAAAAAGATCAACCAGCCTATAAACACTGTGGGATTCTGGTGGCTGCTTTTGATGGGGGTAGGAAGAGAGAATCTCTTGATTTGGGGGAACTTTTTACCTACAAACTCTAAGAAGCACAAACCACTCAGGAGCACTGACAGCTGTGTGTGAAAATTCTTTATTGCTGGTACCAAGAGAATTGTTCCAAATTTTGCAGCACCTGACATGGGTGGGAATTTGAAAAAGGGAAGTTTCCTCCTCTTTTATCCTGGATCAGTGCCCACCTGGTCATGCTCCTGCTCTGGCAGGGAAATTGCCCCCAGTCTTACATCCCCTACTTTCACTGGTGTCAACCACCAAATTCAGGTTTTCTCCCATCATGCAGAAAAGTGCTCCCATGGAAAGGCTTTGCCAATAAACATCTCCAGCTTTGCTTCATTCAGTTACAGCCCAAAAATGATTTATTATAGTTATTTCAACTGTCTCAAAACTTTGGCTCACAAATTATTCTTTTTATTCTTTAATATTATTATTTGTATTATTGTAACTTCTGGTTGCAGCCCAGAACAAGGATGTGCTTTGCATTTTTTCCTTGTGTGGGTTGTCTGTTATTTCACTGAGGGGCCAGGTTTGTATAAGCTGCAATTTTCCTGAGTAGCACAGCTGTAGTTACCTGTGCACTTACACCTGAATTCACAGGAAAGTCAATATTTGTTCACATGGATGCTTCATAATATTAATGTGAGTTTAAAGTGTTTGATTTGGGGTATCCACTTCATGAACTGTGGGGGCTCAGATTTCCTCCCTCCCCTTTTCTCACAAACCTTTGTTTTTAACACCCCTTTGGGATTTCTTTTGTCTGACTCCCATTCCTACATCACACTGAGGTGTCTGGGTTGGGTTTTTGTGTGGATTTGTGACCAAATCAGCTCTTCAGACTTGTGTTCTGTGACAGTGATCACTGCAGACTTTATTTTTCTTTAATTACACCCACACCTATTTTGCTGTGCCTTGAAATCAATTCCTGTCCCTGTGGCTGCTATGGGAAGCCCCTTGCCCTCTCTGTACCCCAAAAAGCACATGGAATTTCCAACACTTGGACAAAAAGCTGTTCAGCCAATGAAACACTGCAGTATCAGATGCCATTTGCCACTTGAAAACATGAAAAGCACCCTTGCTTTGAAATGTGATCTTGCCCATAATGTGATTTCAACACTGCTCTCTATTATTCAGTGCTTACTTTTAGCTTGAATTTTTACTGGCAATTTTAAAAGAAACCCCCCAAAAAACTATTCTGTTTTAATCTCAAAGAAAGTTTAAAGCAATTTTTTATTAGTGTATAACTCTAAAATACCACTTTGGAATAAAGAATTATCTCTCAAGTACTTACTAGATAGGCTTTACTTCACTGTTAGTTAATCTGACAGTGTTTTATTAATAATCAGCTCTTTTTGTATTGCTATTATGCATTTTTTTCTAATAATGCAGTTTATATCTCTAGCATCACCATTATAAGGAAGACTGTGAAATATCTCTCTGATTTGCTGTGTAGGAGCAAAATAGATAAATATTGCTAACAAATCACAGGCACTATTTCTTGTTGTATTTCCTTGCTGTTAATAAACAATGAAATATTTAATACCAATTTTGAGAAATATTTTTTAAGTGGGAATCTGATTACGGTGTGGTTCATGAGGGAAGACCGAGTGAGTCCTCTTGTTTTATTATTTTTCCATCCTTGTTTATGATTCGTTGTTGGAAACCACCCACAGCTCTCTGCCTGTTTTTGCCTTCCTTTCAGAACTATTCTGTAGTGGAAGTGGAAAAGACAGAAGCTTGAATGGGGTCTTCTTCCTCTGTTTTAGAGTTTTTATCCCAAGATACACTGCACTGTCTTAATTCTTTGTTCATTCAAACCCAGGCCAGAAGCTAATGGTAAATAACTTAATTATCACGTAAAATTTAATAACTTTATGCAGGTCTGTGACAGGATGACAAGCTTGTAATTGTTACAGAACTCAACTCACTTCTCTTGTGATTCACACCAGCACAACTGAAAGAAAAACAGGCTACAGAAGAAAATCCAGTCTCAGCACAGGGACTGCTGAGCGCTCAGGAGTTTGGGTGATTTCATTATCTGCAGTGTTTGCAGTCACTCCCCTAGAGTATAATCTGCAGCCACAATTAACACCTTATTTACAATTTAGGTCATTGAGATTGATGTGGAGTATCCATGTCTCTGCTGGGCAGTGTTTTCAGCCCTGCTCACTGCCTGCTCTCCCACCCCTCCTCTGCTGCCCATTCCCATCCCCATTCCAATCACCATTCCCATTCCCATTCCCATCCCCATTCCCATTCCCATCCCCATTCCCATCCCCATTCCCATTCCCATTCCCATTCCAATCACCATTCCCATTCCAATCACCATTCCCATTCCCATCCCCATTCCCATCCCCATCCCCATCCCCATCCCCATCCCCATCCCCATCCCCATCCCCATTCCCATTCCGAGTCCCAGTCCCAGTCCCATTCCAAATCCCATCCCCATTCCAATTCCCATTCCCAGTTCCATTCCCAGTCCCATCCCCATCCCCATTCCATTCCCATTCTCATTCCCACTCCCATTCTCATTCCCATTCTCATTTCAATTCCCATTCCTCTGAGCTCATCAGGCTTTGGAGAGCTTCCTGTGCTTGCATCTCCCATTTCTCACCTACATAAATGCTGTCTCCTCCCATGCTCATCTCCAGAAAGAACTTGCCCCTCTCCTCAATTGCTTTGGACCCTCTCCTGAGTAACCAAGTGCTGAAAATCTCATGGGACATGGTTTGTCCACAGCCACATAAAAGGTCATGGCAGAGCTGAGACTCCAGCAGTTTTCCTGCCCATCCCTTGGGATAGAAGCTGGGTAGACACAAAAGTGATTGCCAATCTCTCTTGTTTCCTCATTTTTAGGGCAGTACCACCCATGAGACCTAATCAGTCAGAAGAGAAAGAGCTACAAATTATCCAGCCAAAAAAAAAATTTAAAAAAATAATTTAAAAATCCCAGTTTCTCTGATAGCATCCTGGTGATTTTGCACGTTTTGACCAAGTTATGAATCATATCTCCAGATTGTTTCTCACATAGATGTTCTGTTGTGTCCATAAAGGGTGAACTCTGTTAAAAATATTTATTTTAAAAACTGATTCTGTAGAGGCCAAACTGCCTGCCATTTTCTTCAGTGCACACCCTCCTATTGACTTCAGTGGGTGATGATTATTAAGACTGAATTGTTACCACATGAGACCCATGAAATTCTAAGCTTTCCAGATCAGACATATGTGTAAAACCAGAATCTCCATCTTGGGAGAATGAGGTGAGTTCTGCAGGGCATTTTAATGCCAGAATAGATAAGTGAAATTATAAATGGCTTGAGCCAATACTTCATTAAAGTGGCTCAGAGATTTATGGACCCTCAAGAGCATGAGGATTTTTCCACCTTTGAAAACATCAAAGAAAATCAGAGAAATAACTTTTCAGTCTAATCCTCCTGTCCAAAAGCCCTGCTGAGCAGTCTGAGCAAACAGCAAACATCAACACAAATGGGAGCTGGCTGCTGAAAGGAAGGCTTGATCCAGAGAGCTGAGTGAGCACTAGGAGGAATGCTCAGTAAAAAAGGAATTCTGCTGTATTTAATTTAAGTATCCATTTTATCTGTTCCTTATCAACAGTTCTATTGACAAGGTCTTCATGCCTCCTAATTGTTTGTCCCAGTTTTTTTTGTGCTTTTCTGCAAAGGGCTACTTTGAAAAGAGTTCAGTGGCTCCGCTGTGTTATTTGTAACTCAGCCATCATTGATTTTATTCCTTTTCTAGTTTATTAAAGGCCCTGCTTTATCTCTTTTAGAACTCTCTCCACACACTCCCCAACATTTACTCTGTTCTTTAAAGCTCTTTCTTATTCAAAACTGTCATTAATCTGTTCCACATACTTTGATCTGCCTGGTATCTTCCACTTCTTCACTTCCAGCCCTCAGCAGCTTGGAGAGCAAACAGCACAGCTCTGAGCCCTCCCTGCTGCTGAAAGCACTGCTGTTCCAGCAGAAACTGGACCAAGGAGCTCATCTCACCCAGAAGCCTTGGTGGTGTTTATCTGGTCTGTCTCAGCAGGACCAGAACATCTCTTTTTGGGTATCAGCCTGCAGGGAGGGAATGTCCAACAGCATCTTTGCCTCCAGCCACACCACTCATGGAAATTTGTACCAACTGAGGTGAAAAATCTCCCCTCTGCTGCAGAGAGGCTCAGATCCATGGGTAAGGAGAAGGAGCTGTGATGCCTCAGTGAGAACCCCTGCAAGCGTGCAGTGTCAGACCTCAGCTCTTCACACAGAGTCATTCTAAACAAACAGCCCAAGGAACAAGGCCTGGAAGCTGATGCCCATCGATTTCAACAGAGCTTCCTATGTAGCATCCTTAGCATCCATGGTTTGAACCTCTGGAGTGCTGAGAAAGGACATGGAAAAACTGCGGGTCCTTAAAGAGATCTGGGGAAAGTTCCACATGGAGAAAAGACTCTGTTCTGTACAGGACAAATGCAAAAGGGATTTGGGAAGCTGTCTGCAATGAGGGCCAGGCTGGAGAGGGTGGGCTGGGAGCTCTGTTCTGCAGGTCTCATGACAGGAGAACCAAGAGGCAGCTGATGGGATTTTAAGAAGCAGAAAATTCCAAACTGATAAAAGGGACTGTTTCTTCTCTGCTTGTTTCATTGCCAGTGTAAAGCTGTGAGAATAAAAATTTAACAAGTTTGCTGGGGGGCTGGCGACTCACTTGGATAAGGAGAATGCCTGGAATTTGAGCAGTGAAGGCTACAAACCCTTGGAATAGACTTCACACAGTTCTCCTAGAAAACAGCATGAATTAGAGTCAGAGGGAGTTGGGGGAGATGGATTATCCTGCACTGGGTCCCTTCCAGCCAAGGATATTCTGTAATTCTGTGATGTTTTGTTGTGATGTGCTAACATCTTCTTTAGAAGCATCTGGCATTAGCCACAGCCACAACTGGTAGCCACAGTCACAGCCTGATTCAGGCTGACAATTCTATTGGCATTTTCTGGTGTCCTTCAGTTGCTTCTCCTGCCTCCTCCACCTGGTTAAAGCTGATTAAAAATCCTGAAATTAATTTCACACAACAATTCCAAACTGTTTTCATCCTGAAAGACTAAAAATATGCTCATTTTTTCTTTGCTTTTCTTGTTTTTTTCCCCTCAGAAACTTATGGTGCAATGTTTTAATGAAAACATTTACTGCAAACACAGGTGCTAATAAACCAAATATGTCAGTGTGCATTTGGAAAATGTTTACGATTCAAGGGGTTGGAGAAGAGACTGAATATTTTAGGAAAAGGCACAGTTTTAATGAAAAATACACTTCTTTAATATTTTTAATAAAAAGGCTTTGCTTGTTATTGTCTTTTAAGATACTCTAAACAATCCTGAGTGCCGCAAGTCCCACACATGAGTTGGAATAGCCCCGACAGGGATTAGGGGAGAGCAGCAGGTCTCATCCCAGAGCAGGCACAACCAGGTTGTGGGAATCCACAAAATTAAAGGGGTTTGGGAAAGTTGCAAAAGGCAGGCCTCAGAGACAGCAGAACTGTGATTGGAGCTAAGCAGCAGCCATGAGATTGGTCAGCAGAAAAATTATTTAAACTGTAGAAAAGCAAGGAAATATAGAACAATGGTCTGTGTATTAACACTTGTCTAGAATAACTCCCTAAGCTACAGAAAAGTTTATCTAGCAAGATGTTAGGAAGGTTGAAGCTTAATAACGGAGCTCTGTGCGTTGTGTTTTAAGGCTCACAAGCAGGTATTGTATGTGAAATAAGCAAGCATTGTTTAACCAAAGGTACGTGTGCTTACAGGGGTTGGATGGAACTACTGTCAATGTGCTTTTGCTTTGTGTGATTGGTCAAGAAACTTATAAAGTGAGTTGTAACATTAAATTCTTAGTCTGCTGCCTGGGATGTGAGCTGGTGGCATCTTCCCATTGTCATAACCATGGAATGAGACTGATGCTGGAAAATAAAACAGCTCGAGGCAGTTCCTCAGCAGTCCCATCCCATTCATGATTTGCACAGAGACCCCAGCCTACGGGCTGTGAAAGATTTATTACAGGGTGAGGAGCAGAGCAGAGAGCTGAGGAAGCCAAGTCCAGCTCCTGCTGTCAGCAGCAGCAACAGAAAATCCTTTTTTGAGACGGGCAGTGACGAGGTCTCTGGTATTGAGATGACCCCAAAGTGTTAGAATGTCTCTTTTTCCCAGCCCCAAGACCAAAGAAGAAGACAGGATTCCTCAGCTCTGGTTCTCAAGGTTGTTTATTCTTTTTCTTATCTATTACATTTTTTCTCTGACCCATCGAGGTCTGTCTGGCACAGCTCTATGGCATTGCCTGAAGCTAGGAATTTGGCAGCTGAAGGGCTTTAATTTTTCCCTAAATATGCTGTTATTGTGATTATTATTTTGTAAATAAAACCATTTCAGTGCTCTTTGGCTTTACTGCTTTGCCCCACATTAAAGAGCTCAGCACATGCAGCCCCCACTGTGAGCATGACTGAAGGTCCCCATCAGTTCCCCTGTGGCAATACACAACTTCCCTCTCTGTCAATATTGCAAAACCCTTGTAACAGCAGCAGAGCACGTTTATCTGTGCCAAAGAACCACCCCAGGACTGCTGCTGCAGCCTGGTCTCAGCAGTGGGGTGATATTCCCCCATTCCAATGTGCCACAGCATCAAGGTAGGGAGGAACAGCCCCCCAACAGCCTCAGACTGTGTGTGAAGGGGAAGAGATGAAGGTATTATCATTAAAAAAATAACCAAAAAACCAACCCACCCTCCAGAGCCACATGCCAGTGAGCCAGCTCTATTCAGCTCTGGGAGCCTGGTACTTAAGACTAAAAAGTTGTTTTCAACTAAATTTTCTCAATTAAAAAAAAAATTTAAAATTAAATAAAGTGTTACAATGACAAGCTGTTTCAGCAAAGCCTCCTGGACAGATAATCAGATTTAGTGTGTTTATTACAGCCACTGCTCTTCACAAACAGCTCCTGGTGCCCAAAACACACCACACACAACTGAGGAGGAGACAGACCTGGTTGCTTCTCGTGGACAGGAGGAACAGAGGCTGAGAGTGATCACCAGGAGGATTTGCTGCATATCAAGGGCTGTGAGCTCAGTTTGATAACAGGCTTCTTTGGCTTGGCCACAGGGTCACATCTAGCCTAAGGCATTTATAAGAAAAGATTCTAGGAGACACAGGTTTCTGGGTCAGCTTAAAATCAGTTGCATTTTTTGTCTGCATCAACAACCCTTGCTCTGGATCTCCTCCCTGACCACCTCCACGAAAAGCACAAATTCCACAGAGGGATAAATAACTTGAACCCTACTCAGAGGCAGCGCTTCCACCTCTAAGCCACAGAGCAAGAGAGAAAATGCTCTGCCCTAGGGATGGAGGTGCAGGATTGCGCTGATCCCCCCTTCCAGCAGCTCTGTGTGCACCTAACTGGGATCCAGCTGTTTCTGCTGCACACCCAAAAGAGGGGACAAACCCCTCTCCAGGATGGTGCACACCCAAAAGGGGGGGCAAACCCCTCTCCAGGATGGCGGGGCTAAAGGAGGGAGCAGGAGAGAGCTGCCACAGTGCTGCTGGAATCTGTGCTCAGATCGTGCCACATGCCAGGGGCAGGCAGGGAACAAAGGCGATTTGTGAGTGGGGAAATGGGGATTGCCAAAAGAGATGGAACAGAAATGAGGTTTTAATCCCCCAGCCCAATCTTGCCCAGCACTGCCTGTCTGCTAGAGCAGGATTTTATCACTGTTGTCCACAGGGAACTCTCCTGACCTTCAGTTTGCTGGAGCCTGGAAGAGCATTGCACTTGTCTGAGATGTGTGAAGACAAGTTTTGCAAACACACAGATGCTCCTGTGAGCTGTCTCCAGCAGAGCACAGCCCACAGCACAGCCTGCTCTGCAGAGCTCTCAGGGCCTGCAAATCCCCCAGAACAGCTCCAGCAGCTTGTTCTGAGCTCTCACTGCCACTGAGCTGACGGAGCCAAGCACCCTGGGACCTGTGCCTTTCCCAGACCAGATGAAAACACTCTCCCCTATTTGCATTGCAGGTCTCTCCAGGTTAAAGAGGGAGAGAAAAACTGTGTATCATACCCACAGCTACGCTGCACGAGTGTTTGCTTCAAAATTTAGATTTCCTTCTATTGTACAGCCTCCTGCAAGTGCTTTCCATACCTCATTCCCTCACAAGCTCATCCCCTCTGCCTGCCTGTCTGCCAGACAGACCATGCCAGCACGAGCATTTCTCAGCTGCCAAAGCCTGTTGGCCTGGGACTTTATTTTTCTGTATCACAATCTACCAGCAGAAACCTTGTCATTCCAATTCCTCACATATTTTCTTCTGTTTTTTTTTTTTTATCTCTCTGGAAATCTCAGCTCACTGACTCATGGCTGTAGGCTATTACCAGACTAGAACAGGACTTTTTCTCAGTCTTGAACAAAATGAATAAGGCAAAAGAAAACAGTCACAACAAAAGAAAAAGTTAATGCTTGGAGTAATAAGCATCAGAGTTTCCATCTGCACTGGGGCAGGAGGACAGGGAGAGTGAGAAGGAACAGGGGAGGATCACAGAGCTGCTGCTTTTTTCTCTGGGCAGTTTGACTGGCAGCTTTGGCAGCAGACAGGTCACCAGGTTGCTGTGTCTGCAGTATTTCTGTCTCATATGATGGCAAATTTCATTTGGAGAGGTTATGTCCCAGCTCTGGGATTGGAATTAGGGCCACCAAACTCACAAAGGATCCAGACAGGAATCACAGCGAGCAGTGAGTGATCTGTGTTGGGCTGGCATGCTGGGGCACAGGGCTGCATTGGGCTAACACAGGCTCTGCTCTTCCAGCCCCTGAGCTATCTAACAGATCTCTGTTAATGAAAAATACACTTCTTTATTTATTTATTTATTTTATTTCTTTACACAAAGCACACTGAGGTAGTCCTCCATCCTTTCTTTCCTTCCCTCCGCTCACTTTTTTCCTTTGTCTCTCTCCCTCTTTTTAGCATTTCAGCCAAAGAAATGAAGTTTGTTGTTCCACCAGCTGAGTAAACTTTGAGGGCATTGAGAAAAATAGTCTTTCTCTCCAGGTGGGTTCTTCCCCACATCTCAGCTCTGCTCACAGCCCTGATTTAAAACCTGCAGCCGGTTAACGAGCTCAGAGGAGACTCAGGCTTGGTGCAGAGGATTTCTTTGCAAGCACAAACACACACACACACCCCCTTCCAGATGTTTCATCTTTTTAATAAAGGTTGGAGCTGTGTGGAGAGAAAGGCTTCAGGTTTGAAAACAACACAGCAGCCTCTGAGAAGGGTTCTTGGGTACCCACTCAGAGCTCTGGCATTGGGTTGGGGGCCTTGGTTTGTTCATTTGCATAATCCTGGAATATTATGCAGAATTCAGCCTTGGAAATTTCTTGTTTTCGTGCGAAAGTTGTCTCCAAAGGACTGAGAAAAAGCTGTGTATTAAATCAAAAGCATTTTCCTGCCCACACCTCCCCACTGTGACCTCTCCCTGCACACTCACACAGACACAACTGCTTTTCATAGCAAGGCTATAATTTAACAGCTAATGCCTTGCATGAGCACCACCCCTTCCCAAATTCTTCTGCTTTTCAGTTTCTATTCAGATTCAAAGCCAGATTATTTTAACTCTACAGCTCTGGGAAGTAAAAAAAAAACTAAAAATTCAGCATTTGAAGAAGCTGCTGGTGCTTCTTTCCCCATTTCTGTTCATATCCACACTATGTCAAGTGGAAGTCTATTCTTTCTGCCTCTGCAGACACTGAGACAGTTGGGAGCCCCATAAATACAAATCCTGAATTGGAACTTCCCATTTTAGACATGAGAAGGGTTTTGATTCTCAGATGAGCACCCAGAGATCTGACTGAAACAAATAAATTAATAAGCACCCTCTGCATTTACACCAATAAAACTGGTCCAGACCATGACCAAGGCACTTGAAGGCCCAATTAGCTGCCTGGGAGTTAATTAATTGAAGGTAAAACAGGGCTGCAGTGCTAAGGCTCAGCCCTGATGCCTCAGACCAGTACCTGTGCCAGGCATTTGCCTGCCACAGTCACCAGTAATGGCCAGCAATGAGTTTGTTTTCACTTAAATATCGTTGTGCATCCAACAGTGAACGGAGGGAAGCTGTTAAAAAATACAGCTTTAGATGCAGCCAACTCCTCTGCCCCTCTCAGAGCCAAATCCAAACTTCCCAGCCAGGCTGAACAGCTCATACCTCTGCTTTTTAATGCTTGATTACATCAAGGTGGGGAGATTTGCACATAAAGAGTGCTGGAAAAATTATGCTTTGCACTGGGCATGCCAAAGCCAAGCTGTGGGGTACAGCAGTGAGCCTGATCAAAATGAGATACAGTGGAGGGAGTTAGGAAGTGAAAAAAAAACAGAAGCATCATAATCAACACCAGGTGTGGGCCAATTAAACAGTTGTTCCGGTGTGCTCACGGGAGGGCACTCACTCACAATTTACCCAAACAAATCCACGCTTAAAAACTCTCAGGAGTTCCACAGAAAAATCACATTTCTCTTCAGGGCTCTTTAAAAAATATTTGAGAGCGCTCTTGTCTGTACACACCAGCTTTGCACACCAGCAGCAGCTCCTTGTCCGCCCATGAGAGCTGATCAGCCTGGATTAATGTCCTGGCAAATGCTTTTTCCTTTCCAAGAAGTCAAAGAGCCCTTCCCTTCCTTCTGCTGCCCCCTGCAATTCTCCTCTGACTTTCTCCCAGGGGTGTTGGCCCTGCCTCACACTTTCAAAAGGCACCTCAGGGGCAGCAAGGTGTTCAGGCCTGAGTTATTTATAGGATGCAGGCACCCAGGCTCCTTTGAAGCACTCCCAGGATCAGGGCTATATTTATTCCAAGCACACTTTCCCTTTGCTGCCTCGCTGTTTGATGTGGAGGAAGGAAGGAAACACTCAGAGCAGGGAGAGTTCCACCACGGCCCACCAGGCCCTGCGGCCCGCTCCACCTCCATCCTGCCCTGAGGAGCCATCCACACCTCAGCCCCTGTGTCCAAACATCCATCCAGCAGCTGAGCCAAGCTCCAGGCACAGCCATGAGCACCCCACACCCTGCTGGGGTGGATGAGAACCCCAAAACCCTCCCTTCCCTTCGCTGCCATGTGCCACCAGGGCATGGGCCCTACTCTCAGCCCTGCTTGGGCCCCAGATCCCTTTTCTTTGGCATGCTGCAGTAAATTAACTTCATCTGGCTGATGGAAACTTGGCATAAAAGTTGAGTTCATCCCTATTATCCACCTAAGTGCTCATGCAAGATATTTCCAGTCCTCCAGTCCCTTCTCAGGTCCCCCTCCCATTTCCTTCATAGGAGGTTTCCACAATCCACAGGGAAATATTGCATGGAACAGAGCAGAAATATAGAACAAGGATTTTCTAGTGGTTATTTTGCCTCTCTCCTCACCTCACTGCCCAATACAAGCCTCAGAGCTTGCAGCCAGCACTGCAGCACCAGCAGTGGCAGTGGGGTAATAAGCATCAGAGTTTCCACCTGCACTGGGGCAGGAGGACAGGGTGAGAAGGGACAGGGGAGCATCACAGAACTGATGCACAGACACCCACAGGTCACTCCTCTACAGTAGCCAGGAAAGGTCAGGTCAAAAAAAGGCTTAGAAGGTGGGACTCAAACTGTGGGATAGGATTTGTCCGTCCACCATCCTGGATTTCAGTAAATCAAATCCTCCTGTGTGGCCTCCTGTCAGCTGCAGTTGAACCCTCTCCCCCTGACACTCCCAGGGCAATAAATCCCATCCCTGAGGCTGACAGTCCCTCTTGCGTGTGTAACTAACAGGGAGGAGGGGAAAGGGTCACCCTCTGGGGCTGGACAGGAATTTCAAGGCTGCCTAGAGCTGTAAACAGTTATTGATTATTCACTTGGAAAGTCAAAGGCAGAGGGGAGGGATGCTGGCTGCACAAACCTTGGCAGGACAGGAGGTGCTGGATTGGCTTCATTGTCAGCCTGAAGGCATCTGGGCATCTGCTGATCTTTGACCTTGGCCTCAAAATAACTGAGCAGAGGCCCTGGACCCATCACAGCAGAGCAGAGCCTTTCCTGAGTACAGCGAGAGATGCACACGCACCTCCCCTTGGATTCCTCCTGTTTGTGCTCCTCAACAAAATTACAGAAGACAATCATCTGGCTGTTGTCCTGCTTAATGCTGCTCGTCAGCTCTGTTTGAGCTTGGTGATTGTCATCAGGCAGGCTGTGGCTGCCTCTGCCACTTAGCATTAGGATTTATTACATCAAATGTCATCATCTTTTTAGTTTTTATTTTCAAGGGATTTTGGCTCTAACTATATCATCAGGGGGGAGGGAAAAAAAAAGTGTGTTTAGGATGAATGAGACTGCCTGGAAGCTCTCCTAAGGGTTTTAAGTTTCAGAAACAATACCAGATTAAAGAAGCAGCTCCCTGAGCAGCAGAACCAAGGAAACTGGATAATTTAAGGATTTATGTCTTAGGATTCAATGCCCCTTTAAAATTCCTGATGTCTATTAGGAGCTGAGCTAACACTACAGCCTGAGGTTATTATTAGGGCTCCTCTTCTCCTCCATCCATCTGTTTTCCTGACATGCACAAGAATTAAAAATTTTTGAGACCTTGACCCATTTGCCAAGTTGGCTTGACACAAGCCCAGAGGTTTGGAAATTGTTATGTGGAGGCTGGTAGGTGCCTGAACTATCACAGACATGTCAATTCCTTAGAAAACTATGCTAGAACTCTTGGGTGAGGCTCTAGCACCTCCTATTGCACCTGGATTTTTATAACCATGCATAGAGAGCATGTTCTGCTCCTGGAAAACTCTGTCAAAATTGGGATGTGCCAGGGCTGAGCAGCTGCCCTTGCTGCCAGCACAGCTCCTATGGAGAAATCCAGACTGGTCCAGCCTGAAGGATGGTCCTGAGGTGGATCTGCAGGGCACTGTCCCCAGGGCTGTCTGTCTCCACGGGTGTCTGTCCCCAGGGTTGTGCAGGATGACAGACGCTGGGTGAGGCTGTGGCTGAAAGAGGAGAGAAGCAATATAAATGTATATCCATCAAACAGCCTGGCTTGTGCAGCCAATAACACCAGAGATTAAATCAGTTCTCCTAATGCTCCTTTCTGCCATTTCCTCAGGGGTTTTGCATCCACTGTGGCTCACAGTATGTAAATAGACTGATTACCTGCTGCTTGATTCTCTTTCCAAAACAGCAGCTCCACATCGCTTGTGCCAGCGAAGAAAATAATTCATGGTGTAAAACCAGTTATAGATCTTTTTATTATTATTTGATGGCAGCATTTCCATCATTGTGGTGATTGATCAGGCCTTTAAATCCTGTTCTAAACCTGCATCCTTCCTCAGTTCCTGCCACTGTCCATGTAAGTACCAGGAGTTCATATCCAGCAATTCTTTTCTGCTTCTTCCTGCCCATTCCTTTGACAGGGGCTGTCAGCAGAGGTTTCCATCTGCTTTCCAGAACTGAGTAACTGGTTCATTATAAAGTCAACATGACAGGCTGTGGAAAATGGAATGAACACCTTTCCATAACCACTGCATTTATGCAAAGAGAGATCAGTCTGCAGGGGGATTGCTTCTTTTTGTAGATGTCCCTGAGCTGGAAAACAGCACGGACCAGAGACAGCAAAAGGATTTTTGTTGTCAGTGGTTTAGAAGATTGCAGCTCCAGGGGGGAAAAAAAAAGAAGAAAAGTTGGACATTAAAAAATATAGTGTGTGTTAGAAAAATTTGAAAATATTAGAGAGAAAGTGTCTGATCTAAATGGGCAAGAGCAGTCGTGTGCTCAGACAGCTGTCTCAGTTTGCCTAGCTCTGAGTTTAAGATAATTGAGGTTTCATCAGTCTAAGAGGCTTGGGAAAAATTAAAAAATAGGCTTGGGAAAGACAAGTTCTGAGACCCAGAAGTCTCCATTTGTGGGCTGTGGCGAGGTCAGGGGGATTTGGAGGCCCCTACCAGGCACTTTAATTACAGCTCCATCTCTATAGGAAACCATTTCCCTTTGTAATGTGGCTGCAGTGTCCTGGGACAGATTTGGCCTTGCAAAGGGTGTCGGAGTAAATGCACAGCTGTGGACAGGCTGTGGAAAACAGGCAAATGAGAGAGATTTCATCCCCCTCTTACTCAGCAGCTCCTCCCTGGCACTGCCCCTTCCACCCCTCTGCAGTGAGCAGCAAAGCCCAGGGGCAGCTGGAGGCCTTTAGGGTTAATAAAATCATTCTGGAATCATGCACTCAGGGCTGATTTTGGGATGTGCTTCCCTGTCAGCAGGGAATTCTGTCACATGTGAGTTCCAGGTTAACACAGAGAGTTTTTTGCTTGCTCTGAAGCAAGGCCAGCCTGGATGGAGCTCTGAGCAGCCTGGGCTGGGGGGAGTGTCCATCCCATGGCTTGGAATGAGTACAGCTTCAAACCATTCTTGTTGTAAGCACACATCCTCTGAACAGAGAGAGACACAGCTCTCCCGGAATTTTGCTGGGAAGCTGTGAGAAAGCTCAGAGAAAGAATTAAAACAATTATCTCAATCTCTGCACCTGGCACACAATCTCTGTTTGTCAAAGATGTTTACAAGAAGGAGCTGTCCCTTCTTGACCAACAGGTGAGAGAAGATTCCTAAAGGCCAATCAGGTCTCGGCTCCACCATTGTTTCTATAGGAACTGTGGATTTCTAATAATAAAGTGAAATAATAATTTCATGCCTTCTGATGATGGAGTCTCTTTATCAACTTTGTCTGTCCCCGATACCCTTTCAGTGATAATTGGCGACCCTTTCAGTGATACATTCTGTAATTCTGTGATCAGGGATCACAGGCAGCAAAGGCAAAGGTGCACTGAGTGTGGCTCATGTTTTTCAGAAATACAGAATTTTTTTCTGGAAAAATCCCTTTGCCAGGATTCTTCTCCTTGGAAGCTGAGAAGCCTCAGAAAAAAATGCAAGCAATAGTTATCTGATTTGCTTCTCCTGTGTTTTGCTGCTCTGGAATGTGGTTTGGATATTGTTTACCAACTGGTGATTATTTCATTGGTTTCTTGTGAATTGTTTTAACTTAATGACCAATCATCATCAGCTGTGTCAAGACTCTGGAAGGAGTAATGAGTTTTTCATTATTATCTTCTGTCTGTATCCTTTCTCTGTTCTTTAGTATAGCATTTTTAAATAAAATATAGACAATAAAATAATAAATTAGCCTTCTAGGAACATGGAGTCAGATCCATCATTTCCTTCCTTCCATGGGGAACCCCAAAAATACCCCACAAATACAATCCTGCCTGGTGTGCAGCAGGATTGGTGCCCTCAGCATCCTGAGCCCAGGTTCTGCCTGAAGAGCCTCCAGCCTGCAGAGCACCCCTGCAACAGGACCCTGCTTATTCACAGGGCATGAAGTTCAACATGCAGTGAAATCTCGATTTCACAGGGATTTCACAGCTGAGAACATTCTCCCAGCACAAATAAATACAGAGGAGTTAAATCCATGCATCGAGCATCACAGCCAGCCTGAGAGTGGTTCCCCACACTGGAGGGGAGGTCTGTGCATGCACCACAGAGTGGAGCTGTGGGGAGAAGGGTGGCTCAGCAGGGCTGCCCACATGGCCATGGTGTTGCCACATTTTCTCTCAAGTTGTTTATATCTGAAATTGACACATTTTAGTGGGTCTAAGTAGGATCATAAAGCCAATAAAAAGCAGCCCTGATATTTTTCTCCTCCCCTGCTGTTTCAGCCACTGCAGCCCTGACCTTCTCTCTATCCAGTCCATATTTCAAAGGAAAAGAAACTCAAAAATCTTTTTTTCTTCTCTCCAAACTTTGCCAGTGTGTGAAGTATTAGAAGACCTTTTCTGGGGCTAAAATGACCATTAAAAGTGCTACTTCTTCAGCAACTCCAACATTTTACTTCATTTTAAAAAGAAAGGAGATCTTCACTAAAAAAAAAAAAAATTGGGAGATGTGTGTGGTAGGAACATTATCTCATTATCTATCTCAAGAAAACCAGTGTGGATGGCCTGTGAAATTGGGATTTTATCACTCCAGAACATGACTATCTTTATCACTGAGACTTGATCACTCACAAGAGATTTTAGCTAGTCCATAATAACTTTTAAGTCTCCCTGTCCTAAATCCCTTAAGGAGTGGAGGAATCAGCTCTACCTGACCGTATCCATGGGCTTTAAAAATCCATCCAGTACCACTGCAGCTTCTGGCACACAAGATAACACAAGTCAGACAGGCTCAGTGCTGGCAACAGGCTTGATCTGAGGTACAGGGGATGGTGTCTGTGCTCAGCAAGTGTCCACTGGCTCTGTGGTCCTCTAAAAACCCCTAAAAAGGGCCTGATGTGTCATGGGAGCAATGGAGTGGACTGAAAACCAAGGTCATTGGTGACAGATTTTTAGTAGCATATCCATTGAGAGCAGCCAGGCATTGCTGCATTCTCAGGAGCTCACTGGCCATAGAACCACAGAATCCAAGGTGGTTTGGGATCTAAAATCGCATCTCATCCCACTCCCTGCCATGGGCAGGGACACCTTCCACTGTTCCAAGGACTTGAACACATCCAGGGATGGAGCACCCACAGCTTCTCTGGGTGTTATTTTCCCCTTTTGGCACCTTAAACCAGTTACAACCCACCTGAGACCCTCTGGCCAGCAGGATCTGGAAGCACAAGGTGATCCCAAGCATTGCTGTGGGCCTGAGTCAAACAGCAGCATCAGCCTCCAGCCCCCTGAAATCATTCAGAGTGCCTCAGCTGGAGGGAGTTTTCTCCTTCACTCCCTACCCTAAATACACTTCAAAGTGCAAGAAATCTGGTTTGCTGCACCTTGAGTTCACAAACAGCTGCATTTTGGCAGCTGATGAAGGAAGGTCTGTCACATCCACCCTGCAGGTCTGCTGGTACACCTGTAAAACATTCTGAATCCCACTGAACTGGAGAGGTTGTGCAGACACACAGCATCACTGCTTAATCCTTTTAAAGCTCTTCTGCTGCACCAGGTTTGCACCAATCCCTGGCAGACACCTGTGAAGGGTTAAATCAATAAAGCAAAGAGGATGCCCATAGGCAGCCAGTTCATTTCCCAGTATCAAAGATATTTATACTTTCTCTGTGTCTGAGTTATTGTGATAAATATGTTGAGGTTGTTTTATTAGTAAGATAGTTGCTATCTCATGGAACTACTTGCTGTAATACAGAATTCATGAGCTCCTGGCAACAGACTGCATTAAACCACTTAACAGAGGTCACTTCTCCAAAGTTTAGACATTTACATTCTAACCACCAGCCTGGCTGCAAGCAGGGATTTATCCTCAGCTCCTCAGCCCCCAAGTGGAGCTGCTGGGCTGCTGGAAACAGTGGCAGTGTCTGGAGCACCCCGTGATGTCCTGCAGGACGAAGCCAAGAGTTGGTTTACCCACACCTGAAAATGACATTTTATTTCTATTCCTTAGCAAAATAATAAGCTGTACCCACAAGGTTAGAACAGCTACTTCACATGGCCTCCAAAAATGGGAGCAGGGCAAAGGAAGGTGCTGCAAAAAGCCATAGGTGCTGAGAGCTGGAAAGCAGGGATTGCTTTTTTCTTAAATCAGCCACTTCAGGGATGGCAGCCATAACCAACAGAGGCAGCTCCTCTTGGGAGCCAGTCCTGAAGCCATTTCCTGAAAAAAGGCTGCCTTGGAAAGCACCTCCAGCCTGCTCAGGTGGGAAACTGAGCTCCTAAAGCCAGGGCATAAAGAGGGGCTCCCCTTTGCCCCCTGATCCAGCAGGACACAGCCCCAAATCTCCACACAGTGGTGAGGAAACCAAAGCTGCAGTGGCTTTGGTGACTTCCACAAGAGTTTGCATTTCTCTCTGCCAGCCCTTTTCAGGAGCTGGTCCCCTGCTGTCACATCCCAGCTGGGACAGGCTGTTCAGAGGAGCTTCCCCCACAGAATGCTGCCAGATGTGTCCCCTCTGGGCATGGCTGCTCACAGTCTGCATCTTGAGCATCATTCTCACACAGCCTCTGGCTGTAAGGGCTGAGCCTTCTCCAAAGCTGCAAAAAATAGGATTATTTTATTTATTTTTTTTTAAACAAAAAGATCCATTTATTGGGAAAAGAAGAATTATGGGGAAGATGATAGTAATAAAACACCATTCTAAAGTCAGGGCATTATTTTTAAAGAAAATTATTAGTTCATAAAAATGCAACTGGGTAAATAATAGGTTAGTCCATCACATAAACACATTCTAAAAATAGCTTTATTGGATCTAAAACATCTATAGCAGCTCAGCTTATTTATCACTTTAACATATATCTATAGTCACAATGAATTTATTAAAATGTTATATCCCATAATCTGCCTGATCAAACTCAGATAAATCGTTGTACTTTGAACATCTTGTTAACAAGCAATTAATCACAGCCCTGAGTGCAGCAAAGGAGCTAATTCTGATATTTACTGTTCTTGGTGGCATAGGCAATGCATTCTCCAGAGCTCTTGAGCCCTTCCTGATATCAGTACCAGGC
Organism: Melospiza melodia melodia; assembly: GCF_035770615.1. Taxonomy (NCBI): domain Eukaryota; kingdom Metazoa; phylum Chordata; class Aves; order Passeriformes; family Passerellidae; genus Melospiza; species Melospiza melodia. The sequence goes on from NC_086215.1 coordinate 7,010,572, forward strand.
AGGTGTGGTATGTGGAGATGTCTCCCTTCATGCAAATACCTTTGATACAGATCAGCACAAAAGCCCAGCCAATTCCCCCTGTACATTGTGACCTCCATGATCTGTATCCAAGTGCTTTATTGGCAATATCCCTCTTCCCAGCACCACTTTGTTTTGAATATGTCTGAGTTAATGGATGGTCTGTGCATTCCCGAGCCACTCCTCTCCAAGTAATGTATATACCAAAAATACCAATCTGGATGAGATACAGAAAGTCAATTTATTTCTAGGATCAAATGATGCTGGAGCAAATCCCTGTTGTTTTAATCCCCCCACATTGTTTTGAGGTTAAATACTGGCTTGATGCAACCTTGTTACTTAAGGTTTTCTTTCCCCTCTTTTTTCATGTGTTTTTAAATGAAAACCTCTCAGCAATCTCCTCTTTCTGTTCTACTACTGTAAATAATTGATCACACTGATAAAACATTTTGGCTGGACCAAAGCAAACATTTACCCTCAATATCTCCAAAATCAATCCCAGCACCACTGACGGGCTCAGCATGGAGCCAGTCTCACTGAGGCCATTAAGCCATCATTGTGGTCTGGGTATTTGTTTCAATAAATTGTTTGTGTTTGTTATCATTTCTTAGTAAAACTAATTAAGGAACTAATTGATTGTTTTGTTGTTCTACTAATTAACTCCATATGGTGCACATCTCCATGGAGATACTGTATGAGTTATTGGGACTTCAGTGATTTAATGTGTCACTATTGGATGTGGGGACACTTGTTTAAATCTAAGCATCCTTTCTATTTAAATCTCCTTTGGAGATGAGCTTCCTGCCTTTTCTGCTTTTCTCTCTTTGGTTAGAGACATTTTGTGAACCCAGTTATAGAAAAACAAGCAATTTGAAAGGCAAGCCAGCCAAAGAAGATGGAAATGTGGTTAATTGCCATGAGAGGGCTTTATTCTGTGAATAAATGAGGAAGATGTTGGCAACTTTGCCTCTTTGCTCCAGGCTAGTGAGAGTAAAAGCTTAAGGTCCACTCAGTAGTCATCAGAGCAAGGGAGGTTCCTTAAATCAAAGATTCCACAGCAATCCAGCTCCTCCTCCAACCTCTCTGCATTAAAAGCTAATAAAGATTAGCACAAAAAAATAAACCCCCCAAGGAATCTCCTGAGTGCCCTCAACCATCCCTAAAATCACGACTGGTGCAAACGATTCCCAGAAAAGCAATTAGTGGGGCTAATTTAAGTTATTCCACAGTCAGCATTTTCTCCTGGGATTCAGGAGACGCAGGATCAAATCCCACCTTGGCTACAGTCTCTTCATGCTGTACTTTATGTTACTATATACCAACCATATGGTATCTAAAGATCCCCAGCATCTGTGTAGCACAAGCAATTTGTGCTCCTGTGACAGGGAATTTGCTCCTCTATGTTCCTGGCTATTTTTACCCATTGTAAGTCACAGCATGACGCCTGCTTTTGGGTCACAATGGTAAAAATTGAATCCAGGACCTCTGATTTCAAAAAAGCACAAGGTTTGTCTCTCAATCATCTCTGAAGTTTGAAGGCAGAGCCATCATTCTAGCAGAATAAATTAGTGTAATTATCCCTTCCACTGAGGCCAAGGCAGCAGTTGCTAAGACAGCACCATGGTCAGCTCACACAGACTCAGGTTTTACACACCCGACGAAGCACACACGGAAAATTAGGTTCAAAACCTAATTTGTACTCCAAAGACATTTTTTTTGGTGAATAAATAAACACAGCATGGGGTAAATACTCAGAGCTCTCTTTAGAGGCTGGCTTTGATGACAGTGACTGGATAAATCCCTTCAAATTTCATCTGTGGTTGAGCTTAAGGATGATGAGAGAATGGACTGGACATAGAAGAATTGCTGTTGTATTTCAAGTTTTCAAGCTGTCTGGCTCAGATATGGAGGGCTGGATGCAAAAGCTCCATGTAAAAATGACTTCCCTGGGGTCCGGGCTTGATGATGCGAGAAAGCTTTTGATTTCCAGTGATCCTGAAAGCCACACTGGCAGCCACTGCCACTCCCAGGAAAGCCACCTGTGCCTGCACATGAAAAGGCATCTCCTGCCCAGCTGAGCTCGTGGTGGAACACCTGGACAAAAAACAGGTTTGATTCCTCACTCATGTCCTCAGCGAGAAAAGGAATTAGGAGGAAAAGGGGTCAGATCCAGAATGTAAAACCCACAGTTAGACTTCCCTATACCATCAGTTTTCCCAGTGCTGTTTTTGTTTCCTAGAGTCCAATAATTTAAGGAGTTCTCAGAAAATTTCACCTCCTGCAACCAAGACAGATCTTGAATACAAGCTTTATTTTGTTTTTTCCCTAAAGAAGTTCACAAGTTCTGTGGGCAATATATGCACATAAGTGTGTACTCCTATATCTGTAAAAACAAAATCTCAGGCTTCTTAAGCCAGGTTTATGTTTGGAAGTTTTATCACTATAGTCTGACTTAGAATACAGATGTGAGGGGACCTTTGGTTTGCATCCCTGAGAACATTAATTCCTGAAGCTGCCACATTATCTGGGACTGAGGGAAGGGCAGTGAGCAGCAAACGCTGACTCTGACATGTGGAGTGTCACAGACATCTTTTCATGAAAAATCCTTTCCTTAGGATTTTTCCTTCTGAGAAGCTGAGGAACAAAATGTAAACAATGATTATCTGCTGCTGTGGAATGCAACAGGTGCATCTGGGATTGGTCTCATGTGGTTGTTTCTAATTAATGGCCAATCACCGCCCAGCTGGCTCGGACTCTCTGTCCAAGACACAAGCCTTTGTTATCATTCTTTCTTTTTCTATTCTTAGCTAGCCTTCTGATGAAATCTCTTCTTCTATTCTTTTAGTATAGTTTTAATATAATATATATGATAAAATAATAAATCGAGCCTCCTGAAACATGGAGTCAGATCCTCATCTCTTCCCTCATCCTCGGACCCCTGTGAACACGGGCACAGTGTCTCAGGCTGAGTCTTCTCCAGTGCACTCATCTGTACTCAGTGGCTGCTCTTTCCACTGTTCTTCTTCCAAGAGCAACAACAAACCTACCAGGGCAACAACAAAGCAAATCAGGACAACCAAACTGCCCCACTCTATCCCCAGTTCCACCTTCATCCAGTCTGCTTAGGGAAGGAAAGGTCCAGAACCACCAGGACCCTGCCTGGAGGCTGACACAGAGACAGAGAGGAAAAAAACAAACAACAGGGAATAGAGGTGAATACTTTTTATTCCTTGTGCTCTTTAGTATTCAGCCCTGACCTGTTTTAGCCTTAAGCATTGCATGGTGACTGATGATTGCTCTCCTCTGGCCTTTGTTTTCAGCTTTCACCTTGTTGATGTATTAGTGAAATGATGTTGTCTGAAGCACCTCTGCTGATCACGGAGGCAGCAATCAGCTCAGGCTGCACTGAGCCATTGAGACAGTCAGGCGGGCAGCAGCATTAGTCTGTCAATTCTGCCTCTTCCAACAGTTAGAACAATTTTGGTGAATTACAAGCAATAGAAAATCACTTTAGCTGCTCATTAGGTGGGAGACAGGATTGATGATAAATGCTCAGATGCCTTGAAATGGCTTATGCAGACAAAGTGTCCTTCCCCAGCAAGGTCCAGTTAACCCTTTTGCTGGTCAGGAAATAGTGGTGGTTACACGGACCTGCTGGGCTCTGCTCATGGATTGGCAAAAAAATCCCAACTCTAGCAGAAGCCACAGCTTCTAAAATGAAGGCAATCTGTGGGATTTGAACTTCCCTAGCTTATTGATGTGTTGAAGTGAGTCCAGAGGAGGCTACCAAGTGGATCAGAGGGATGGAGCAGCTGTGCTGTGAGGAAAGGCTGGAAGAGCTGGGATTCTTCAGCCTGGAGAGAAAAAGCTTTGAGGTGACCTCATTGTGGCTTTCCAGTGCCTGAAGGAGCTGCAAGATGGAGAGAGACAGAGACTCTTTACAAGGGCCTGGAGTGATAGGACAATGGGGAATGGCTTCAAATTGAAAGAGAAGCTACTGGGAAGAAATTCTTCCCTGTAAGGGTGTGAGCCCCTGGCACAGAGAAGCTGTGGCTGCCCCTGGATCCCTGGAAGTGTCCAAGGCCAGGCTGGACAGGGTTTGGGGACACCTGGGACAGGGGAACATGTCCCTGCACATGGCAGGGGTTGGAATGAGATGGGCTTTAATGTCCCTTCCCACCCCAGACCATTCCATGAAGAATAACTCCATCTCACTTTTTGCAGGAATGCAGCCTGAAGACTTTGTTTTCCATGCTCTGCTCTATCCATCTGAAACACAGCTACTTCAGCAGCCTGATTTCATTCTATCCACACACACCTGAACTGTGCTTTAGATGCACAAAAGCATGTAGTGGATAATGGAGTGGAGAAGGTCTGTGGGAGCGAAATGATTGCCTTGCTTGGGGTTGCTTTCTCATGTGGAAGGAGACCCCTGTAAATACTAACAGGAATAGAAAAGCCACTGGCGCTGGTGTTTTGTGAGGACAGAAAGTCCTGTAGCAGAAATTCAGGCTGCTGACACTGCAAGTCAGGGCATGTTGCAATGTCCTAGACACAAGTTTTGGAGGTTCGATATTCATAGTTATGGGAAAGTAACTCAATCAGAGTTCTTGAACCAGCAGTTTCAGGCTGGGTTCCTCACACAGGTCACGTCTCTCAGACCCAAGAGGGGAATTATTAGATAAATAGGAGAGGAAAGGATGGAAGAAAAAGGCAGCAGTAGGGGAAATTCTGATAAAATAAATGTACAGCTGCAATGATCTCAGTACTGGAACGCTCACCCACTCACACAGTGGAATGAACCTTGAACGGGAACTTGGAAAGGAGCAAGGATGTGGAGTGACTGCCTAAAGAGTGAGCAGACTGTCAGAGATGAGCAAAAATGGATCCCAATCTCATCAGGGAGATAAAAGTCTTTCTAAAGACATCCCAGAAATGTGGGGCTGACTTGCAGCACTGCTGTGGTGTTGGTACCTCACCCACCCAACACACATCACTCACCTGAAATGGGCAGTGACACAGGGGCCACCCTGAACGGGGCTGCTTATAGAGCTCAGCCCACAGAGTTTCTGGGATGGGGAAGCTCTTTGTGTGTGAGGACTGAATAATCCAGATCTGGCCCTGAAGTTCTGAGCCTTCACAGACTGAGCTGCACCTCTGAGCACTTTGTCCCTTTCTGCTGCTATTTCAGGCAGCGTGCTGGGGCACTGGTTCCTCCTGCCATGGCATTGAGAATGACAAAGCCTCTCTACAGCATTCAGGAGAATTGGATGGATGAAGGACAGGCAGGACAAAGGAGCTGATATTTTGAGAAGCTTCTTTTATTCAGATCAGGTCTTTTAACTTGCCCTCGTGCCTTTGTTCCGCTGATTTAATGATTCCTTCCTCCACGCCTCCCCTCTATTTCCATTTGTGTGGATCAACTACAGCAGCAGGAAACTCTTTAATTGGCAAAAACATTTGCTCAGATGCAGAGGTCTGCAGGTACAGGAGCACATTCAATGAGGTTCTTTCAGCATGCAGGAGAAGAAATTGCCATACCTTCTCTACTGGCATTAGCAGGACCATTTTCTCCTCTTTGGATCTGGATTCTGAGATATCCACAACTGGTCAAATAGGCACTGCTGCTCCATTTTCCTTTTTTTTATCAGGTAAAGAAGGATGACACATGAAAGGAAGCTGGTGTGGGAATTAGGAGATACAAGTTCAGTTCCCTGTTTCACTGCAATCTTCCTGTTGGTGTCCCAGTAAAATCTTTAATGCATCACTTGAGCATTTCTCTGCAAAGTGCTGTAAGAGGCAAGATTTAGGAAAGTAAGATTAACATTCAGCTGAGATTAAGCCACTGATTCAATACCTCACTGTGAATATGTCACTTGGACACCTAAGTCACTCAAGCCATGTGGTGTTTACCAGAATCTCAGATCTATCCCTTCACAAGCCTGGTCCTTGGAGTGATTATTCCCTCATCACCCCCTGAGACATGAGAGCAGCAGCACCTTTGTACCAGGCTGGAGAAATGTGAGATTGCTGTGCTGCAGCCTGAGGCTCTGGGGTGTCCTGGTGAGCCACGAACAGCTCAGAGCTGCAGCTCCTGCAGCAGATTGATGTCTGTGTTTACAGAGCAGCACCTCTCACCAGGCTGTGCTGCCTTTGGCACCCAGGCAAAAGGCTCACCCAGTCTTGGGTTTTTGGTTGGTAATTGCTGCCCTGAGATGTGCAGGGTGTCTCTGCTTCAGCCTGCACATCTGAAGAATGAGTCTGGACTCTTCAGTTTACAGTCTTGAAGTTGTTTATTAACTCTTATCTATAAAATTTTCTTTCTGCCCAGCCGAGATCTGCTCAGCAGGGCAGCCACAGGCACTCTGTGTTGTCCTTTTATACTACAAACTACATATAATATATTTACTCTTAATTCCCAATACCTATCACCTGTGTCAGACAGTGCACTTCTACTCTAAACCAACCCCAAAGTGCCAACATCACTGCAGAAAATGGAGAACAAGAAGAAGAAGAAGAAAGGCTGGACACACCCAAGTTCCTCCATCTTGTCCCCATAACCCCCACACCAAAAATCCTAAAATCTACATTTTCACCCTGTGATAATTTTGTTATTACACTATTCAAACCTCTGTGACTTTCATGTCCTCATACAAAGCTGGTAACTTGCTCCATGGGTCACAATCAAATCCCCAGGTGCTCTGGGCTGTGTGCCAGGGTCTCTGAGCCCCCCGGCGGGTCCTCAGCAACTCTGGACACCCAGAAGGATGCACTGAGTTCCCACAACCCAGGAAACTGAGAGATAATGAAATAATAAAGGGACAAGATGATGCTTTGGATTTGGGTATCTCCGTGGCAATCAAGAGTAAGGGAGTGGGACACACCTGGAACGCAGACCCACCTGGGGACTGTGCTGTGAGAAGGATGAAACTGATACACAGGATGACTTGATAATTCCAGCAACTGAGGGACTGAGACAACTTCATACTTGGGTTGATTCATACACTGGGGTGTCATAAAAAGAAGCAAACCCAATATTTTGGTCCATCTATGCAGAATGTGACAGCTGCACCAAGAATACTGATACATCAGGACTAGGAGACCTCCAGTTGATCTGGTGTTCATGCCTGTAATTGTTACTTTCCAATTCTGCATTCAGATGGACAGAAGCCTGTAGGAGAATATCAAACTTCCACTAAGACCTTTTTAAATAATAATTACTCCGTAGTAGTGCTGTGAAATCTGTTATTAACCTGAGGCCAAAGGCCACTCTGTTAATCAGTCAGGGCTCATTCTATCAAAAGAAGCTGGGGCTGATTGCTGGTCTAATCATAGGGTGACAGCAACTGTCAGACATGACATCTCTACTAGAATAAAAACAGCACTAAGGGCTCAACTTTGTTGTGGGGGTTACAAGACAATGGCTCTTCTGTTGAGGGATTTTGTGTTGGGCATGGCAAAGTGACACTGCCATGACTTATCCATGTGGTGGCTGATGGGCTCTGAGAGGAACATGTCCCTCAGAAGCATTTCCATTTCTCTTTGGACTGGATGAAAACTCAGAATTCAGAGCACTGGGATGTATTTCATTGCACAGCACTCAGTGCCCTGTTGTCATCTAGAGAGGAGCTCACTAATGTGAGGAAAAGGACCAGGATAATCAAAGATCCTGGTGGATTTAGGATTTTGAATAGCAATGACATAATATCTAACTGCATCAAACTTCTGTCAATAAACCAATCTGGAAGAATAACACCCAATTAAATCTGCACAGAAAAGAAGTCTTTACACAAAATACCATTTTTCCCCCAAATTCCACTTATTTTTGCCTCATTTTTTTTCATTTTCCTTGTTTTGAGATGCAAAGTCATATTTTTCTTGAAGATAATTTGGTTAGCTGACAAATACAGACATGACTTTTTCAATATTAAGTAAATAAAAAGTGTTGCTGCGGCAATAAAGAGATGTTCCAGAGGCTGAAATATGTGGGTCCTTCTAGTTCTTGCTCACTCTGAGGGCTACAGCAAGTGGGAGAGCGTGACAGGAGCACTGGGTGGTGTGTTCTCTCACAGGGACACCCCTTCAGGTGCCTTTCAGTGCCTTTGCCCCAGTAGTTACTGAGACCAGAGAGCAATGAGAGCAGAAATCAGCTGCTCCCCATGCCCTGCTTTGCCTTTCTTAGCCCAGAAGAAATCCCTGCCTTCATCAACAAACACAAACTCTTAGCTCAGGCCCTAGGCAAGTTCTTGCCAATGAAAGGGAGAGCCTGTTCCAGAGTGCAGAATGAGGTGAGGACGTGTAGGAAAGAAAACCAAGAGTAAAGAAAACCAAGAGTAAAGCACCTGAGAGCTGGGAGCACAGAGTTACTGAAAAGCAAGAAAAATGGGGGAATTAGGCTGGGGGTAGGCAATTGAGTTCTAAAGGCACATCAGTGTGCAATCAAAGAGAGAATGGACTGGCTGCTCCATTATAAAGCAGGTTTTTTCTTTGAACCAACACATTTCCACCTCTCCTGAGTGAGCTCCAGCTCAGGTTCACCAAGCAGAGACTCTAAAGGGAAGCTATAGCAGCTCCATGTTCTTCACTTTCAGCTGCTTTATTGAAATTCTCTGCATCTCCCCTCATCTCCTGCTTGCATTACCAGATTACCCAGCCTCATATTCATCTGTCTCTAAAAGATTAAACTGTCCCCTGGAAAAGGCCATCACATCCTGGAGGAGGAGATCCCATTTCCACTCCATGCCCCAAGAAACAGAGTCCCTGCAAAGTTTGCCAGATTCTTAAGTACTCATATAAGAAATAAGAAAGGAGATAAGAAATCTGGCTGGAAATGAGAGCAAAGCCTCAGTGACAAGTGCCTGTAGATCCTGTCCCATAAAACCCCATCTGCATGGGGAAGGGAAAGTGGGGCAGGGAGGGATCACCCAGCCCTGACCAGAGAGGAGGAACTGAGCATCTTTGCAGGTTCTGTGGGGCAGGGCTGAATTCCTGGGGTTAAGACTGAAGTGATGAAAGAATAAACACCGCGGCAAGGTACAGAATATGGGGACTGCTGCCCATGGCTTTGTGAGGAAAGCAGCAGCAGGCACCTCCCTGCCATTCCTAGGTGCCAGCAGGACACAGCCACACTGCTCCTTCTCTCTGCTCCCTCTCCCTGCTCTAGCCAGGCTCCTCTTGTATTCCTGACCTTGTTCCCCAAGACTGTATGCAGCTTCCAATCTCTGCCTCCTGTTCACAACAGCAATTTACTTCCCCTTGCTGAGGTCCAGTCCCTGTCAGTCATCCCTGACCTCCTCCTTTTCCCTCCCCTCCCGGGTCACACCCAGCTGTACCAAGCTGCATATCAATCTCAGAGTTTGGGTTATTTTCTCCCTTCTCAGATCTACACCTTTGCTCAAACTCTGACTATCACCCTCATTTTATCCCCACTCTTGACAGCAGAGCTTCACACTCTGTCCATTGCTTGGCAGCTGTATTACCAAGGTGCCACTGACAACCATCTGCACCCTGCCTGCTGCACTACCCTGGCTCCTGGCTGCTCTCCACAGCTCCTGAGCACTTCCAGGGTCACAGCCTTGTTTCCTGAAACCATTTCAGCAGCTCAGGAATGCTCCCACATCCAGCAGTGCAGCAGGAAGCTTCCCTTCCCTTCCCTTCCCTTCCCTTCCCTTCCCTTCCCTTCCCTTCCCTTCCCTTCCCTTCCCTTCCCTTCCCTTCCCTTCCCTTCCCTTCCCTTCCCTTCCCTTCCCTTCCCTTCCCTTCCCTTCCCTTCCCTTCCCTTCCCTTCCCATCACTCCATGACACAAAATAAAACAACACTGACACACAACTCTCCAAGGTAAAAAAGAGAGCATTTAATTTCTGCCTCTAACATTTATAGATTTCCAAAAGTGACAGTAGATAGGGGAATGACAGTGCCACCTCTCCAATGACACTGGACAAACCAACAGTCCATCAAATTTCTCCTCCTCCATAAAAGAATGCAAAACAATCAGTTATTTACAGAAAGTGCGTGAGAAAGTTTGTTACAGGAATGTAAACATCAGAAGGCTTAGAAAATCTTAAAAAATCAGGGTGACACCTTCCCTTCCCTTCCCATGCCCATCCCCTCAAACAGGGCAGCCCCGCCACAGCAAGGGCTCCTCATGGGGGTTTCTCCATCTGCTGTGTCAACAAGGAATGAGCCCAAAAAATCATCCAGAGCCACACTTGAATCATTCCTCTGCTCTCAGCCGTTGTGCCAAGGTAACACATGCAGAGCAACACCCACCCTGACACTCCCCCACTAAAAGCCACAAATCCAACTAATTAAAAGCCAAACAAACACCCTGCCCAGGCCTGGGGGCAATGCTGGCAGTGCATGACAGCAGGCTGGTGTGTGACTTATTGCTTTGTCATATTGTAAATATAACAGAGGCCATATGGATTTTCAATACCTGAGCACAGCTCTGCCATTAATATCAAATGTAATAAGATATTATATGCATGACAATCACAGGGAGGAAATGCAAAGCTCAGAGGCTGCCTGGTGGAGCTGTGCACTCCAGTTTGGTTTTGCCATGAAAAAGTCAGAGGGAGCCATAATGAATCATTTAGCTGAGGAATTTTCTGTGTTTTTCTGTTTGTAAACTATCTGCCAGCAGACTGCCACTTTCTCAGATGTGTCCATTATTTGGAGCTCGTTTTGGACAATCACTCATGTGTCTAATCATGGGCCATTGCTGAGGGATGTGCTGTGAGCGTGCATCACAATGAACCTGAGCAGATTGGGGATGTGCTTCTCTCTCCTGGCTGCATGAGATGGCTTGGAAGCCCCATGGATGCTCAGGACTGTCCATCAGGAATCTGGGCAGCTTGGCTTTGGCAATATTTTATTTATTTATTTATTTATTTATGTATTTATTTATTTAATTAATTATTGCAGAGAGCTCCAAGCAGGTCTGTGCAATATCTGGACCACTCACCTGCAGCCTTGTGGCAGGTCAGGGTTGCCTGACTGTGAGGAAGGAATAACATCTGTGGCTTTCTCTGACCTTGCTCTGCACCTTCCAGTCCTGCAGCACCAGAATGCAAAGCAGAGCTTGCCCTTGTAGAGACAGAAACCCTCTGTGAATCCCTCACAACACTGGTGTGTTGTTTGTGAGGTCCCCAGGACGAGGTGAGAGATGAGGAATCTGACCCCATGTTCTCATGTTCTCAGAAGGCTGATTATTATATTATATTATATTATATTATATTATATTATATTATATTATATTATATTATATTATATTATATTATATTATATTATATTATATTATATTATATTATATTATATTATATTATATATTATATTACATCATATCATATCATATATCATGCCATATCATACCATACCATATAATATTATTATGCTATACTAAAACTATACTAAAGAAAGAGAAAGATACAGACAGAAGGCTTAGTAAGAATGAATATTAAAAACTTGTCACTGACTCAGAGTCTGACACAGCTGGCTGTGATTGGTCATTAAGTAAAAACAATTCACATCAAACCAACCAAACATGCACCTGTTGGTAAACAATGTCCAGGCCATATTCCAAAGCAGCCAAACACAGGAGAAGTTATTACTATTATTATTATTATTATTATTATTATTATTATTATTATTATTATTATTATTATTATTATTATTATTATTATTATTATTATTAACATTTTTCTCTGAGGCTTCTCAGCTTCCCAGGAGAAGAAATCCTGGTGAAGGGATTTTTCAGAAAATATGACGGTGACACACTGGCTGCTTTCCTGGCTAAGGAGGCTGGAACATTTTCTCCCATAACCTCCTAAATCCAGCAGAAAGAGTTTCACTGAGTTTAGGCCATCTTAGCCAGTATTAAACTGGAGATAATAACCCTTTGCTTTGCCTCCTGAGGGTATTTTCACTTGTAGAGAGGAACAAAATGCAAGAACCTGATAGGAAGCAGCTCCTTTCCCCATCTCCTGTCCCTTCCCCGTGCCTGTGCTGGCTGGGGGCAATGGAAAGGCAATGGGAAGGCAGTGCCCTTTGAGTATCTGCAGTTTATAGGAAGCTTGCAGTGACCATTTTGCATAATGGGCTGTGCTCCCTGGTGCAGAGTGTGACAGGAATGCCTCACACACACTTTATTACAGATTTAATATAGTGCCTTTCACCAGAGTCAAACACTGAGCCAGGCAGCAAAACAAGCCCCTCGTGAAGCTCATGGATAAGCACATAAAGCAAGAATAAACTGAGATTAGGCAGGGTGGGGGGAAAAGAAAGCATAAAAGAACTTGAGTTAGGTTTTAAATGAGTTGATGAGTCCGTGGCTTGGCTGTCTGAAGGGAGATTTCTGCCAGACTGCAGAGCAGAAGAGAAAAGGCTTTAAGTGTGGAATTTGAAAGCAGTGACAACACAGGCACCAAGAATTAACCTGACACACAGAAATCCCAGTCCTGCACAGCAGCAGCAATGATCACAATCCCTGTTATTTTCTATCAGGTGCCTCCCAGCTGTGGCTGCTGGAGGGAGTCAGCAAGAAGAGGGATACTCCCCATTTCACATAGGGAAACTGAGGCAGGGAGCAATGGGGCGGCTTGTCCTAAATCATCAGTGGGGAATCCAGAAAGAAAACTCCAATTTGTGACACCCAGACCAGTCCTTTACGGTCCCTGCTGACAGCTCCAAACTAGCCATTGCGCAGCCTGTAACTCACAGGCCGCAGCAAGGAAAGGGAAAGTGGCTTCTAGGAATTATTTTCATCTAAAGCTGAAAAATTGAGAAATCCTGGGCGCCACGAAGGGTCTGAGGTCCTCAATAGTCGCAAAAGCTGCATCAAGGCAGACAATTTCTCAGTGGAGCACAGAAGCAGTCACATAAACAACTCAATTTCCTTAAGTTTCAGGTGGGATAATTTTGTTCCACCCAGTGTGAGTGGGGCTCTGACTTGGTGCCACTGCTGTGCCCTGGGGCAGAGCTGCAGGTGCAGAGAGGAGCCCACAGGCTGTGTGAATACTCCTGAGGCTGTGGGAAGGAGGGAAAAAGAGGGACAGAAATTGCATTTTTGGAACCAGTTTCCCATGACAACATCAGAATGGTACAAGATAAGGATAGTCCCCCCAACTCCATGAAATACAATAAAAAATCAAATGTATAAAGAGGATGGCAACAGGGAGAAAAGCTTTTCAGTCAGGTTAGAAAGGCCGTTAAAAGCAGAACAAGCTTCACTTGTAAAGCTGGATACAGCTGTATACAGCTGCCCAGAGAGCAATCAGCTGCAGCTTTGCCCATTCAGGCTCTTCAATAAATAACTTCAAAAAAGTTAAGGCTAAATTTGAAAATATTTACAAAGCTTTCAGTGAACCATATATTAGTGCCTGGCTCCAGAAGATCTTTTTTTCTTCTTTCTGGTCCCACCTGGCTGACCTCTCCTGCATCCTTCTTTTGACACATCCAAGAAATCAGATTTCTCTCACAGTTTTCCATCCCTGTGGCTGGTGAGGTCCAACACACTCATCTTGCTTTGTTGTTCTTCTTCACTGTTTTGTCTAAATCTTGCCTGCAGCATCACTAGGGAAAAGATCAGACCAAAAAAAAAAAAAAAAAAAAAGGATGGTGCTACATTATTAAATCATAATAATTTGCAGAATGGAGATGTGGAGAGGAAAAAAAGATATCTACAAGGGGTTTGTTTATATTGAAAATCTCCAGCTCTTTGTTTATCCTTCTGAGATATGTTTGGATGGAAATGAAGACAGAAGAAACAACTTTACTGGGCAGATTTCAGGCTGATAGAAATATTGAGTGTTCCCTTACAGCATCAGCAAGGATGTCCACACACCCAGCACTGAATGACTCAGTTTCCCTGACAGAAACTGCTCCTGCTGAATGCATTAACACCACTCTGGACACAAATAAAGATTATTTGTAGGTAAAAGAGGCTGAGGGCTCTGGGATTTTCCAGCTGGAGCAGAGGTTCTGCTGTGGCTCAGTGAAATAAAAACCACTTTGGAAATGGCTGATAAATGAAAGCAAGAGATCTTAAAGACTAAGTTAATACATGAATGAAATCACAGTTGGGAGCTGGAAATGAAACCTGGATTTTCGTAGCTCGGGAATGGGAGACAGCAGAGATAGATTTATCTTAAAATGTAACGACACAGAATGACAGAAGCTAAAAATAAAATTTCATTCTTAGCTGTGCTGAATAGTAAACAATTAACAGCATCCAGCTGGAAACACCACTTGGGCTATGAAAAACACACTGGCAAAAAGGATAAAAAACTTAGGGAAGGAGCACTAAATCTGCTCCTTTATATGCCTGCATATAAACTAATGCTGAAACCACTAAGAAGTGTCAGGAGACCCCTGAGTAGAGGAAGGGATAGGGAACTGAGCTGCACACAAAAGTCCTTTAAAAATAATTGGAACAGCTAAGTGCCCAGTAGGAATTGCCTGAGTGATTCCTACCACAAATAGGGGCACACAAAACCTGAAATAAACAGGTTAGAGAGGAGCCCAGGCTGGAATCATCCTTCCCACAGATGCTGTGGGGTTGGAGAGACCCTCAGCCCTCCCCTCCCTCAGGGGAGAAACCTGACACGAGGCACATCAAGGTTAAACCTATGGCAAATCAATAGCTCCAGCCTAACTCAGAGAGCATCTGATAATGAGAAAATTTCCCTCTTCACGTGTCAATTTCCTCATATGTAAATGAAGGACTATGATTAGACAGCAAGGTAATGACACTTGGGCAAAGCAGGGATATTTTTAAATTAATTTCCTTCTGCTGCACACACCTGAAAGTTAAAAGGTAAATGGATACAGCCTGGTTTTAATAAGAGCTGAGTAGGAGTTTTAGGACAATACAGAGTTTCTTTTCAATGTACACACAAATTTGGTAACTCTAAGGCAGGCACCACCAAATACAGCCCTCATTTTCCATTCAATAAACCCAGGGTTACACAGGTTATTAAAAGAGGGGGTTTGGAGCAATCACCACATTTAAGGATGGATTTAACATTGAAACACCTTTGAACTGATCCTGAGCATCCTCCCTATACACAACCTGATATTTAATAGAAGTTCTTAATATATTAATGTTAACATATCAGCAATATTAATAACAACACAAAAATATAATGTCATAAATAATGCATAAATATAGAATATAGGATATATATTGTGTTATATTATAAATCTAATATATAACACATAATGTTATAAATAACACATTATACATAATACATAATGTTATAAATCATACATGTTATAAATAATCCAACTTTTGTGGACCATTTCTTATTACCAAATCGAAGAAGCTTTTCTAAATTATTGGAATTTGATTATTAGATTTTGAAAATAGATATATTTTAAGTACAGTAGTGGATTTTTTTTTTTGCTTTTGGTTTGGTGGAAGGCCACAGGTAAAGATCATATCTCTGGAATTTGTCTTGGTTTTAAAATATTTCACTATTGAAAAGCTAATGTGCTGCACCTTAAACATAATGTATAATATAAAAGCTGAGGTCAGAAACAGAATTTAAGAAACCACAAGAAGTTGTGTCCTGGTTCTTTAGAGATGTATAAGAACAGCAAACAGTTTTAGCAACACATAGACAACACATTGTGCCATTATCAGCCACTGAGATCCTGCTTTCCCCACTAAAAATTCTAATTAATTTACCAAGAAAGAGTACAGAGCAAGAACGCCTCTTCCTAGGGAAGATCACACGTCCTGCTCCTGCCTTTCCCTCTGCCTGCCTGCCTGGGAATATTCACCACCTATCACAGCATCAAATGAGTTCCTGCCCATGTCATATTATTTACAAAACCTTTCACACAGCCCCGGTGTGCTGGGACTGTGAGTGATAATAAACTCCAGTCTGACATATCAATGGCTCAGGGAAATTTCCTATTGCAATTTTCAACACAAAATGAAACATCCTAGCAGGAGTCAAAGCTGGGGGAATCTGTTGTGAGAGGAATGATTTCAGGTAATTCATCATTATGAAATGAAAATGCAAAAGCCATTGAAGTCTCCGAAAATGATACAAATAAACCCATGCTGCAAAGTCCATGATCAGTGAGGGGTTATATTCAGCAGTACTTGGTCCAATAAATATTAAGATGTTAAATCATTCTTCATATTTCACAGTTTCCTTTCAGAGTGTGTAGCAGCAGCTTCTCAGAGCAAATGGGAGACAGGGCAGCTTCTCTCACATTTCCCTCTGGAATTTCCCTTTGCTCTCAATACCAGGAGCAGCAAACTGGAGAATTGAGAATTGTACCAAGCCAAGGGAGAGATTCGACTGCTGCTCTCAAAACTTGTCCATCAGACTTCTGCTCACAGCTTCTTCTGCCTTGGGCTTTGCTGGGTGTGAGTAGAGGATGGTAGATGCTTTCAGAAATGCAAATGGGTCAAAAAGTGTAGCCCCAAGAGGAAAAATTTACGAATATTGTGTAATAAACCTGCATAAAGCATCCTTGAATAACTGTGAGTGAAACAGAAAGTCTTCTAGGCTTAAATCAAGCATTTCTGGTTGACTGGAATGGGAAATATATTGTGTTTTGTCTGACTGGGAAAGTCAAGCTAGGACAAGCTTTTTGGAATTGCTCTAATCAGCACTCCATGCACTGATGAGCTGATGGAATCCCCAGCCCAACAAGTCAGGTGGGCACTGAGCGCCTTTGGCCAGGCCAAGAAATGCTCATTCTCCCAGGTGTCAGTGACAGGACAAGAGCAAACAGCCTCAAGGTGCACCAGAGCAGGTTAGATTGGATATTAGGGGAAATTTCTGCATCAAAAGGGTTGTCAAGCCCTGGCACAGGCTGCTCAGGGCAGTGGTGGAGTCTCTGTTCTTGGAAGTGTTCAGAAAACACATGGATATGGCATTGGGTACAGGGCACAGCTTGGCTGTGCTGGGTTCATGGTTAATTCAATGATCTTAGAGGGCTTTTCCAACATAAATGATCCCATGATCCCACACTTGCACCCTCATAAGATCAGCAGGAAAGTCTCATGGAGGAAATGCTTGTTTCAAAGGCTTCTTTCTGAGAAGAAAAGCCTTTCCTGCCCTGCATTTCCAACCTTTCAAAGCCAGCCTCACCTTGGGGGTCCATCCCCATTCCTGAAATCAGACAGCTCTTCAATTCCTTGGTCAGCCTTTGGCTGGGGCTGGTTTGGGACCAGAACAGGTTTGTAGGTGGCAAGGTGTGTAGGAAAGGCAGCACAAGGATACCCAGCTGAAAAGCCAGAGGCTGATCCAGAGCAGCAGGAATGTTCCTACACAGGGCTGCTGGAAGGCTGGAATTACACAACCTGAGGCAACTTCAGCTTCACTTTCCAGGAGATGAAATTTCCTCCTCTTTAACTCACACTGCACCTGATCTGTCCCCAGCCAGTGCCATTAATTTCATGTGTCTGCTCACATTCCTGCTGTCTGAAGACTGGCAAAAAAGCAGGGGATCACTCAAAAGGCTCTTTAAGGAAATTCCATAGACCAGACTCAGATGAGAACTGAGTTACAGTAAAGCAGATTTTGCACCGTGAGTCTGGTGGTCCATTGATGTGATTATGGACAGTTTTGACCTCAGAAGAGTAGCAAATATCTGCTTCCCTGAAACTTGCTGAGTGTATCTAAAGAGAAATTATGCCTTTCTGCCAGACATGCCTGTGTTTGTGTTGAGAGTGACAATCTCTCTCACTGTACCAGATAAGCAGGGCAGAGGGGATATTCATGAGACAGAGCCCTGTGCTGGATGAAGGTCCCCATTTCCTTGCACAAGCAGAAAGTGGGGACAGGCAGCTCCATCTGGAGCCAGGTAGAGCCACCAGAGGCTCCATCCACCCCCTGCAGCCCCTCTGAGGCTGTTCCACTCTCTGCCATTGCTATTGCAGAGAGCACAGGCAGCTCAGCTCCACCTGAGAGGTTCTGGAGGGCTAAAAAGGCAAACAGCACCTGGCACAGGTTGAGCACTGCCCTGAGCAGGTCAGGGAGGACATCCCTGGGGCTCCAGGCTCAGCCCAGGAGCAGACAAGACACCTGGATGCACACAACAAAGAAATATTTAGAGATGAAGACCAGCAGCTAAAGAAACAGTGGACAAACCCTCTGATTCTTGAGTTATTGTATTGGAAGAAAATAAATCCTCTCTGGAGCTCGTTTGACTTTCACCCCTCAGTTTCATGCTTGGAAGTTCAGCTCTTTCTTTCAGCACACACTGGCAGAGGATTCTCAGTTCATTGGCTCCCAGGGATCCCTGAAGAGAGATGTGATGGCACAGGTGTCCTGTCCTCAGTGGTACCCAGCAGCATGTCAGAGCCTTAAGATGTTTCAGAGAGGGAAAAAGAGAAAGGACCTGCACAAACCTCACATTTCCAGTCAGGCACTCTGCAAGTTAATTCAGATGACACAGCTTCAGATGGAAACGTTTCTTTTTTATTCTGTGTCTAATGCAGATGAAGAATAATACATATGGAACTTGTTTTTCAGCAGCAACTTGTGAAGCAGTCAAAGTTTGGAATCTAGGCCAAGTAAATCAAGCAGAAATAAAGAGAAGGACATGCAAGCTGTAGTTGTCCTTCTCTATCACTGAGGCAGATCTGTGGGAGGGCAGAGCAGGGGCTCTCCCTGAGCAGCCTCACTGCTGAGCCCTGAGCCCCTGCATTGTGGGGCAGAGCCACAGACAACGCAATTATCTAGGGAAAAAAAAAATACTTCAAGGCAATTAAGAGAAATCTAATCATGCAGCTGACCCAGCAGTGCTGGGAAGAAACCAATTGTTTTACTGAACGAGTTTTCCTTCGTTGTTCTGCTTTTTCCAGTGTGGGGAATGAGGGCAGTGTGTAACAGAGATACTTTTTAAAAACCCAGAAAAACCCCAAAAAAAGTAAAAAAGAGACTGGGCAGAACAAGGAAGGTTTGAAATGTCAGAATTTATCTGTCTAAAAGTCTTGGAAATATTATTCAAAGCCCCAAACTGGTAAATACTAAGGTATTTAAATAAACCCCCATTAACTCCTCTCTCATTAGATGAAATTCTTTCCCAGATGCTATTCATTTCTCTCTGTAGCAAAACTCTGATTATACTCAGTGGGGGAGCTTTAGCTATGACAAATAACTAAAATGGTTGGGGTTTTAGTTATTAGGGGCAAGCCCAAAAAGGTAAAACTGGTTTCAGAAGGAAATGTGCTTACATAAGCTGGGTAGACCAAACTACTTGAAATGACAGTAAATCTAAAAATTATCCGAACACCACTCTTCCCGCAGCCTTGAAAAGCCAGCCTAATTTTGCTTTTAAATGGTTTATTAAAGCTTAGTACATTTTTAGGCATGTCTGCTGGTTCAGCTGCTCCAGGAGCACAGCAAGGTCTGGTCCACACATCTGAGAACTCCTTTCCTTGTGAGATCTCCCCTGGTTTCCCAAGCTTTAGGAGCACTGGTGGCTCACTGAGTTAATCGGGATCCAAAGGACCAGAGGACAGGGCTGGATGCAGGGACAGACAGACAGACAGACACTGTTCCTGCCTCCTTTCCACAGCTGCAGGGCAGGGAGCTGCTGTCCCTTCCTTAACCGAGCATCCTCCCACGGGCTAAGGCAGCAGGGACAGGCGTTCTCATCCTGATGGGGAAAGAAAAGCAGGGAATCACTTTCCTCAGCTAAAAGCTGCTGTAAAAGAGAGTTCATTCTCTAGTGAAAAGCCAGATATGGCTTCCTGCTTTTCTCACAGATATTGAGCATTTTTTACTGTGTTTACTTGAGAATCTCCTTGGGAGGAGCTCAGAAGTCCCAGGAAAAAGAAAAAGTTGGTGCTGTGTGACGATGTTCACAGGGGTCTTAAGGAGAGGGAAGAGATAAGCATCTGACTCCGTATTTCAGAGGGCTTGATATATTATTTTATGACATATATATCATTAAAACTATACTAAAAGAATAGAAGAAAAGGTTTCATCTCAGAAGGCTGGCTAAGAATAGAAAGGAATGAATAACAAAGGTTTGTGGCTTGGACAGAGAGCCAAGCCAGCTGACTGTGATTGGCCATTTATTACAAAGATCCAACATGGGCCAATCCCAGATGCACCTGTTGCATTCCACAGCAGCAGATAATCATTGTTTACATTTTGTTCCTGAGGTGTCTCAGCTTTTCAAGAGGAAAAACCCTAAGGAAAGGATTTTTCATGAAAATATGTCTGTGACAGTGCTGTATCCCAGCAATTCTGGAAAGGGAGGCAGAGAATGATCCTGGTGAACTTCAGTGGGATGGCATGAGCTGCAGTGCACAAAAGTAAATAACCAGGGAATTTTTGAGTAAATACTACAGCAGCAGCAGCCCCTCCTGCCTGCTCCCCCTCGCTGTCTTGTGAACTGAGAGCATCTGTCCACATCTCCCCGTGCCAGAAGGATTACCACAGAAAGGAATTTACATCCTGTCAATTAAAATACCATCAAGCCAAGGATTAAAGTCACAAACACATGAATTAGAAAGGGTGCCAAGGGACTCTACCTATCTATCTTTCATGACTTTTTGAAGCACAAGGTGTAGGAGCATTAAAGGCACCTTTAATCTGCTACATGGACGTGCATGGCATTCACTTACAGGGGTGGGCAATGGGGTGGCAACAAGCACAGGGCAAGCACAAGCCAGGATTGGCATCTGCCTCCCTCTCAGACTTCATGCACAAGTTGTACTTCCCATCCCTCAAACAAAAATGATCATAAAGTGTTGAATATTACTGGGACAGGCACTAAAACACTGCCCCAAAACTGCTGAAAGTGCTTGATGCAAGGGATCAAAATAAAAACTGGGCAAAACTGAGCTGACCCCCAGCTGACCCTGAGGAGAAATTGGGCTGCCCAGGGTTTATTCCCCCGGCACTGGGTACAGGACCATGCACGAGCATCTCCTGCAGCAGTTCATGCTGAATTTCAACTTTGGCTTGAAGCTTATCAGAATGAGGATGGAAGTTTCAAATGGTTTGCAAAACAGAGGAATAAAAAACCCCAATTTGATGCCATCAAATAAGCTGGTGGTGGAGGAATGGGTTCAGCCCCTGTGCCAGATTGCCCATCAGGAGGTGAATGTGCTGATGGTTTTGTGTTTTATGGTCTGGGTTAACGCTGCTGGGGTTTACACTGAACCAAGGTGGAGCAGATGGCAGGAGGGTTTCCATGTTGTAGCCTGGCCACATTTCCAATTCAAATGGCAGCACTTGGCTCCACTAAAGGAGAGAAACAAGGAAAGAAGTTCAGGTTATTCTGTATTCCAGTGCAGAAAGACCAAAACATTTTGATTTCAGCCTAAGTAACCTTTTGGGTATATTCAGTGCGCAAAATGGCCTTTCTTCCCCCATGACTAGTGGCAGGCAGAGAAAAAATGCAATGGAATAGAATAAGAATGGCATATTTTGTCTCATAACTGTCCTCATATCACTTGGGTAAGAGAGTGTGGTAGAAAAATCACTGTGATGGAGCTTAAAAGACAGAGTTTATCCCCTGATTCAGCCTCCAGCTTTCTGCACAGTGCTCAGAACCACAATTCCTCTCACCTCAAACGAAGCAACAATCCTTTCCTTTACATCCTCCACACATTGTCAACTTTTCGTGGGAGGAACTGTGAACACTTTGTGTGCTCTGCTCAGGAGCAGCATCTCGAGCTGCTATCTTAATTCCCCATAATAAATGAGAGTGTGAATTGGCACACACCAGGGTTTGTGCTCTGGGCTTGGCACACCCAGCTCACCCCGGGCTCCCAGCCCTGTGCCTTCCACGGGAGCAAAGGCAGCCTAATTACAGTCAGGGCAGATTATTGCAATTTGATTACAGGCTTGGCTCTGATGGCTCCCCTGTGCTACTGGGAGAAGAGGAGGAGTGCAGGCTCTGTCCTGTGGAGACTGAGATACAAACAAGGAGAGAGAAGATGGAAAATCCACAGTGGAGAAAATGGACAGTGGCTGCAGCTCAGGGTCATTAGTTTGTATATTTTAATAATGATGAAGTGGCAGCAGCTTGCCCTGCAAAGGTCAAAATGTGTGTGTTCCAGAGAGGAAGGGAGGCAAAGGAGTTGTGTAATTTACCAAAAATCTTACCTTTAATCTGCAGCACCTCCATTTACCTCAGTGAATTTACTCATCTTGAGCTCAATGTGAGTGCAGGCTTCAGCCCTGGGCACAGCGGTGGGTGCAGAACTGGGGCAGGAGGAGCAGCTTGAACCAAAACAGGCACTGAGCATCCAGTGTGGCTCTGTGTGAGCAGACCCTGCCACATGAGGACCCCTGTCTGTCCTGCTCCTCATCCCTGTCCCCTGTGTCCCCAGCCCTGCATCCATGGGACTCCCACCTCCATCTCAGTTCTTCTCCCTTTTGTCTTTTTTACAAGAGGATCTAAAGCACAGCCACTCCTTTAAGAGCCCTGAACTCTTTCACGATTAGAGGCTGAGTCCAAGCCCAAGTTAAACTGGTTTTTTAGATCCTTCCAGCAGTAAATCATACACCACAGCACACATTTCCTTGGACTCAGCCTCTAATCATTAAAGACTTCAGGGCTCTTGAAGGAGTGGCTGTGCTTGAGATCCTCTTGTAAAAATGACAGAGGGAGAAATTATTCTTTTAAATGGTTTATTGGAGTTTAGTACATTTTTAGGCATGTCTGCTGGTTCAGCTGCTCCAGGAGCACAGCAAAGTCTGCTCCACACATCTCCTGAGAATTCCTTCCCTTTTAGGATGTCCCCTGGCTTTCCAAGCTTGAGGAGCACTGATGGCTCACTGAGTTAATCTGGATCCAAAGGACCAGAGGACAGACATGGATGGAGGGACAGAGGGAGGGCTGAGGGCAGTTTGTTCCCCTCTTTTGAAGCAAAAAGCAGCACTGGTTTCACCTTTGTAGCCCCTGTAGGGCTGAGCTGCAGTGAGCCTGGGCACCCATTTTGTACCTCAGCACCTCCTGCCTCACTGACACTGCACCAGGCCATTGGTGGCAATGAGTGGCATCACACTCCTCAGTAAAGCACTCTCTTTCCCTCTCCTTGCAAGGCAAATTTTCACAGCAATAGGATGTGAATGTCACTGCTGGTCCCTGTGTGTGTGGGAGACAGCTCCTGCCTTGGAGCTGCCGCTGCCTGGAGGAAATGTGAAGGTGAAGCTGAAGGGACTAACTCCAAATAACATTGTGAATTACAGCCTTGCTAGGGCAGGACACAATTCCATCACCCCTGGCCTCCTGTTTTCCATAAAATTTGTCTTTAAGCAAAATATTGCAGCCCAAATTTAATCATATGGAAAACACACAGCAGCCCCCTCACTGCATCTTTGGGCGGTGCCACACTGAGGCACCTCTAAATTCAGTGGCATTCCATCCCTTTTCCTCAATAAAATCCTCAGATTTTGGACTGACCCTGACTCCTAAAGGCAGGAAAGCTGCAGCCATTCACCCCAGGGCTGGTTTTGGCTTCCTACATCCACATTAATTCTCCAGTGCATCATTCAACAATATTAGGTGCTTTCCTTGAGAAATGAGTGATGAAGGCACTTAGAGGGAACTTTACAGCACTTCAGTTGACAATTTTCTGGGTTGATTGTGCACCTCCCTCCTGTCAGAGGTCTCTGCACCACAGATGGTGCTTTACATATAGCAGTAAAATGACATAGTTGGAACTGCAGCATATGTGCCTTTGCTGTGCCTCTGCATCCCAGCAAGTCCACTGGGTTTCCAGCTCGCTCCCATTTTGCAAAGCTCAGCTTAACAGATGGGATGCTGGCCTCTTGTTCTTCCTCCAGCTGATGGAAAGGATTGCAATTGTAGAGTGGAGAAAAAGAAAATGAGAAAGACCTCGCTCATGAATGTTATAATGTTTCCCTCCACTACAAAGCCGTGGCTTTGCAAAGTTATGAAATTGCTGTTCTCTCTTTCCCAGGGTCCCTCAAAATAAATTGGTGGCAAGCACTTTCATGGGTTTCCATTTAAGAGAATCCTGCAGGTTGTTTGGTGTTTTAAGCTTGTGGAGTACTTCCCACCTGATTCATTGAGTGTCGCACACATCTCTTCATGAAAATCCTTTCCTTAGGATTTTTCTGCCTGAGAAGCTGAGAAGCCTCAGGGACAAAATGTAAACAATGGTTATCTGCTGCTGTGGAATGCAACAGGTGCATCTGTGATTGCCCCATGTTGGATGTTTGTAATTAATGGCCAATCACAGCCCAGTTGTCTCGGACAGAGAGTCTGAGACAGAGCCTTTGTTAGGATTCTTTTGCTTTCTATTCTTAGCTTAGCTAGCCTTATGAGATGAAACCTTTTCTTCTATTCTTTTAGTATAGTTTTAATGTAATATATGTAATAAAATAACAAATCAAGCCTTCTGGAACATGGAGTCAGATCCTCATCTCTTCCCTCAACATAAGACCCCTGTGAACACTGTCATAATTGAGGGTTATTTCAGAGGGAAATTCAGCACTGCCTGGAGCTCCTGGGCTGTCCACCCTGGGAATGTGATGCTCTTTTCAGCCACAGACCCTTCCGGCAGGGAATGGGGAGGAGGATTTCCCAGAGATGCTCCCCAGTGTGCTCAGGCTGCCCTCAGCCAGGAGGAGGGGCAGAAGGGCAATTCCCACTTGGACAGTGCCTCCTCCACCAAACCCCTCTGCTGTGGGATGTGCTCGGACAAATCTGGTTTAAATTCCTCGTGCTGCAGCTTCCCAAGGAAGGTGCTGCCCTGGCTGAGGGCCAGAGCTGGGCAGGAGAGCAGTGACCCTGTCAGACCCTGAATGCTGATCCAAGAGGCACCATCAGAGGATGTTCCCCCCAGGACAGCCACTGCCGAATAACAGATGGGATTGAGATCAAGATATGAAACTTGTTAGCCTGGCTTAACCTTTAATAAAATTGATCTCAGCCTACTCACAGCTGGAAAACACACCAGGAATGGTCTGAAGGGAGTTTGGGGAGATGTGAGCACATTCCACACTCTCTTTTCCATTTCTTCCACCCAAAGAAATGACATTTCCTCCTTGAGAGAGAGAAGTGTGAGCTCCCTCCTGGAGCAGTCCCAGCCCTGGGATCAGGGTGCCCATAGAGCCCAGCTCAGGCTCCTGGTGCCTCCAGCAGAGTCCTTGTGAATCCAGCCTAAACACACCCAGCAAAGCTGTGCCAGTTTGCCAGCCTTTGTTTCTGTGCAGTCCCCAGGGATGAGGCACCTCTGGGCTCCTGTCCAGGCAGGGAGAGAGGCAGAGCAGGGTTTGCTGTGTCCAGCTTTCAAACCTCTCCCCTGCACAGGGCTGGCTGTTCCTGGGCCTGTCCTACAGCCTTGTCACCTTCCCCTTACACAGACACAGCACCTCACTCTACCTGCAGTTATAAGGGTGCATAAACCATGCAAACACTCTGTATTTCTTTGTATTTTCAGCTGACTGCTCAAAATTTAGTTCGTACTAAAATATTCCTGAGGAGGCAGCAGAACTTGCCTATCCCTTTACTTCTGATGCCCAAAGAAAATCAAGATAACGCTGAGTTGATGCAATGACATCAGCTCATATTGCTGTTGTCTCATGCTGTTTGGCAGTTTTTAATCTCAAAACTTCAGCTTTCAGAGCCATGTGATAAGGCTCAGAAAATACAGGAAGATAATGCAAGTGTCTTTACCTTTTCACTGGAGAGAAAACAATTTAAAATTGAATCCCTGTGACCCATTCCAGGCTCTGAAAAAATACAGCGACAAATGTCTGGATCCTTCCTTTCTTCATTAAGAAAAACATGGCCATTTTGGAACAAAGCTTTTGATTTCCAGGAGCAATTCACTCATGAATGCTCAAGGTTGGCAACTTCAGCCCTCCCCTATATTCCAGGAGCATATGACAAGGAGACTTGCTATATCAGCTAACTTGTAAACACTGAAAACTGTCTGTATTTATGTCGAATAATCACTTTTGCAGGGCAAGCAAAAAAAAAAGATCATGGTGCTCAAAAAAAAGAAAAAGTGGGGGGGGGGGGGCAAGCTGAAATCAATACACCTTTAGTTTTCTTGTCTCAGCAAAAGGAGAGTCTGAGGCAGCTTTTTAACCCTTTCCCACTCTAAAGAAGACGAGAAACAACTCCAAACTGATCTGTGTCTTGTCATGCCTGCTCACATTAAATCTCTGATCTGACTCAAGATGTTGTGACAACAGCCCAGGCCCACATCCAATAAAGATTTAAAAATACAAGATGTGCACGGTAAAATATTAAGACTGATGGCAAGCGCAGTGCCTGGCTAGAGAGGAGCAGGATCCCTGCCTGGCAGGGACATGGCCCTGCATCCAGGGGCTCATGTCTTGTGTGATCCATCACTTGATGGGCACAGGACATCCCCCAGCATCTCCAGAGGAGCAGCTGAGCTGTCTCACAGCCCTGCTCACCTCCCTGTCCTCAAACCATTGCATTGGGAGTGAGCAAACACAGCACTTTTCCCCCTCAGCATAAGCCAGAGGATGGTTTGGGTTGGAAAAGACCTCCAAGATCCTTGAGTGCAGCTGTTCCCCAGCACTGCCAGGTCCAACACAAACCCACGTCCCCACAATGCCTTGTGAGGGCTGACCCAGAACAGAGGCTGGACAGAGCTAAGTAATAAAGCAGGGATTTATTAAAGGCCTCAATAGATCCACTTTGGGCAGCACAAGAGCCCAGCCAGGGCTGGGCTGCACCCAAGATGAACCAAAATGGTCACAAATGCACAACTGCTCACAGGGTCTCTCACTGTGATCAGTTCTGCTCCATTTGCACCTTGCAGTTCATTGTCCCATTCCAGCTTTAGCCCAGGCAGTCCCACCCTGCTTGTTTTTCTCTCTCCAGCCCACGGTGTTTGTGCTCTTGGGGCTGAGATTTGGGTCATTTGTCCTTGGTGCCCAGCTGGAGCAGGAATTGTTTTGTCTCCCTGCTCTGTGCACAGAGCTCAGCATCCCCTGATATGAACCCAGACCCACACACTAAAGCAGCACAGAATGTGAAAAATAGAAAAGCTAAAACCTGAGGCACCATCCAAGCAGCGCATGCCCATGTTTTGTGAACACTTCAGGGATGGTGATTGCACCACTTCCCTGGGCAACCTGCTACAAATGAACCACAAAACCTCTACATCCACATCCCAGGCTTGTTCCATTCTCCTTGGATTTCTCCTGGTCCCCAGAAAAGGCCAGAGCTTTGTGGTGCAGCAGGCTGAGGAAATCGGAGCCAGGCTGCCAGCTCAGCTCCCTCAGCCTCTGACAGATGCAGGTAGCAGCTCTGGTCCCTGTGATGTCACCCCAGGATTAGCATGCTGATTAACAGCTGGTTCCTTGCCATTCTAATAGGCTCTAAATACCTCTCCTAGGAGCTCCTAGCAGGAATTGGATTTTGGAAGGGGTGGGAGGGGATATTTTGTATTCACAGGGTCTTCTTCACACCCATTGGGCATTCAGTAATTCTCAGTAATTGTCCTACGCTTTATACTTAAAGCTCATTGTTTTCAAAAAGCATTTCATTGGCAAGGGCTGATGCAGTCTCTGTCCCCCATTCCTGGCTCCCCCTTTTCCCTCTTGAATTATTGATCTTTCAGCAGAACAGGATTTGTCTTCATTATACGTGAGCTGCAATCACCACAGATATTAGTGTAAGCTGGTGGTGGCAGATTGATTAGTTCCTTGCATATGGAAGCAGGGGGTCCCTCCCACTTTATCAGGGATCCCCAGAGCCAGCTGTTCTTTACAGGACCAAAAAATGGAAATTAGATTTCAGTTAAATACATCAGGAATTAGATTAGATGTTATTATTTGAAAATGTCAAGCTTGGGAAAAGAGTGTTCCTCAAAGGACTGAAAAAAAAAAAAAAAAAAAAAAAAGGTGTTTTATGGAAATACTGGTGGCATCACTCTTTCTTTCAGTGATTTCCAAGTGGGGAAAACTTGAGTTTCCCTTCCCACCACTCATGACCAAGAGATCTAAGAGCAATCCTCCTCAGCAGAGTGCAAAACTAAACAGTGATAACAATAAAAACTCACTCACCCTTAGGGACCAGAGCTGCAAAAAGCAAATCTGCATTCCCAGCAGCCCTGGAGCTTCATTCCTGCTGGTCTTTGCTTGTAGCAAGCAGGAAGTTCAAGAGCTAAAGATACCCAGGGAGAGATGTTTTTCCATCAGAACCCACAGGAGCTGATGTGCAGGGAAACATCAGGCATCAGCCAGGCTTTGCTGAATAACTTCTCCCGCAGCCACAGGCATGTGGGACCATATGATAAATGTGCACCAGGGCCACAAAACCCTCACACTCTGGGCCACCAGCAGCACTGGCCGTGGTGGTGGCAATGGCCAGGCAGCAGCAGCACACAGGTGCCAGGTAAAACACACCAGGCTTGCCCAAGTCATGGACGTCTCACAGCATCCCATTAGTCCTTCTTCACCCCAATCTTCTTGGTGATGGGAGCCCAGAATTGTCCTTCTGGAGGTGCCACCTTCATACAATCCTTGTTCTGGGTGACTGCAGGTGTTCCCACAGCTTGGCCTGCCATGGATCCAGCAGTGGTTGCCTTTCCTTCCCCACACTGTGCACAGCAGGAATTCTTTCTTGGCATGCTAAGCAAACCTTCACCTCCTTTAGGCCTGGAATTAGCACCTTCCTGTTTCAAACTGCTCTCCTATCTCACGTTCCTGCTGTGGTGGCTCCTCTCACAGATCCTCCTGTGGCCTTGACATGGTTTGAGACAGGCACCTGCATTCTTTTGGTCCTTACCAGATGCCAGCCTCATGCCTTGGGCTCCCAACCCTGGAGCTCATCCTGGAGCTGGCACTGCAGTCATCTGCACTGAAAAGATTCCTCAACAGCCGGAAATTCCCAAAGACAAACCTGACCTGGGATTCACAAAGGAACAGGTTGGTACTCACCTGCAGCAACCAAGTGCAGGGAGAGCCCAGCACTGTCCCATCACCTGTGGAGCAGCTGCTGCAGAGGGTGACTGAGCTGCACAGTCATCACAGGGCTTTTTTGTGTGTGTCTTACATGAAGAATGACAGGAAACAGCCTTTTCCCTAAGGAGAAGTCTGAGAGCTTTGACATCATGGCCTACTGGTAAAAAAAAAAACAAAAAAAACAAAAAACTTAGAGATTTTTGTTCTATACTTAGATAGTCCACAGAGCCAACCCAAGCAAGCCCACTCAGCATCTTGTACCCTGATTGACAGTTTGCTTTCTGCTTGGAAAGCTGTAATCAAGGCTGTTCCTGTTAATTCCAAGCACTGCTGCAAACGTCATTTTCTCTACCCACCCCCCTGACCCCTTCACACTTTCCTCTGTCACCTTCCCTCAGCTACTTCCTATCTGTCACCCCTAAAACAACTTGTTTCCCTCTCAAACCCTTGGTGGACTGTCAGACTAAACTGAGATAAGATAAGACAAGGTTTAATCACACTGGTTATTTTAGATAGATCCAATTCCAGCTAATCAGAGTCAGTTATTACAGAAAGCTGCAGGTTTATTTAAGTAGAAATTAAGCTATACAGCTAATGTTTCTATTATGAGGACTCTTGCAAACAACTTGGTAATAGGCTGTTAGCACTTTTATATTCATAGCCTCTTTGGCCTGGAAGAACAAGATGATTAACATATGTAAAAGCTCCAAATGATCAGCATCCTTGATGCTGATTCAAAGAACCTCCGAAGAGCCATTCCTCAGATATGTCCTTTTATAACCCAAACTATTTAATTTACATATTCATTTACATATGTCCCACAACACTTTAAAAGTTTCTCGTTGGATTGGTTCAATAGCAATTCATTTATATTTATCTCACTTCCACATTTGTAACATCATTAGAGTCACAATGAGCTTAAAATACTGTAACAAAATCCTTGGTGTCAGAACAACCCCACCTCAGAAATGTCTTATTAAAATTCCTCATCACTGAGTCTCAAAACATCTTCTAATCATATTCCAGTGCAACAAATTAGCAAATCGCAAGGTTGTAGCTCACGTTATCCAATTAAATGAAAATGAAGGACTTTAGCTCTGTCAAAGACAAATTATTCCTACTGCTGCTTCCAGCCAACTTGGCCTCCAGTTTCTGGTCATTTATACCACCTCAGCTATGGAGAGAAATCCTACAGCAGTGAAGACACTTTGCTCCAAGGGCAGTGCCAAAGCAAGCTTCCCAAATTCCCAAATTCCCCATTTTCCCATTTCCCTTTCCTTCAGAGCCCCCATGGCACCCCAGGATCACTGAGATCACTGCTGATGGAACAACCACCCCAACGAGGTGCTGGCCTGCTTCAAGGTTCATAATAACCCTTCACTTCTTCATGCCTCCATCCCTAAAATAGCTCTCATGTTTTGTCAGTCTTTCCTATTTATATTACAAGCTCTCCAGAGTCTCTTTATTTAGAAGGCAGCACAATGGAGCCCCAATTCCCTCAGGAGCACAGGTGACATTCCTTTCTT
Organism: Melospiza melodia melodia; assembly: GCF_035770615.1. Lineage (NCBI taxonomy): Eukaryota > Metazoa > Chordata > Aves > Passeriformes > Passerellidae > Melospiza > Melospiza melodia. Next base: position 7,041,021 of record NC_086215.1, read on the forward strand.
AATCACCATGATGACCCTTTCATTCCACATCCAGATCCCACTGTCACATAGAGAGTTTATTTTTGGAGACACTCCACACACTCACGTCAAAGGTGGTTAAATGGTTTTTACCTTTATCATCATCATCATCATCCTGGCAGAGGGAAAGCTTGCTGCCATACAAGGACAAAGTCTGCCAGAAACAGAAAAGCTGCTCAGGCACCTTCTCACTTTTCCAAAGCTAACAGTGTCACTGACAAAGGCATTCACAGGTTCCCTCTGCAATGGGCTGGAATTAACGAAGGGGTGAGTCATTTTTCATTTGCAGAATTTTAATGACTGTCATCATCAACAGCATTTGCATTCATTATTCCTTCGTGACATACCAGAGAGCTGGAGAAATTTCTGCTCTTGGAAAACCACATCACTGCAATACAAGTTGTGTCAAGGCCTTAATATTTATTTGAATTGTTCTTGGCACACTTTTTTTTTCTTCTCAGAGCACCATGAAGCATATAATTACTGAAGTAAATATATAACCCACATGCATGTCTCTATAAAATAGTGTAAATATACCACAGAACCAATCATCTCTATAACATAAATACTTTTCCATTGAAAGATTTCATGGGTAGAGTTTTCTTCCCTTTTCCAGCTGAGTGGCTGTGGGGCTTGGAAATCTGCAGCAGAGTGAAAATCCATAACCAGGGTTTTCAAAAGGAATAAAGGATACAGATTGTGGTTTATTCATGGAAAATTTGGGGTGTCCCCATGAAGAACCTGCATTTTAAAGATTGCAGATACCTCAAACACCACTTCCAGCATGTCCCCAGGTACAAAGGTGAGGTGGGAGCCACTTCTGCACAGCCATACCCTGGCAATGAGCTGAGCACCAGAGGAAATATTCCCAAGAGAAACATTCCCAAGAGGTTTGCCCCACATTTTCCACAGCCCCAGTTTGGAGAGGCTGCCCAGCAGAGCAGCCCTGCCAGCCAGTTCTGCTCCTGGTTTCCCTGGGGAGAATGGTGACAGATGAGTCAGCTCACACCAAGCAAGAGAACAGCTTTTCTGATTTAGATTTTCCATCAATAAGAGCTCAGAGAGCAATACCTCGTGCCAGTTGGGTCAACAGCAGATTCTGGAGTGTTCTGGCTTTTCATTATTTGATAAAAGAGATAAACCTCATCCAATACCTACCCAGCAGAGGGATAAAAGCCTCTCCAAGGAAATTAAACACTCATGCTCTGACATCTGTGAGGGGAGACACAGGTAGGACAGGGGGCTGTCATTGTCATTCCTCAGAGCAAGGAGCACAAAACTGGGACCAGGAGCTACACTTGTAGGGAATCTTGATGGATTTATTCTTCTTTTTTTTAATTATTATTTATTTATTTCTATATTTATTCCTATATCTTAGGGTGGGAAAGCCACACATTTACTATATAAATGTAGTATATATACATTTTTACTATATAAATGTAGTCAGTATAAGTCTATATTTACTGATAGGAAGCTTTTTTCCCTTTGGTTTCCATCCTGGCTGTAGCAGAGCTTTGCTCTCATGTTGGAATATGCCTGGCAGTGTAGATTTTCAGCATAATAAACCTGAGCTCCAGAACTGACCTGTCACAGATCATTGCAAACCTGGCCCAGATTTTAAACCCATCACAAAACAGTGAAAGACTCCATATTTTATCTTTTATTCTTTTAAGCACAAATATAATTTATGGCATTCTTTGGTAGCCCAGTGAAGCATCAGGAGCAGCAGAGGTTCCACGTAAAACAATTGGGGGTCTGTCCTCCCTAGGCCAGCACTGCCTGCGTTTATTTGATATTTTCTCTGCCTTAAATTCTATGTTCTGTTGATTTTCCCCAACTAATTAGAGAGACATTTTATGGTACCAAAGAGACATTTTTTCCCTTTCAGTCCCAGACCTGCCAACTCCCTGATTTCTCATCCTTATTTGATCAACAGGGAAGGTAATGACAAATTGGTCATTTACAATTCTCCAGGTGAATCCTCCATCCCTGGGTGTCTCTAACTAAGCCAGTCTGTGTCAGGAATTCCTGATGCCATCTTTTGAGAGCACTTGCAGAGCAAAGCTTGCAGGAAACAATGCACTGAAAAGCAATATTTTATACTCTGCCTCCTCGTGCAGGACTCACACACACGTGGAGCAGCATTTAACAGTAGTTATCTCTACTCTATTGAAAAAGGAACTTTCCAATTTTCACTTATGTTAATACAAAACCTAATGTCCTGTGGAAGCTGATGTGAGTTGTGCATGCATGAATTATTATCGATTTCCTTGCAAAGACTTATCTCTGGACTACAAACAGTCTCAACATAAAAGTTAAGGTGAAATACTCTCTCCAATGTATTACACAAAAGGAAACTATTTCCATTCTTCTGTGGGTAAACGGCAGGATATTGCTATGATACCCAGTTAATCCTTTTGGATGAGCATTAGATTTTTCTTGGCACAGCATCTTGTACTACTCTAAAAAAAATATGAAAAAAAAAAGGGAAAAAATGCTGTTGCCAAGGCATTAAGCAAGAAAATGTTGAATGCTATTCTTGCAAAAGGAGCTTGAATAAACTATCAATGCACAGGATAAAGTGGAAAATGCATGAGTCAGGCTGAGCACTCTGTATGTGCTGGGCAGAGAGGGGAGAGGCAGACCCAGCACGGCTCTGCCTGGGGCAGCACAGAGCAGGGATGGAGAGGCTGTCCTGGGAGCTGCTCCCACAGTGGCAGCTTTGTCTTCTGGTGGTGACTCAGAGTTTCAGCTTTGTCAGAACAATAATTATTCTGCCCACCTAGGGAAAACTTTGATCTTTACATGAATACCTCTAAACTGTACACCTTGCACATCATGTACACCAAAGCAGAAAATAATAAATGATGCTACAGAACTTCCCAGGCATCTCTGTCTGCATTCATCATGTTTCCATTCTCCTGTGTGGGGGGTGGATCCTAGCACATCCCCAGTGCACTGGGATTTCATTTGTTGGTGTTTTCCATTGCTCATCACAGGAGTTCCCAGTCAAAGCCTAAAGGGAGCTCTGTGTGCATGTGAGGAGCCCAAACCAAAGCAGACACAGCAACAGGAAAGGGGAGAACAACAGCACATGGACCCAGGCTCATCCAGCAGTGCATTTCCATTTGTGAACACAAAGTTTGTCCATTTTTGCATCTCTGCAGCTCCAGACTGGGAAGTTCTCTTCTCCTCTTTCAGCATTGCCCCACTAGGGCAAGGTGCAGTCAGGGAAAAGGGATTTTTCCTCAGTGTGTGAAAGTTGAGGCTACTCAGCCTGGGAAAGAGAAAGGGAGACCTTCCAGCACCTTCCAGAGCCTGCAGGTGGCTGTAAGAGATGGGAACCCACTTTTTAGCAGAGCCTGTTGAGATAGTCCGATGATTTAAAACTAAAAGAGAGTCTATTTAGATTAGACATAAGGAAGAAATTCTTCCCCTGAGGGTGGGGAGGCACAGGGTGCCCAGAGCAGCTGTGGCTGCCCCTGGATCCCTGGCAGTGCCCAAGGCCAGGCTGGATGGGGCTTGGAGCACCCTGGGACAGTGAAAGGTGCCTGGGCTAGAATGGGGTGAATTTTAAGATCCCTTCCAACCCAAACCCCTTTCTGATTTTATGATTCTATGAATTCTGAGAGAGGACTTAAATTTCCACTGTTTTTACCTTGAATGGCAAAATCTGATTTTAAAGCAGCTGGCCAGGAAGGTGGGGACACCAGCCATGCCAGAGATGGCAGGGAGGAACATGTAGCTTCTGATTTTATGTTCAAACCAAGCCTGCTGATTTCCTGAAATTACCATCCATTTGCACTGCTGTAAATGAAATCCAAAGCAGAACTGGAGTTAATACATGGGCTGTTCTGATACTGCAAAGCTGTCATTGTTTTACCTCCTCTATCACAAAGGCACGTACCTGCACAGGATCCCCAAATACCCTGTCTTCTGTTCAGTACAAGGAAAATGAATTCACCCTGATCACTCCAGCAAACACTACACCTACTAAGGCACATATTTAATCAAATAATTAGGAGAGGTGCAGGGGAAATGTGTGCTGAAAAGATAATGTTGCACTTTAAAGGATTCATTATTGGTTATTACATTTTACATAGAATGTCATTTTCTTTACGAGTTAAAGAAAAGGTGAAGGGAGAAAAACAACATCCTACTGACTAAATGCTCCAGCTCCATCTAAATTACAGACTGTTGAGGACATGCCTGAGAGTGGAGGTGCCACCTTTCAAAGGAGCACTGCCATTATGTTGCTAACATTTCGTTATCTGATTGTTTTCCCTTTTCAGAGTTATTCTCTGCCTTGGAGCGCTGGGCACAGACATGCCTGGGCATTGTGACAGAGCATTTATGCCCTGTAAATCCCAGAGCCAGCCTGCAGAGCGTGGGGAGCCCACAGGAGGGTGGAATCAGAGCCTGGGATGCAGGGGAGAGCATCACCATCCATGGGGAGCTCGAGTGCCTTGGAAAGGGACCAAGGCAGAGTGCAGGCACACAAAGCACAGCAGAAAGGAGGGAGATGCAGGAGAAGACATTGTTTGTTAAATGCTGACAGCCAGCAGTAGCTTTGATTTAGCATGATATAACTTAAAGAACAACTCAACCTGCAAAGCAGCTGAAAATCTTTCCCTGGGTTCCACAAACTGCAGTTCTCACCATCAGCTCTGGAGTATTTTAAAGTGAGGAGACCAACAAGTAGTTAAATAAACACCTATAGAAAAGTGGCTGCTGCTGGTTCTGCTGTTAGTATTGAGATTTCCTGTCAGCCTTTACAGAAATTCTTTGGGAGTCTGACAGGATTAAGAGGATTAATACATTAAAGCATTATTACAGCTTTCACAGGGGATTTTCAAAGACTTTACACAGTGATCTATTTGTCCTGTTACATAGAAGAAGCATTAATAGGCTGATTGAGGAGAATCACTGCAATCAATAACCTTAATTTTGGTAAACATCTTCTGCCATCGGGAGCAGGAGCTGAGGTCACCAGCCCTCCCACAGCATGCACTTCCATGGAGCTGCATGAACATATTTCTGGTGCATGCCAAAGGTTGGCTTGGGTGGTACAACCTGCTCCTGGCAGGGAGAGATTTGTTAACACTGAATTATGGAGTTTCCCAGTCCCTGTGGAGCCCTGGCTGAGTCATTGCAAGGATTGCAAACTCAGAGCCCATCCTGCCACGGGATTGCCAAATGGCTCCCCTTAGAGAAGGGGGTTTTAATCTTAATTAAAAGGTGTGTGGCTGTCCCTTGCTGGGATGCTGCTGCTCTCCTGCTGGAGGTGATCTCTGTGTTGGGGCATCATGAAATCAAATTTCCCAAAGCCACTCACTTCTTCTTTATACACAGTAATAACACACCTTGTTTTAGAGCCCACCTGGAACCATTGGCTTGCTTAGGTGACCCATTTTCCACCAAAACCATGCCCTCCTTGAGTTTCCTAGTGGCCAGATCCCTCATGGAGCATCCAGCAGGACACTTGGAGAGGACACAGTTTGGGCATTGTCCTTGTGGTACATTCCTGCTGTGACAAATAATGGAAGATAAACAGCGATATCAATATGGCACTGGCTGGGCTGACCCTGATCCCTGACCCCAACACCTCCATCCTCCAGCCACTCAACCCCTCATTTATTTCAGCCTTTATTTCAGCATCATGAGCAGCACTTTTCCTTGTTGATCTCACAGGGACAGGGTCTGCTCCCCCAGCATGACATTCTCACCCTCCTTTGCATTTCTCTTGGAACAGTTTCACACCATCCCTCAGCAAAATCTTCAGTGTTTTGTTGAGAAACTTCCCCTTCAAAAATTTTCACAGGATAAAGGGCACAACCTCTCCCCTCCATCTCATTCTCTGTCTGCTAGATGTGAGTCTTTACAGTATTTAGGCATAGAGAGGCAGATCCTCATCTGCTGCAAATCAGCATAAATAGTCCAGGTGAGGGTCAGGGCAGCATTTTCCACTAAAGTGCCTCCTGAAATAGAGAGATCCTCTTATCCCCTGGCCTCTGCTATACAGAAGGATTGGATTCCAAAGCTTTTCTTTTGCCTTGTGCTTTTGGGAAAACACAGAAGTCACAGTCTTTGCTTATGGGTATCCTGGATTTTTCTGCTCAACTAGCCCCAAGTAGACTCACATCTACCTAATTCACAGACCTCAAGGGATCCATGTCCCTCTAAATTAGGAAAAGAAACATTAGCTTTGGCTTTCAGACCAAGACCTAAAATGCAGAAAAATCAAAATCAAGATTTTTTTTTTCCCTGAGTTAGCCCAGATATCCCTTTCTCAGTGAGATATGACAGGCATTTTATGCATAATTTCCCCAGACTCTTCTGAAAACCCAGGCACTCTGAAATCTCTCAAAGACTGTGCAGGGGTCACTCACCTCACACCCATTATCTTCTCCAAGTGGCTGCTTAGCCATTGAGCCTAGTCTCAATTAAGAGCTATTAATGAGCTACTTGTAGCAGTGAGATGTATGTTATTGTATAAATGTGATTGGCAATTTTGGGATGCTGTGAAATGCAAGGCTGGCTCTGTGAGGAAGGCTTCACACTGAGATTTCAGCACTGCCATGCCAGGCAGAAGAGAGTTTGTTGTCCTACAACAGGTTAACACGCTCAGGAGTTACCAAAGCTTTGAGGCAGCAGGAGCCTGGTGGCTGGAGGGTTAAAACTAATTTGAATTTATGTTGGGTATCAAAGATATCCATGCAGGGAGATGCCGCAGCTGGAACAGAGTATCAGGTAAGATTTAAAAAAAAAAAAAAAAAAAAAAAAAAAAGAAGATAAAAAATCCTAATAACTTGTATACCCAAATCAGCATCTTCTCCCCTGACAGATTTCTAAGAACATGAGCTTTGCCTGAGAGCAGGAGGCAGAGGCACATGATCAAGCAGGTATTGCAAGTGGCTTGCCAGGCAGATAACGGAGAATCAGGGAAGCCTCTTGGATCTGACCTAAGCATAGATAAATAGAAACACAGTTTTCTTTTATTCCTCTCCTTTCTCCATGATACTGTGCTACCTCTACCTTTGATTTCACAAAGTATCTTTCCATTTTTACTTCTTGATTGGCTATTTGGCCCCTCTGCCAGACTTCAGCCTCAGTTCTCCGGAACATCTGCACTGCAGAGGTGGCAGGTTGTGCCTGTGCTGAGAGAGAGAGGCACTGGCTGGGACTGCTCCTTGCCTGAGAGGTTTCAGGAACACCTCAAGATCCCCTCTGGATCAGTGACTCAGAGGGAAATTGTTGCATTTTACTGGATTCCATAGGCACGGCAGCATGCACAGGTCAGGGAACCTTTTCCAGCGCCAAGGTCAAGAGAGGCTTTCCAAAATTTTCGTTGTCCCTTCTCTGAGCTATTCAAAGCCTACCTGGATGTGATCCTGCTCTAGGAGAACCTGCTGTGGCAGGGGCTGGGTTAATGAACTTCAGAGATCCCTTCCAACAACCCCAGCCACTCCTGATCCCACCCTTCAGCCACTGAGTCACTGATTTGCAGCCCCTGACACGGGTAAATGGTTGGAAGGGCAGCTCCAGCAAGTGGCTGCTGCTCCTCCTCTCAGTTCTGAGATCTCCTATCAGCCCCTCCTCAAAAACACTTGTGTAGTTTGACAGGATTAGAAGGATTAATGTATTAATGCATTATTAGAGCTTTTACAGGAGATTTTCAAAGGCTTTAAGAGCGAGATCCATTTGTCCTGTTACATAAAACACACAGTAATTGTCTTAATTGCTTCATTGTGAGTAGGTATTGCTGCTCAAATACTTCTGCATGTCTAATTGTGCCAGTTGTTCCAGGATCTTCCAGCAGTACAAAACAACCAGGTGAGCCCAGCATCAGACTGCTCTCCAAAGATTTCTCTCCATTCAGCCAGAATTCTCTGTTGTGCCTCTAAACCAGACAGAGGTAACCAATCTGATATGCAGTCCTGGAAAACCCAGTCCAAGCATGCAAAGCAAATGCCATGCACAGGTGGTTGTGAGCACAGGCTTGCTTTCTTTCACCACAAAGTAGAAATGAGTGCAAATTTCAAGGGAGCAAATTAATAAATGTGACAGTGTTCACAGGGGTCTCAGGTTGAGGGAAGAGATGAGGATCTGACTCCATGTTTCAGAAGGCTTGATTTATTATTTTATTATATATATTGCATTAAAACTATACTAAAAGAATAGAAGAAAGGATTTCATCAGAAGGCTAGCTAAGAATAGAATAGGAAAGAATGATAACAAAGGTTTGTGGCTCGGAATCTCTGTCCGAGCCAGCTGACTGTGACTGGCCATTAATTACAGACATCCAACATGGGCCAACCCCAGATGCACCTGTTGCATTCCACAGCAGCAGATAATCAATGTTTACATTTTGTTCCTGAGGCCTTTAAGCTTCTCAGGAAGAAAAATCCTAAGGAAAGGATTTTCCACAAAAGATGTCGGCGACAAGTAAAGAAGTAAAAAATATCACTGCTGGAAGAGCAAGCTGTCCTTTTCCTCCTGCGTTATTTCACAGAGGAACCAATCATTAAACACACCCCAAAGGTCTGGCTGAAGCAGAATCAGCAAAGAAACACGAGGAGAAGTGAGCTCAGCTGCTCAGGCATGGCCAGGGGCCTCCTGGCCATGCTCACACTTGTCAGAGCTGGGAGTCCTTCACTGCAGGTACCACCATCCATTATTCTGTTCTTGACTTTGCATTGGTGGCAGGAATCTGTTCTTCCTGGAAGACACAAGATCTACATCCTTTATGCCACGCAGAGAAATGTGTAAGAGTGATATCAGGGACACAGCTGGGCAGGTCCCTTGGAGTGACCCTTGGGAGAGAATTACAAATAGAATCACAGAATGCTTTGGGCTGGAATGGCCCTTAAAGCTCGTTTATCCACCCCCTGTCATGGGCAGGGAGAGCTTCCACTGTCCCAGGCTTCCCCAAGCCCAACCTGGCCTGGGATGGAGCAGCCACAGCTGTTCTGGGCAAGCATTGCAAGTACAAAAGCTTTTTCACCAAAAATGCTGATTTACCATGGGAAGGTGCAAGCATTGTTTCAGCTTCTTCAAGAAAAACACGTGGGTTTAGTGAGGGCCAGCAAGGGCAGCCCAAGTTCCTGCATTACTGGATAAAGACTGGTGCACAATAACAGCTGGATTCTCATCTATTTTATCCAAGTTTTGCCTCTCAGAAACTGCCATCCTGTGCTTCCAAGAAAAAAAAAAAAAAAATGAGAGTAATTAGATACATGAGGAATGACTTACATTTCAGGAGACTTTTCTCAGTTCTCAAGGAGCTTAAACAAGGAAACACAACAACTCTTGTCCCTTCAGAAATTCTGTATTTCCTGTTCTGTTGGAATAATCTTGTTGTTATTCAGTTCCTGTCCTTGCCCTGGGCAGGTCCCTGGCTGCAGGCAGAGGACACTGGGGGTTTGCCTTGGCTGCTTATTTTGGGGCCTACAAGTCAGATAAAACCACACATTTGCCTCTCCTTCACAGCGTTTCTCACCTTAGCAAACAAAAATCTGATTATAACAGAGAAGGGGTTACAAAGCATGATTTGAAAGGGGAGAGCACTTTGCTTTCTAGAGATTTTGAGGGAGTTAGGAAAACAAACAAGCTTTATGATATGCTCACAAATAATTGACTTTGAGTTTTCTTATTTCCAGTTATTTGCCAAGTTCTCTTGCATACATGATTTCACCTGCCCAAAGAATCAGCTGGATTCCCAAAAAATCAGAAATTCAAATGAAAGTGCCCATGGGGATAGCAAGGAAATAGGGGAAAAAGTGAGGGCTGCTGTGCTGGAAGAAGAATTTATCAGTAAGGAAATAAAGAAACTTGGAGTGGAGAAGAAGCAGAATCTAATCTGCTGAGGTCTTTTGTCCAGCTGTGACATCCTCTTCCATGAAGGGAACAGGTTCTTACTTCAAAAACACACAAAATCCTGGCACAGGGGAATGGATGCTGTCTGTGAGAGCCTTGCTGCACTCAGGGAACAAACAGCACCACAAGGCTTCTGTCCCCCCAGCCGTGCCGCAGTGGAAATTGTATTTCTCAGTGTGCCTTCTACAGCTAAATTATCCCAGGAGTGTTTATCATTCCATGGGCTGCACTCACACAACACCTCCCTGTTTGAGCTCTCCAGGGATCCTTTGGTCTTTGGAAGACGTGGGTGATATCTGCTGCAAACACAGGCCTGGTTTTCTTACCACTTTCTTTAAATTTCTGTGTACAGGCAGGTCAGGAGAGCAGAATCTTCACCTCCCCTGCTGTTGCAGGGGCTCTGCTCCCCTCCACCATCTATTTAAATGTCTGCATTTGATTTAAGCCAACAAAACCCAGCTGTGGTGATGTGTTTGCCCCCCACGTGTGACTCTGTAAGTGCTCAACCATGTAAAGAATCGAGTTGGATTTGCCCAAATGTTGACTGTGGAGAGACTGAAGCTAAGGTTTAAATATCTGTCACTAGAAATATAAAAGGAATATATATATTGATGGATTGTTTGCAATTCTCCTCATTGTGGGCTTTAAAAAAAAAGCAAATTTGTGGGTTTCAAGCCACTTAATAAGCTGTCAGATTTAGATGAAAAACTGTATAAAATACAGTAATTAAAAAAGGAGTAGAATAGCACTGAAATTAAAGAGAAATCTTTGTCCTAATTTGATTTGTGATTTCTTTGTAACAGAATAAAGCATGTGTAGATATTAACAATTAATTTCCATAACCAACTCCAATCAGCCAATTCAGAAAAATGTGCATTGCCTTCTGGAAAGGTGGGAGGATTCCTTTTAACCTATTAACACCCTTCCCTTCAGATTCAATCTTGTCTACTTTTTTCCTTTGCCAGAAAAAGTTGTTTATTGATGAAGAAAACAACTTACTGGGTGACAGAGCATTTAATTTTCAAAGCTTCAGGGTTCCATCAAGGTTTCAGTCTTGGTTACACACACCAAAGAAATGAAAGTATTGCCCATAGTGCCTGCTTGAGAGATGGAAAATTAAGGCACAGAATAAACTGCCTTGCATGAGGTCTTGTGGGAATTCTCTGGGAAGGAAAAAATCCACCCGTGGGGTCTCTACTGCCTTCTATTTCTCATCCTTTATCTTTGTACCTAAATACCACTGCCAGGATTCCTGACAAACTTGCCACCAGCTAAAACACTCCCCACATTTACTACATATTTTGTATTTGGCATATTGTATTTGAGGTGCCCTCAGATAAAGGAAGGAATGATTAATCTGACTCCATGTTCTCAGAAGGCTCATTTATTACTTTATTATACTATATTATATTAAAGAATACTAAACAATACTATACTAAAGAATGCAGAAAGGATACTTAGGGCTAAAAAGATAATGAAAACTCCTGACTCTTTCCAGAGTCATGACACAGCTTGGCCCTGATTGGCCAAAGAGTGAAAACAACTCCCAGCAGAATGCAATGGAACAATCACCTGTGGGTGAACAATCTCCAAACACATTCCACATGAGCACAGCACAGGAGAAGCAAATGAGAGAAGAATTGTTTTCCTTTTCTCTGAGGCTTCCCAGCTTCCCAGGAGAAAAACCCTGGGTGAAGGGATTTTTCCAGAGAATGTGAATGCCACAAAGACACACGTGCCTTTAACTGCCTGTCACATGCAAAGAGTCAAGGGCAGAAAAATATAAGTGGCTTGTCTGAAGCCAGAGAAAAATGAGGCCAAATCAGGCAGGACTGGCTGATCCCCAAATCCTCTGTTTAAGCTCCCCAAGCCCACTGCACTGGGCCATGGCAGTTGTTCCTTGCTTACGTTGTTCCTGGTAATAATTAAATAGAAAGTTTCATAGTTCTCCACTGAGTAATAAAGCAAAAGGCACTTGGATTCCCAAATCCTCCATTTACTGGTACAGGTAAGGCTGGCTGTCTACACACATTACTCAGCTCTAATTAGAACTGTAAAGGATTTTCATGACTTTTTCGTTTTCCCTGTTCAGAAGTAAATCCATCCTTAATACCATGGAGAACATATTCTGAGAAAGTCAGAGAGAAGGGAGAATTAAAGAAAAGCCCAAGCGAAGATATGGGAGAGGATGCCAGGTACAATCACTGAAGCAAATAAAGTGAATTAGTTGGAGAGGCAGCAGCCATTCTGATGGGAAAAGGAATAGGGATGGAATGGCAAAGCAGGGAGATCTGGATGGTGATATAAAGTTAGCAGAGACAGTAAACAGGGAGTTCAGCATTTTTATTCCATTTACGTGGGATGGGATCTGGGTGGCCAAACAAATACGAGGGATATTTGAGCTCTGTTTGTCTCTGCATAGCCCAGAGCACACTTTGGCCTCTGTTTCGACATGAAGTCTTCAATCTATCATAAAAAAGTGGATTCGTTTTCCCTCTTCTGCCAGATACTGAGTGAGTGATGGGCTGGTTGAAGGCTTCAGCCACTGAAAATAAATTGTGCAAAGCCACTCACTTCTTCTTTATACACAGTAATAACACACTTGTTTTATAGCCTACCTGGAACCATTGGACTGCTTAGGTGGCCCATTTTCCACCAAAACCATGCATGCTCTCCTTGAGTTTCCTGGTGGCCAGATTCCTCATGGAGCATCCAGCAGGACACTTAGGGAGGACACAGTTTGGGCATTGTCCTTGTGGTACATTCCTGCTGTGACAAATAAAAAAATCAAAAAATGATATCAGCATGGCTGGCTTTGGTCCCTGTAATTACCATTGTCTTTGATAAAGATTTACCAAAAAAAAGGTGCCATGTCTGTCCATGGACAATTTAGTAGCTATGGAACATAAGTTTTCTGTCTGAAGTTCATTAAAGGACCAAGGTCTGCATTGGGGTCCCAGTACCTGTATCATTCAGCATCTTTGGGAATGCCATAGAACACCTTTTTATGGTGTCAGCAGAGTAGTTTGGGATAATTCTGGGAAACAAAAGTAACAGCAGGGTGGATTCAGTCAGTCTGGCCTGGTCCTGTGCTTTGAAATATTCTCCACCACCAGTAAAAGCATGAGATCATCTCTTGATTAAAAAGAGAAAGTCAAATATCTGACTTGAAAGCACCACAAGCCATAAAACACTCCAGGTTTGTGTTTCAGTTTGACACAGTTTAAAACATGGAAAAGTTTCCTAGCTGGGGCTGCTGGCCTCACTTTAACCTGTCAGCCAATTTTGGGGCTTTTGCAGGATTTTTACAGCTTCAGAAAATGCAGAACTTTGCAGTGAAGCAACAGTGAGGGTAGTGGCACTGAGCAGTGCAGGGACAAGAGATGTGCCCGTGTCTGAGAAGCTGCAAAGAGCAGGGGAGGCACCCAAAAAGCATCACCCACCTCCCTCCCAGGGGAGAGCACCCTGCAGAGGGAAAGCTGCTCCAGCAGCAGGATCAGAGCTGTGGGCAAGGAGATGGCCAAGGCCCAATTTCCCTGTGCCAGCCTCACAGGAGATAGGTAGCTTGGTGTTGAAGCAGATCCAGCAGGGTAATAAATAAAACATTAAAAAGACATTACTCAGGTTGAGCCAACTGAAAACACCCAGGTTTCAAAACAGCAAATTAAAGTGCTGCAGTTGCCCTTCCCTTATTACAAAATCTAAGGTTAACATTTTCACCTGGAAATTTCTTAGTATGCAGAAGCTGCATCTTTCAATTAAAAAAAAAAAAAAAAAAAAAAAAAGTAGAAATCCAAACCCAAGCATTTCTAAAAGGAAATTTCAGTAAGTTGATAACAATTTGATTAACATGGATTGAGCAGGAGAGCTACACAACACCTTCTGCTAGAAGCTATTCAGTCAATGTGGAAGCCAATGTCTTTTTGACAGTGCCATGTGCAGGAGGACTGGGCACTGCACACCAGTCCCTGGATTCTTAAGCAATCCTCAGAACAATTGAATTTCATTATTATTTTTGGTTTGGAGAGGACGAAGGAAGATTTTTTTTCCTCCCATGGCAAATAAAAGACTCGGGAAATTGTGAAAGAGGAGGCCAGAGAGCAGAGAAGTTCTGCTCTGACCACGACAGGCCTGAAATTTTCTGAGCAATGGTGGAAAAGTGATGTTAAGATATTGAGAGCCCACTTGTCCACTTCCCCAGCAGCTTTGTTGGCACCTATTTCTCTGGGTCAAGATGAGGGAGGAAAAAAAGGAAGCAAGTAATAGGCTTGAGTTCACTTCTTCATCTCCATTTCCAGACAATTGTTTGTTTATCCCAAGTCTCTCTCTGTTATCTACCCTCCTCTGCTGGGTGTATACAATAAAACCAGACAATTACCCAGTATCAAAACTAACACTGTGAACAATTTATCAGCAATTCCAATGCAGCTGTTCATGTTTTGCAAAGCCATCAGCGCTGCTGGTGTGTGTGGCCAGTCCTTCCTGCAGCAGAACTCAAGTGAGCAAATCCAGAGTGTGCTCCACTGTGCTCATGGAGAGCAGCACCACTCCACTACAAATCCCTGTTTGCTCTGCTCATTGCTGCCTGCACGTGATTTATTGCGCTCCTAATCCATCAATGGAGGGGTGGAGTGAAGGAAAGAGGGAAAAAGAAGGGGCAGATGAAGGGCAGAGCTGTCAATTGCAACACCAAGATGATTTTCACCCTTTATTGCTCAGCGCATTTGCCATCGACACAGGTTATTATTATTTGGGCCTTTGTTTGCCTCCAAATCCAATCACAAATGATTGGGTGTTGTACTACAGCACAGAGTGTTCATACCTGATAAATCCTGCTTGGCTCCAGCACCTGGCTCAGCTGAAACCCTTCCAGCATGCTGGGAGTAATTAGTCAAAGTCCCTTCCCTGACCAATGCTTTCTGCAGGACCAGAGGAAACACAAGAGGCTGATTTCCACTCCCATCAGCACAGGCACACTGTGGGCTCTGGGTTCTCCAGCATTTTTTCACAGCATTGTCAGTCTTTGTGGAGAGGGGAGATGTTTTTCTCTCCACTTTACCACAGGGCTGTGTGTACTCGATCAACACAGAAATACCCAGAGATGGCTGCAGAGTGGCCTCTATTCCCAGTACATCGAGTGCACACCCGCATGATAAACAGATTTTTGACTCTTCAGTCTGTATCACACAGTGACTGTTGTAGAACAACACCACATTGCCCAGGAGGTGCAGGTTCTCAGCAGAAGATCACCATTAATATGATCACCATATGTTTCTGGCTTCCCCAAAGACCTGTGGCTTAAATCCCCTGCATGCTGCAAAGGATTGGAGTAATGCCTGTAGGTGTGGCGCTTATGTGCACTGAAAAATCATCAGGATCCCAGGGGCAGATTCATATCTAAGTACTGTAACACCTGAAAAAGCAACTGCTTGGAAAAAATAGACTTAAGTGATAAAGCTCTGCCCCTTCTATGATGCCACCTCCTCCCACACTCTGCGTTGGAGGGCTGAACACCACTTCTGTAGGTTTTGGGTAGGATCAATCTTTTGGGCTCCTTCCTGTGCTTTCTCCAAAGTTGTCTTTTTTCCTGTTTTGCAAGAGTGAGGCACAGTTTCCAAAAAGAAGCAAGGTGTGTTTGTGCACAAGCAAACACCACATGCGCATGTTTGCTCTCAGATCTTTCCTATCCCAGTGGATAAACATGAGCACAGAAACCCTGTACAGCTCAGGAGATCCTCATCCCGGCCCCGCAAAAAGCAGAGGTTTGAAGGATTTATAATCACCTCATTAGGGCTGCAGGTACATGGTTACAGACATATGGACAGTCTGCAACCATCCCAACTCGTGGCACAGAGCTTCCCACAACATGCACACATAAATCTCAGGTATTAATCACAACACTCCTGTGTGCAAGGGGAATGTGGGCAAAACCTCTGTGCACCTGCCTGTTCATGCTCCTCATGGTCTTCAGACAGAAACACAAAATAAACACACACTAATGATAAATAACCACAAGGATATGGAACATTTCCCCACATATTTGCAGCAGGCAGGAGCTTATGTGTGTAATAAAGTCCACCACACGTAGGATCCTAATTGCTTTTGTGAAACCAGGTGTCTGCAGGCTCCATATTTACATAAAATATCCAGATCACACGAGCTCTTCCTGTCCATAACTCTCCTGATCCCCTTTGTGGAGTTCTGGGCTGCATGAAGAGCTCTTACAGAGCACAGCTGATATTGCCAACCAAATTGGAGACATGGCTCTGCAAGATGTTTAAAATCCAGCAAATTTGCAGCTGACATGCAACTCTCCAGAGCATGTCAGTTACCAGGAAAAAAAGATCAGATTCACTTCCAGACATAGAATTTTGGGATGGGTAGCCAGAGAGTTATTTCAAGAATAATCAGCTGCACACGATCAGTTGAAGGTATTTTAAATCACAAGGAAGGTGAATACTTCCACGTGCCACAGGTGAGGAGCTTGGGTTGGGATTCAGGCTGCAAATGGGGTTTTTCAGACTGAACAGACAGGCATTGGGGAGAAAAGCTTCTTCAGTTACCACTTTTATTAAGCTTAAAGGAAGGGTTGGCAAAGGGAAAAAGGAAGCCTCTGTGATCACAAAATCAGCTTGTAAGAGAGAAAGGGAAAAACCATCATGTAAGGTGATTTCTGGGACCAAAATGGAGAAAACCTGAACTTCCATTTGTTGGTCCCCTGGGCCTGATGCTGAGGAAGAACAGAGAGTGTGGACACCCCAATCACACTCTGGCTGAGTGCCCTGCACAGGCAGCAGGAGCCTTCCCCAGCTCTTACTCACCCCCAATCCCATTTTATCAACACCATTACCTTGCAGCAGGGAACCCCTCATTTCCTCCTAAAACCCCTGGTATCAGGTTTTTTGGCACTCTCACAAATGCTTTTTGGAATGAAAGCACTACTCCACAAAATCCTTGTAGTAGGGGCTTATTCAAACAAACAGCATGGAGAAAACCTACCCCTCTCTTATTTCCTTTTGTAGTTACACATTGCTTTGTCCTTGCCCACTTGTGGGCACACCCATGGACTGAGTTTTAATTTTCACTTTATTTTCTTTAGGTTTTCGTTCATTTGACTCATGTCAGATTGACCAAGGAGCGATTGAGTTCCCAGCATGGCATGTAATACTCAGCAGTGCTTTATCCTTTCACTTCAGGATCAAATGCAATTGCTGGGGGACTGAAAAAGTGGGGAAGGATTTAATGGATACTTGCAGCTAGCAGTGGGTCCTGGTGGCAAAATAATCCAGATGCCAAAAATACAGAAACCCAAAGGGTGCTCTGAGATGCCAGTGGGGTTTGCTGTACCTGTCTTAACCTGTGCCAGAGGAAAAGACATCAGAGTTTCGAGGCTTTCATGGATTCCCACAGGGATGAGGAAGTAATTTCTGTCAAAGCATTGCACAATTAGTCCAGTGAAAAATGTCTTGGAGGGGGTAGGTCATTTTCCACTGACTCATCACAGACTGGGCACTGTGAAAGGCAGGAAGCAAAGAAAATGCTCTGGGTGATCACAGGAGATAAGGCAAACCCTCTGCTCCCACTTAATGCAGGAGCAGGAGTTCTCCAGGCAGCTCCCCCAAGGAAAGGGGAGCTCAGCACAAATTCCACATTCTATAATTGATGAGCTCAGTGAGCTCCCAGCAGCAAAGTGGCTCCTTCCAGCCATTTCCTTTATTTACACACAATTGTTTGTTTAAAACCATGAAATGCAAGCCCGGGGGGAGTCTGAGAGTTTGGCCTGCTGTTCCCTGTGTGAGAGATCCAGGGTCACAGAGGGCATTTCCCTGCCCTGCAGGGCTGGCACCTCCCAAAAGCTGCTGCTGAGCTCCCCCTTCGTGGGCAGCTCCTCCCAAAATATCTCCTGCTCTGTGAAAACACGTGGAGCATTTCGTATGAAATCCATCCTGCACAAAAGGATGCACAAAACCACATTTCTGGGCTCACTGCCTTGGGGAGGAGAGTGATTCAGGAGACAGCAGCTTCCCTCAGGAAAAGGAAAAGAATATCTGACAGGTCGAGGAGGGTGAGATGTGCTGTTTGCTCTGGCCCTAATCCCACGGAGCCTGAGAGGTGTGTTAGCTTTCCTCACAGCAAATAGTGCCACCACAGCTTATCTTGCTCCTTATCCCTGCTCTGCAAAGCAGCTTGACCCTCTTTGCATTGGTGCTGAACCTTGCAGTGATGATTTAGGATTTCAGCTTTTTTTTTTTTTTTTCATATATTTGTAATCCTGCAGTTCTTTAGTGTAGAACTCTAAACTCCACACACAGTTTGAGCTGCTGCTTTCCCATTTTGGGCAGACACAACAATTCCTCTCCATGCCTGGAAAGCAAGGACACCTCACTGCCTCAGGCCCCAGAGATGGAAACAAATTGAGTTGGGGGGAGCAAATTTGGGGTAAATTACTTCATTACCTGAAGCTGTAATTGGCAGATTATCTCCAATATATAAATGGACCAAATTTATAAAAGTATGAAAACCTGTGACCGGTTGTCTATTTTTGGGTGTAGCCCTTGGGGGGCTTTTTCTGCCTGAATGTACCTGAAGGCCCTTCAATAAATATAATTGCTTTTTATTCCCTTATTTTTGTCTGGGCTCTGTGACAGTGTTCACAGGGGTTCTTAAGTCAGGGAAGAGATGAGGATATGACTCCATGTTTCAGAAGGCTTGATTTATTATTTAATGATATATATTACATTAAAACTATACTAAAAGAATAGAAGAAAGGATTTCATCAGAAGGCTAGCTAAGAATAGAATAGGAAGGAATGATCACAAAGGTTTGTGGCTCGGGGGGGGTCTCTCTGTCTGAGCCAGCTGACTGTGATTGGCCATTAATTAGAAACAACCACATGAGACCAATCACAGATGCACCTGTTGCATTCCACAGCAGCAGATAATTATCAATTATCATTTCTATCTTGTTCCTGAGGCTTCTCAGCTTCTCAGGAGGAAAAATCCTAAGGAAAGGATTTTTCATAAAAGATGTCTGTGACAGGGCTCTGGTTTTGGGTAGCCCAAAAAGGCATCAGCAGAATATTCCTGGGCATGTCTGGGGCTGGGATCCAGCCTGGCTGCACACCTGGCTGCAGGATGCTGCAGCACCTGAGGCAAAGCCCCTGTGCTGTGCCTGTGGATAGCTGGGTATCAGCGAGGTGTATGGCTGTGTAATTATACTGCAATTAAATTTAATAGCTCTGCTAACAGCTCAACTGCAGGACAGTTTGTCTAAGAATTTTTGTACTGGGATTATTAACCTTTTGATGGCTCCACATACCTATTTACATTAATATGCTGTCCCTAAAATTATATTTACATTCCATCCTGAATCACAAAATCACAGGGTCATTTAGGCTGGAAAAGACCTCTGAGATCATCGAGCCCAACCTTTAACTCACCACCACACTGCCAACCAGACCATGGCACTAAGTGCCATCTACAGTTGGTTTTTGCATGCTTCCAAGGATGGTGACTCCAACAGCTCCCTGGGCAGCCCCTTCCAATGCTCAACCACCTTTTTAGTGAGGAAATTCTCCCTGATGTCCAACCTGAACCTCCCCTGGTGCAGCTCGAGGCCATTTCCTCTTGTCCTGTTGCTCATTGCCTGGGAAAAGAGGAGAATTGAGAATTCCGTCTCAAGGTCCAGTTTTGAGGCAAACCTGTGTGCTGGGAAGAGCC
The DNA here is from genome assembly GCF_035770615.1 of Melospiza melodia melodia. Taxonomy (NCBI): domain Eukaryota; kingdom Metazoa; phylum Chordata; class Aves; order Passeriformes; family Passerellidae; genus Melospiza; species Melospiza melodia. Next base: position 7,060,634 of record NC_086215.1, read on the forward strand.
ACCAGCTGCTCTCTGACAGCACAAACAGGAACCCAGGATTCCAGTGAACAAGAAGTTCTCCTCTCCAGACCATTCATTAGGTCTCCATGTAGGTTCTCCAGGGACAGAGAGGAAAATACCTGAACTCCAAGGCTCAAACTTCCACAGCAGTTAATTCCACTCTCTTCCTTATTCATTTTCCAGGACTCTATTGATTTCTTTAAGTTAACCTTTTGAACTGTGGAAGGTCTATGTTTAGGCATCGTCATTTCTCTTTATTTATAGACTGCAATTATTTCTGGTTTGCAGATTGGAATCTGTTTAAGCTTTCAGTGTGATTTATAAAGGCCTATCTCTCCTACCACACCAGGTTTTGTTTTTCTGTTTTAACTCGTTTCCAGCCTCATAATGATTTTTAATCAGACAACAATTAATGATGCAAATAAGAAGAATGGACACTGAGGAATTGCTGCATCTACTGTATTACAGTTATTTGGATTTGGATAACTCTGTTCTTTTTTTTCTTGTGCCTTTTAAAGGTCCGTTGCCAAGATATGTTTAATAGTCAGCGTGGAGAAGCACAGCCAGTGGACATGGTACGGTGCTGATGCCTTAGGATTTTAGCTTTTATATTTTTCAAATCCTGTGCTGCATTATTGCATAGCTCTAAACTCTATATAAAGTGTTAGGTAACTGTCCTCACATTTTGGTCAGACAAAACAATTCCTCTGGGCCTGAAATCAAGGACACACCACAGCCTTAGGCCTAGAAAAGTATAAACAAAAGTTAATTTGGAGGGTAGCAAACTGGGGGTAAATAACTTCATTACTTGAAGGTGTAATTGGAGAATTAACCCCTGATATGCAAATAGACCAAACTTATAATTGTCTGAAAAGCTTGTGACCATTGTCCAGCTTGGGTGTAGCCCCTCAGAGGCTCTGACTGCCCAAGGTGTCCCTGTTGAAGGCCTTTAATAAATACCCACTTTTATACTCTTAACCTTGTCTAGCCTCTGTTCTAGGTACCCACTCCAGTGGGCAGAGCTCTGTGCTAGAAGATCTGATGAAGCTTTTCATGAAAGAGGCGTTTGCTGGCAATGAAAGGTATTTGCCTTGTCCCTGTCACTGCATTACACTGTGACAAGGGTCAGGCCTTTGGCCACAAGGAGCCTTCAAGCTACTGACCCCCTTTGCAACCAAATTTACAAAAACAAACTTTGGCAATTTGTTGAAAGCGAAGGGAGATGACCCATCTTGTTGTTGATCAGCATCGACTCCGCTTTATTGATCAAATCAGTCACCCTTTATAATAGTGTTAATTAACTTCATGCATATTGCAAAATCCGAGCTCGCGATAGGCTACAGAGAAAACTCTAACCCCTCCTTTTGTTTACAATACCTGTGGTTGTTTATTGAAACCAAAATTAGTGTTCTCACTGTGATATGAAAAGTTCTCAAAACCTTCATATCTGTTCCCAGAGCAGCCAAGGACTGTTATGAGAAGACTGTCTGAGAATCCTGCTGTTTATAGAAAAGGTGTCTGAGAACCTAGTTATTTACAAAATCAAGCCTGGGAACTGCTGCTTTACAGCTGCCTTTTACTTTCCCATCAGCTGTATATTTTCATGGCCTCTTTCTTTAAGCCATGCTTGAACCAGGCTCTCCACAGCAATTTATACTGAAAAAAGAGGAAATAGAAATCATCTTTTCACCTTAACCCCGATATTAGTTTTCCCTTTCATGGCTCATTAGTGTGACAGCTTTTAGAGAACATCAGGATCTGTTTGATTACTCCAGCTGCCTCCTTGCAGAGGGCGTTGCATCTTCCAAGCCATTCTTTAGCAAATGACTGTCCCGGCAATTGCCAGGCTCTTTAGTCCTTTCATTAATGCTAACTGGGATGTGGAGCACCTTAAACACTGTAGGTTTTACATCCAGGGTGGTGATTTATGCTCTAAGTGCTTTAACAGTTCCCCGGCAGGCACGGGGGAACTGGAATTCAGAGATTTTCAGTGTCTGTGTTTGAGGCAAACCAAAAAAATATCATGCTATTTGTCTGAAAGTGCTCTTTTCTAAGTGGAGTTTTTGGAGGCTTTTCTCCTCACCACCATCTATAAAATGCAGTTTTCCTTGAAACATGGAATGATGCGTCAATAAATCACTCAGCAAAATAAATATGCAGATCTTTTAGTTATGAACGTTGCCAGAAATGAACCTTTTGTAATTGATAATTAATGTCCCCAGGATCAATATCTGGCAGAAGAACCTGTGGAGGGAGCCTGAATCATCTATGACTGCTCAAGAATGACTGATGCTTTGAAAACAAACCTGAGTGCCTGCCAAGGGTATAAATTACAGCTTTAGACCCAAAGGGAAATGGGATCCCTTGAAATGGGATCTGCTGGTGGCAGTCAGCAGTTCCAGCTGGTCCTCCATGAGAGCTCACACATCCCTTGGTCCTGTGGAACAGACACAGGGGGAAAGGTTCCTCCAGCTTGGGATTGCATCACACAATTCAGAGAGGAGAGGAGCCATCAGCAGCCATGGGAGGTGCTGTAAATGAAATAATGAAGGTACAAAACCCACTGGGAGAGGATTGGGAGTGGGAGTTTGGGATTATTCCTGCATGTGTGTGATTGACCCAGGCAGTGCCTGCAGAGAGAGCAGGCTCCTTGTTACACTGTGCATATAACAGGGGCAGGAGGGGATGGTGCACAGAGCAGCCAAAATAATCCAACCCTCCATCCAAGCTTTGAAGCTTGATCACAAAGCCATGCCTCACTGCTGTCATTATCCTGTCCAGTATTTCTGATAGATTTCCATCCTCTGTGTGGGGACATTGATGTTAGATCCACTATGTGTCCATTATATGTCACCTCCACGCTGATCCACATGCATTAAAAGGACAAATGTAAATAAAGAAATTCAGACAGCTCAGGTTATGTGCTGAGAGACACAGTTATCATAAAAAGACCAATAAGAAAGTGTAGAAGGATGTTTGACTGCTGGAATGGCTCTTGTTCCCTTTTCATTATTCTTAATAAAAGGAGATGGTTCCAAAAAATTGTGTTTCCTTGGTTATTTTTCCCATGAGATGGTTTATAAAACACAGAATATATAACACACTGTGTTGCAAGAAAATACCTTATTAAGTGAAGATAGTTAGAAAGAAAGAGTAACACAAATGAATGGTAATATTTTTCCCTTTTGCACTTAGTAAAAAGTGCAATAGTTCTTTATATGGATTTAATATCAGTTGCCCTATGAGTGGTGAAAAAAATAATCTTACAGCCATGGTGTATTCAAGAATGTTTCAAATACTTGTACTGGATCATTAGCAACCAAAAAGATTCTGTAAGATTTTTGAGTAGGCAGCAGTAGGATATCAATTGTGACATCTGGTAGATGAAGTAATTTCTTCTTCTGGTGGTCCGAAGATGTGAGTCTCTAGAAAACCATATAAGGCCACATTTAATGTTGGTGTGTGTGTATGAGCCGTTGATTTCTGGTATTTGAGGACCAAGTTCAGCAAGGTGCTTCTACAAGAACTTGAATCTTACTGGTTGCAAAGCACAGCCCCCCTGAACAAGCCATGCCAGGACCTGGATGTGCTGCCCTTCCCACCTCTGATCTGGGCCCCAAGATCAAGAGTGCTGCCCTTCCCTGCCTGGAGTGGAGGGTGGGATTCAAGAGAAACCTGACCCAAACGAACAACCTCTGCCTTGGCACCTTGGGCTGGGATCGAGCAGCAGCCTGACTGGAAAGGTCACATTAATTATTTCATTTGGGATGGTTTTCCAGTGAGAACTAGCTCCTAAATTTGTCCAGAGCCACAAATTTTCCAGTGTAGCCAGCCCATAGCATCACTCATGATTTATAATGTAGGTGATGCCACCCTGAGGTATGGCCTGAAGCACTGAGCAGAGCCAAGGCAGTTGTGTTAGCCCTGCTGGTCAGCTGAGGGCCTCCACAGCTCTCCAAATAACTCCATTTTCAAGGCGCCAAGCTGGAAATTCAAGTGCCCAAGACTTATGCTGTAGCCAACAAAGATGAGCTCACATGTTCAGAGGGTAGCACAGGTGAGCTCCTCCTCGGGGTTCTGGCTCTTTTAATGAGTAAGCAAGAAAAACATGGAATTAACCCCTTAATCCAGGCTCATTGAGTGCCCCACATCAGTCAAGATTTGGGCAATAAAGCTTTGGGCAATAAAGGAAATCCAAGCCACATTGCTACCTTGGCTTTTGCTTGTGCAGTGTTTCTCTAGTAGGTGACTCCAGCCCAGGGGTGCAGCTCCATGAAAGGACAACATCAGCTGGCACAAGGCTCAGCAGCAGCAGTGACACAGCTGCTGGTGCTGCTGTGACCCAAAGAAAAGGAGCATTCTGTGTCAGAAAGGAGCATCCTGGGGTGAGAAGCCCACCAGAGCAGGACCCTTCCTGCTTACACAGCCTCCTGCTCCCAGGACAAGCCCTGCCAGCCAGGGAATAAACCTGAACAGCAGTGATAAAGTTGTATTCTCTCCACTGGTGCTCTAGGACTCTTTAGTCTTCAATAGAAGTCATCCTATTCATTACATTAATTTTTTTCCCCCAAAGATTTGAGTCACCTTTAAAAGGAACTTTTCTTGCTGCTATCAAAGCATCATCCAGTCATGCCTGTAAAAAACAGCAACAAAACCTGTGGAGAGGAAGAATTTTAATTCTTTCTAAAGAAAAACAAAAACAAAAAAAAGAAGCAGTTAAAAACAACCAGAACTTTTATTTCTTGTCGAGTAACCATATTCCATGAGGCATGGCAAGCAGACCTTAAATTCTCACTCAACTCAAAGGCAAACCATTATTCTGTAATTTTGTATGTAAATAAGATGTATTAGGAAATCATTCAAGCAATTAATTAAACAGCTGTTACAGAATAAGTGATAAAGGAAACAGGGGCATGAATATGTGGAATTTTCCTTGCACAGGCATCAGGATGCTTTTATTTATTTATTGCCCATGTAAAAGAGCAGTACAGGTCCTGCATACCTTGGTATCAGCTCTGAGGTCCTCAGGGGGTTGTAGTCCCTGACCTCACTGGTACAGTGTGGGGAATGGGGAATGGAGATAATTCCAAAGGGGATGGGCTCTGTGGTTGTTGCTGACCACCAGCCTGCAGAGCTCTCACTGAAGGAGGGACTTTATTAACTTCCAGAAACAATCTTTTATCTTTGAGAGGAGCAGCGGCCTGGGAATGATGAGCTGAGCCCAATCCAAAAGGGAGCATCAGCTTGCTGTCTTCACTTGCAGAGACACTTAAATTTTTTAAGCTCCTTCTGTTGTGTACCACAGGAAACAGCCTTGGGAGAGTGAAGCTGACCAGCCCCAACACCAAAGGATGTCCAGCCTTGACCACAGCTGAGATCCAGCTGAAAAAATGGAAGGTAAACAGCAAGGTACAGTCTTGGGTTGAGGAGAAAGTGAGACAAGTGAAAGGTTTAAGGAAAAACTGCACCGTGGAGATTAAATGTGACTAAAACCATTCACCATACCATAAACTGATTAAAGGCCTCAAGTCTTCCAGATCTTGCAGGTGGAATGTCATTTCACTCACCTCCCAGGAAGCACTGGGATCAGTGGGGCAGGACCAGGCTCTCACAGGCCTTCCCTGGAGCTGGTGCATTTCTGGAATGCATTTCTGAGCTCTAACAAGAGCCTTCTGTAATTATCCTTTCTGTATTCTTTAGTATAGTTAGTATAGTATTCTTTAATATAATATAGTATAATAAAGTAATAAATTAGCCCTGAGAACATGGAGTCAGATTCATCATTCCTGCCTTCGTTGGGGCATCCTTAAAAATACAAAAGTGTTGCAAGGTAGGAAAAGGCTGGGAGTGAGCAGGGTTAAGGGATTCCCTCTCTGGGGTGTGTCTAAGAGGCTCCCACAGCCTCTGACTGCTCCCATCCCTGTGTGGGGATGCCACTGGGACACAGGAACCCAGGGCATCCAAAGCAACCTGCACAGCCCTGGGACCGTGATGTGAGTGTGCTCCCAGCCTCATTAACCAGAGCTCCCTGTCCCTGCAGCAGGAAGGATCAGAGCCTTGAGGAGATGAAGGATTGTTCTGGCCAGCCAAGGAAGTAATTTTAATTTGCAACGTTCAGCTTCCAACTGTTCGACAACAGCAAGAGGTTAACAATGTGGAACTGGGGCTTGCTCAGAAGGGACATTTCCCTCCATCACTGTGCACATGGCCCTGCCACTCCTTAGGCAGCTCTTTTCTGCTGTTCCCAGTGAAGGAACAGCAAAATAAACTGGGTTTGCTCCTGAAGTGTGCAGCAGAATTCTGTCACTCTGTTCTGACCTTGTGGCCACAGAGTTCTCATTCTGTTGGAGCAGCCAGAGTTCTTTCTCCGGTCCCATGAGATTGTTCTTGGTTTCAGCTCATCTTATCTTGGGTGAGTTTTAAGATCTTACCTTTCAGACTGTCACTAAGAGAAGGACACTGGATATTAAATCAACCAGCAGGAGGACAAAGATAATTTTTTTCTGTCCACGCTAGACAATTATTCCAATGGCTGTCCTAGACATGGCAGATTTAATAACTGCAAATGAAGGACATTTATCTCTGAAACAACTGATTTGATAAAAAATGGTAAAATCAATGAATTCATTACTACACAGAGACAGTAATATTTGTAGGGGGAGGGGGCACAATCTGGTGCTGTTATAAATTATTTCAGTCTGGAGGCATTTGGGTGTTCAGGGATGTGTTTCTGTGCCATGGGAACAGCCGTGTTTGGAATTGCAGGGCTCCCATCATCACCCATGAGCAAAAAGCTCCTGAAGCACCTGTAATTCCTGACCATCCCTCACAGGCAGAGCTTGAGGGAAATCATATCCAGCAATGTCACTCAGCACTCCTCATCTGCTGAGACAAGGAACAGAGCTGGGTGAAAATCTCCTCCCAACTCCTCTGCTCTGCCCAGCGCCAAAGCCTGAACTCACAAACTGCCAGTGGGCACCAAATTAACCCAGCACAAAACTCACTTTAACAGAGAGACTGATTGATCTGCCTCAGGAAGGGAGAGCCACAGCAGCAAGATATTCTTGCAGAATGTCACTTTCAGGATACTAGTCAGCATTTCATTTCATAATAGATCCAGCTTCAAAAATTTTTGTATGACCTCTTGAAAATATGCAATTGTAGAAATGTAAAATATATTTGTTTTGTTTGCAGAATATTGTTAATTATTGTTGGAAAAGTTCTGCACAATGTTTTGTTTCCACTTCTGCACCTGCTGTCTGTATGGATTTCTATCCTTTATCCTCTATTCTCTCTTTTTTCCTTCCTGAATATGCCACTGAAAAGAGAAGAAATGAAGGAGAAATAATTTCATTAAGTCAATGTATCATTTAACTTTTTGCATGGTAGTGAAGAAAGCAAGAATAAAATTACTTGTTTCAACAATTCAATATCATTAAAGAATTCTATTTTTGACAGAACAGAAGAATCAGCCACCTCTTCTGGTGAATTTCTTGGATTATCCAAGCTAGGGTAGATTCTAAAGACTTTTAGCTCCCATTGAGCATTAAAGGGCTTGCCCCAATTTAATTTACCAGTATGTGAGGTTAGAAATATGTGCAGAAAGTGCCATATAATGTGATCTACCATCCTGAGGCCTTCCAGCTGTTGGGCTGAACAGAAATTACTCAAAACATTCAGCACAATAAGTTCACTGGGTGTTCAGTGCAAACAAACCCTGGGGGGACTTATGGCCATACCTTCCAACCCTCTCATTCTTTCAAAACACAGAAACCCCTTTGCATGCATTAGCAAAAGTCATTTAGCCCTTTGCTCATCACAGCCATGACACAGAGCTCCAGCTTGGCAGCTTTTCTCATCTCATTTTGCTTTTGATCCTGATGTTTCTGGATGGGGATGGGCAGGAGAAGCCAGCACAGGATGGGAGAGCTCCTAAAATGCCACCCATGGGCTGGGGACACCTGACACCATCTGAGGGCCTGAACCATCACCCTGGCCACAGAACCAGCCGTGCCCAGCTCCAGGCTGAGCCAACTCACACAGAACTCAGATTTATAAATCTGAGTAAATCCACGCTGCACTCACCATCCATTTGCCCTAGAAAGAACAGCCTCAGCAGAGCATGGGCTACTGGCAAGAACAGCAAAGCACCCGACATGATAAATAATGTTTACATCCAGAATCCAGATGTCATTTTCCATCCTGTAGCTTTGGAAATAATGGCCTGTTACTTCTTATTAAATCAAGGGTAATCCATTCACCTACAGGCCCAACCAGAGCTGTCTCTGCTAATCTCTACTCAGGGAACTATATTCATCAATGGGAGAAGCCTCTGTTTCCAGCAACAACTGGAAGCCAAATGATATCCAGCAATGGAATTTCAAATATCAATTAGCAGTTCAAACATATGGATCTGTCAGCACAATCCTGCCTGACACAAACCCCAGCTTTTCACCAGCAGTGTGACCTCCTGTGTCCTCAGGCATGCACACCCCAATATTATTCATTTCCGTTGCAAACCTTTTCTATTTACCAGCAATAAAAAGCTCAGTGACTCTCTCCAGTGATGATTCACCCTTGTCTACAGCACTTCAGCCAGTTTAATCCTCCTGTGGATGGAACTTATTTCAAAATTGACCCTGCTTTGAGCTGGTTGGATGACATGACCCAAATATCCATTTCAACCCATTTTTTTCTAGGCTTCTATGAAGCAATGGTGATAACAGCTGTGATTAAAATGCCATGACCTTGAAAAGCAATGGGAAGTTCACTTTGAATGACCTTTATGAAGTTTGGTTTATGTCCTAGGTGGGTTGAACCACTGACACCCTTGGTTTGACCTGGCCATAATGGCAATGTGCACCTGCCTTCCCTCCTCTTTCTGCCCAGCTGTGAAAAAAAAAAAAGGTTATTTGCCTGTAAAATAAAAATAAAAGGAAATTTAAAAAACAGAGAATAAATACACAAGTGTGCAACCAATTTATTTTGAGATATTTGCACACAGCAAGATCTGGTCACATCTACTTTCAGATTCTAGTCCTGCGCTTTGGGGCTTTTGGACTGTAATTGTGTTCAGTCTTCTATTTATACAGTGAATCTATAATGTAATTTCATGAGGTACTGAGATGCACTGAAAAACATATGAGCACTAAGTTGCTCTGCCTAATCCATATGAAACAGTGTTGGAAATCAGCCTGGTAAACGTGGCAAGAGAATCAGTGAGGATTTCATCTGGGGTCTGACACTAATCTAAAAAGGATTATCAAGGAGATAGCCTGAGATACAGAGCACTCGAACAGAGAGGACAAGGAATCTTATTTAAATGAATGCACTGGGTTGTGGGGGGGCTTGTAAACAATTAGCACATGGCCTTCCCACTGACCACAGCAGCAGGAGCTCATCCCCCCCAGCCACTGCACAAACCACATTTACTGCTCCAGCCACCAGATTCAGAGAGAGCTTAAGAGACACAGATGATTTTCCAACATTAGCTTTTAATGGGGACAGCACGTCTGGCAGGATGAAAGGAATGAAAAGCCCTTGCTGTTCACAGTTGTAATCCACCCCCTGTCGTCTCGCTGTCATTTCTCCACAAGCTCCATCACTTGTTGCTGTGGGGAACTCGCACAGAGACAAATCCACACCAGGGCACCCAGTGCTGTGTGTGGGGGCCCAGCAGGAAGATCCTGCTGAAGTTCATGCTGGGTCAGAGCTGGTGGTGCTTCTGACCACCCTCCTCTGATATCCCTGCTCTGCTTTACGCATATTTTGTTTTTCCTCTCCATTTGTGTTTTTCCTGAGAATGGATCTGTGAGCACCTGTCTGTTTGGGGTGATGGAAAGCAAAGATCAGGCCAATGAATCCTCTAATTGCAGGCTTAATTTAAAACATGAGAATTGCTCTTTCTGAGGCAAAAGAAATAACCAATTCTCTCCCTTTGTGGCAGAAATCTAAGAACCTGCTGATTGTCTCAGTCTCATCCGCTTGTCTTCCCCTGACAAATTGAAGGTTTTGTGGATTTTGGCCTTTTGAACTATAGGATTTAGTTTCCAAACAGCAGAAAACGTTTTATGGATTTTAGCACGTGTAGTGCAGTGTTCCTGTGTCCCATGTGCCTGCAGCCAAGCGTTTAGCTGAGATGAAACTTCATGAGATGTTTCAGGAACAGCGGAGCAAATCCATGCTAATGCCATGAAAGAACTCTCATCCATCTTCCTACTGCTCCCTTTGGGGTTTGGCTACAAATAAATTATGCATGCCCTGAACTATTCCTGGGTTAGTGGGTTATCATTTAAAGCATGAGCAACACAAATGAAGCCCTTTGGAGCTGGCAGTGCTCCACGTGCACGTGTTCCCAAAAATCCTGAGCGCCACCCAAGCACATCCACCTGGGACACAGCTGCTCCACATGGATGGATTGTTTCCCCCTGTGCACAGGGGGATGGAGAACAGAAAGGCAACCTTATTAGGCCATTCCATTCCCACTTAATTTTTGTTTTTCCTGCCCATTAAGGCTAATAAACTCACGAGCAGGGCAGTGCATGAACTAGAGCAACACTTTTCCACCTTCCACGAGCCCAAATTCCTCTGCTGATTTTGTTGAGCAGTCCTGTTTCCACACATGAACACTCCCATGTAATTGTTTTATCAGCATGGTCCAGCGCATGGTTGAGTTAGAAATTTGTGCTGGATGATGCAGAGCATTCCTTGCTTGAATTAAAGTTGTCACAAAGGTATCAAAAGCACCTTTTCCCTTTTTTTGCATGCTGTACAACAGAAGCTGTTATGTACCCTGCAAGCATTTATTCATTATAAAGTCATATTTGATTCAGTGAGACTGGAATGGGTTCCAGTAGGTTAAATATCTCCAAAGCCAAAGTTCCCCCTTTCTGGAGTTCATGCATTTAGTTCACTCAGCTTTCCAAACATAAAAATCATAACATAATAACACACCCAGGGGATCTGCAACCTCACTGGGTTGATCTCCCATCCCTTTCATCCACTTTTTTTTTTTTTTCATCCACAATTTGTGCAAAATAGAGAATATTGTGATAAAAGAGGACAGGCCATAAAATAGAGGGCCAAGCCCCAAGTTGTGTGTCATAATAAAGGCAGAAACATCACCTAGATTTGGGCCAGCAGAGAATCTGGATCTTTGTACTTGAAATATACGTAAATATTTCAGAGCAATAAAAGTGAAATATGCTCTAGCTGTACTTTAAGGAGAGATTTCAGCAAACTTTATGTTTAAATTTCTTGGTTGATTAGCCCACAATGACTTCTAATCGCTTGGGAATGTTTTTAAAAATCAAACTTGAATATGCTCAAGACACAGAAACTGAGAAAGTTGTCTGCAGGTCATGGGGACTAACTTTTATTTTTTAAGAAGAAAAAAAATCCTTTAGCTCACTTGCAAGCAGCTATTGCATCCAATATTGAGGATCTGAAATGAGCAAAGCCAGTTGTTTGAATGAAAGCTCAACACCTCATTTTCCACTCATCTTGCAAAGGATGTGCAGTCCTGTGGAAAAAGATAGAGCAACATTATTATTAAAATGGGATTGATAGATAAAAGGGATCTTTTGTGTTTATTTTTATTTTCTTTTGAGCTGGCCCCTGCAGGTGGGTGCTTTCTGTGTGTGTTTGAAGATGGGATGTGGATGGGGACAGAACTACTCAGTCAAACTCATCACTGGCCATCACCAAAACACTTATTTTATCCCTGTGATATTCCAGTCCATCCCTCCCTCACCCTGAGTTTCCCTGCAGCTCAAGTCCCTCATTTCTCCAAAAACCCAACTGCTCACGAGGCAGGTCAGGTTTTCAGAGGAGGAGAGATAATGCAGCCGTGGCTGGGAAAGCTGCCTGCACCCCTGACCACCCAGCTGGAAAATGTAACTAATTTTATTCACTGGGGAGGGCTGGGAGGATTAATTGGATTTAGTGGCCACAATGTGCTTTACATTGGTTGGGTGGAAGGAGACTGATAAGAGTTGAGGTGCAAATTTCTCAGAGGTGCAAGGAAAAAAAGTGGCCGAGGAGGAGGGCAATTATTTAAAGAGTCAGTGAAGCAAGGAAAAGACAATTAGCATTGGTATCACCCTAATTCACAACAATTTGCAACAATGAGTCTGAGACACTCTTCCCATCAAGGCCAGAATACATAATTTCTTGACCTTATTATAAAATATAATTAAAAAAACATGAGCAAAAACGCTGCATGTCCACATGGGTAAAACAGAAAAACTGAAGGACACACAAAGGAACTGAAGGACAACAGTGGTTTGGGAGTCCTGGATCTGAAAGAAAATTACAGCAAGGTTTATCAAGCCCATGGATTTCCAGTGGAGCCAAACAGGTGACGGAAAATTTGAACCACACAGCCTTCACTTTATTTTCTGTCCCTTGGGAGCCTCTCATTTGGACCTGGCCTGTTCTCCTGCATTGCACAGGGACAGGATTCTCTTTTCCCATGTTCTTGTGGGTTATCTGAGATGTTAACCTCAAATATCTCCAGCACTGCAGCATGGAGCAAACGTGAAAGAAGCAGACGGAATACCAGGGGCAGCAGCATCAATACCCTCTGAGTAGATTACAAGCTGGAGTACAGCTGCCCTTTCCTTGATCTTTTATCAGCACATAATATTATTAAACGCTGAGTTAAAGGAAAGATACTCTGAAAGGAACAAGAGAACAGGCTTCTAATGGAATTGTGACTGGTTTATAGCATGGCTATTCTGTCTGCTTCTGTCTTCTTTTTTTAATTGAGACCTTATTTTATACAGAAGAATTTTTTTAGGCAGTATGTGGAGCCAGGGTCTTAGGCAGGTCAGTTTGCAGCACTACAAAGGTGCACTTTGCTGGCTGCACCAACTTTAAAAGGCTCCTCCAGGATTTGTTGTTGTTGTTGTTGTTGTTTATGGTGCTTGTGTTTAAGAGTCTCACATGTCCAGGAAGCAGTGGACAGATAAGAGGTAAATCTCTTTAACTGTGGGTGCTCTCCTCAATTAGAAAAAAACCACAGCCTGTTCCAATGAACTCCTCAAGTCTGTTATAAAGCACAGTTCTCCCTTCATCTGTGAAATGTTCTGTTCTGAAATAAAGGATTTCCTATTAATGCTGAGGAAGAAGATGTTCATCAGTGTTAAAGGGCAAGACAACATGGATAACACCAACTTTACTCATTTCCTTTCACAGACTTTACTCAGTTCCTTTCCCAGGCACATCTCAAAGTTCTCTATGAATCGTATAAATATTATTTTCAAAGTTTATCCCAAAGGCCATTTTGAGCTACCCTAACCAGCCATAGCCTAAAAACTTGGGAAAAGGCACCCCAGCCAACCAAAATATGCACAAATCAGTCGCTAATTTTGGTGTATCTGCAAAATGCATATGGGCTGAACATCAAGCTGCTTGCTTTTTACATCTGTGTGCAAAACACCCAGCGCACTGTAGGTGTTATTTATAAAGCTATTGATTTTTATTATTTATCTCTGTGCCTGTCTTGTTCTGTGCCTGCCAGCTGATCACTGTCAGATGTACTAGATTGTGCACATGGATTGGACTGGAGTTGATGGGATTAATTGATTTGATTACATTGAGTGAAATCAGTGGATTTCACATCAAATAGAATCAATAATCTGAATTACATTAGACAGACGAGCAAACACTGGGCAGGATCATTGCTCTGGCTTTCCTGGGATGTTAAAATGGTTGAGATCAGTGGACTGGACTCATCTGTGCACGACACAGGCACTGGCTCCATTCGAGTCGCACTGGTGGCCTCAATAACTACAATTTCTTTTTAACTTGAGTTTGCACTGATCTTTATTATAATAATTATACCTAGCGGCAATCACCCTCTCTGGTACACACAAAAAAAGTTCATTATATGACACAGAGATGAAGTGGCTCATTTTCCCCCTATTCTAATTTGGTAAATGGTGATTACAGAGGTAGGAGCTTAGCGAAACCCAATGAGCCTTGATGCGTTAGTTAGATTTTTAACAAGTCATCTTTACTGAGACCTAACTGCATGGAGCCCAGGCAGATGACAAGTCCAAAGCTCTTGCCTGCTGCTGCTGTTGTTATTCTCTTGATTATCCTGCAGCATGTAGAACACTCCTGTGTGAGAAGGGCAGCACCATGGCACAAGGCCACCTTTCTCTTGTCCTTAATCAGAAATGTTGAACTGTTCTCTAACCCCCGAGAGGGAAAAGAATTCATTAGATTTCATCTTTTTTCTCTTTTTTTTTTTTTTTTTTCACTCCTGAATGCTAAGTGCCTCTTCCTTTTTCTCTCTCTTCCTGGGGGAGATGTGTGAGGAATTAATGTTTAGAAAAAAATATTAACTTTCCCAATTCCCACACGAGGCTGGATCCCATCATCTGCACAGAACTGCAGTCAAAGGTCGCTGTAACAGAGGGGTAGGGTGGTAGCAACATCTCCTTTCAGCTCAGTGATCAAAAACAGAAGATTAGCCACCTCTTTCCCAGCTTAGTGACATAAAAACCACGGAGTTGGCCTGTGAAAAGGAAAGGCAGACTGTGTTGACAAAGAGAAGATAGTTCAGTGGATCGTGACTGAAGCTGTCATTTAAAAATAAAAGTTCATTCATATTTTCCCATAAATAACACTCCCAGATCAGGGTGCAGAAGGCACAAGTTTTGACAGGGAATTAGGGAGGGTTAGAAGAAAGGATCAGAGACAGAGAATGAGTACACCTGTGAATGCCTTCAAGGCCAGCTCAAATCTTCTGTATTCACCCCACATTTGTGTCCAGCAAGCACTTCTTGTCAAACTGATTAAATTTTGCCCTGAAAAAAAAATCTACAGTATTGCCAGAAGAAGGCACTACAGACTCTTGGTCCTTTTTGTCATCTTCTACCCTTTGGATTTTGTTTCTGCCTAAGAATTGAAGCCAGAGCCTAAATCCACAACTGGCACCCCTGGAACAAAGCAGGTTTCCCCCAGGTCTGGTGGGTTTGGAACCATCCCAGACAAGGGGTGGATATGAAAGTCCACCCTTCAGGACACCTGCCTTGCTCTTCTTCCTCTACCTGACTAGATGGGTAATTTCTCCACATTCTCATTACTCAAACACACGTGTAACACAGGACATTGTGGCAAAGATAAAAGCAAAATACAATTATTAGGGAATACAGGTAATACAAGTGTCTGCCCTTACATCTTTACTTCAACTGTGACCTTTTTACTTACAGCTGTAATTTTCAGATGGAACATCTTGTTTATTTATACAGAATATTGGCTTTATTTTAACTTGGGGAATCTGAAAATGTTATTGCGGGTGGTGTGTTTATGCACAACTGGACAAGGAGATTTCCTGATCTCCAGAAAGGAGGCTGGGTTGGGCTATTAAAGGGAAACATGTCAGGTTCAGAAAATGAAACCCACAGCAATATTCCACAATTTAGCTATTGACACAATGCTCTGCAACCTTACTGAATGCTGAGGGATTGGCTTGGTTTAAAAACACCTAAATGCAGAAAGACTGACGCAATGCACAAAGAACAGAAAAGCTGCAGCATTTGGCTCAAAAGCACCTCCAAGTCCAAGCTGAAACTCATCCATGTTCTCTTCTGAGACTTTGTGCCTCCCATCCCCTCCCTGCAGCTCCGTTCCCCTCTCCCCTCCCATCTCCCCAGGAAAGCTGACTCTCATCTGTCTGCAGTTAGCAGAAAACAAAGTAACTGGACTTGCTGCTGGAACAGGAGAAATATGTGCTGTTAACTGTTCACTGAGCTGTGAGATGAACAAGCTGGGTGTTGAAAAGGAAATCCAAGCTAAGAGTACATTTCCACTGTTAATAAAGCTTTTTCCTTTTGTTGTATATTTCCAGATGCTGATTCTAGAACGGCTGTCATCAGGGATTTTTTTTTTCCAGAATTAGACAACAGGACAGATTTAAGGTATCATGGAGTCATTTATCCTTGCTAAATGACAGCTCTCCGTGCTGCATTTGGAGATCTGGTTTGTCCTTCATCTTTTGTTAAAAATTCTGCCATATCTCAATGAGACAGACATTTCTGAGTCTGCCTCACCTGTGTTCCCCTTTGGACACAAAGGGACAGGCTGCACAGCAAGGTGTGAGTTTGTAGGAGCAGGAGGCTGCTTTCTTTTGAGGGGAAGATGGAGCAGAGTCTCTCCTGATTCTTGGAGGTACTTTGCTTTCTGAAAAGGTGACAGAGGTCTGGAGACCCAGACTGGCTGCTCATGATGGAGAAAACCTCACACAAGAGCAGCCACGAAGATGGGGAAAGGCACGAGGAGCTCGTGTGAGATGGGAACAGAGGAAAACCCACACAGGTGAAGTTTCCCTTGGTTTTCCTCAGAGGAAATCCTACTTCCAGGGACAGAGACACTCCTATAAAACCTGAGACATTCCTATAAAACCTATATCCTACAAAACCTGTGTTATCTCCTCCTTTGTGGAGGATTATCTCAGGTGGGGCAGGTGGAGGTGTGAGCTCCTGCTCCCAGATGTTTTTGCTCCCTTCTCTGTGAGCAGATGCTGTGTGCAGGCTGCTCTCTGCTATTCTTGGCAGGAGGTAACTCCAATAAAATTCTGAACTCCACTTTTAGATGGAGGAGAGCTTGGGTTGGGTTTTTTAGGAGCATTATGTGCAGCAATTGCATAGCCTGCAATGATTTAGAGCTCATCTCTGTTACAGTCAAGCCCATTTGGCTTTTACTTTCATGAGCCACAATGGAGACCTCATGCTGCAGTGAGGTTTGTCTTGAATTTTGTTTCACTATCACAAAGCCATCATCATCATCTGGTTTTGCTTCTGAGTTTTATCTTTTGCTCAGGAGAGGAGTGTCATATATTATTCACATCACATTATGTTCACAACATTTGAGGTGCTGGACAAATGCATTATAAGAAAACAGTCCCTGCTGTGAGGAGTTTACAGTCCAGGCAGAAAAGACAGATGAAATTTAGAGGCAAAGATATGTACTATGAAAAATCAAAATGAGATAAGGAAACACTCAAGGTGTCATGATTAACAGAAGTGCTGTTAATTCTTTTTTTTTAATACTCCATTTTAATGGCAGAGACTGCAGAAAATTTTCACAACTCCCCCTCCTTCTGGTGAAAGACAAAAGTTTCCTGTGAAAACACAAAACTGGGTTTACTCTGTCATTTGAATTGAATCTTGATTTTCAGAATTTCTTTTCATCTCTTGAAGACTCAGCTGCAGAAGTGCTTTATTAAACCCTGTTTTAGAAAAGATTACATGTTTGATTTGTCTTTAAAAAATATATTTTCCCAGAATTATATACCTCATATATTTTTTTTTTCTCATGCAATAATTCCAGTTTTGGTGCAGCACTGACACCAGGTACCATGTCATACATTCACACTCATCAAGGGTGTTTTCACTGCCTTGGGTTCATCCCCTGCTCTTCTTTCACAGGTTTTATCAAAGTCCTTCCAACCCCTGTTTGCTCACCAGGGGAGATCTGTGCATCTTTTGGTTGCACAGAGCAAAATTCTTATTATCCCTTTCCTCTCTGCCCTCCAGTCCTGAGGGACTTGCTTGTTCCTTTTCTGGTCCTGCTCCACACCACAGAAATAAATTCCCCACAGAAATAAAAGTCTGCTTGACACTGGCTCTTGGAGGATCTCCCACGTCCTGAAGACCACAAACCTCTATCTCTTACCAAAATCCTGCACATTTATCACCAAACTCCAGAGTGAGCTGGGAGCTTTTAGGTGGCAAATTGTCCATTTAATTATGGGATTTTAGCTTGCTTTCCCTAGCAGGTCTTTTTCACAGCAGCTGACCTTCAGCGAGTCCTTGAATCATACAATTGCCTTTGTCAGACTACAGCAGTGAACATCCTTATTTTTTTTTTTTTTTTATTTATTTTCCTCACTGCCTTTCAGTTCAGCAGCAACATCCTTGGGGTGTCCTGTGAAATCCTGACACAGGGAGGCACCAGCCTGTGTTTGCATCCAAGGCCAAGTTGCACAGTCGCTTTGATGTGGGTTTTTAGGAGCAGGGATTACGTTGCCAGAGCTGAGATGCTCCTTTCAGGCTGTTCACATTTCATTAAAGCCAAGCAGAGGGAGGAGGGGGAGCCACTGCTCTGTGTCACAGCACTGGGTGCTCTGCTTAATGGGGAACTTCCTCCAGAGGAAAACACATTCAGGGGGAGATGATGTCCCCTGGCGTCATTTTTTAGATGCCTTTCAATAAATGTTTGCATTTGCTAAGAATTTTTTATTTTATATCAAAATCTGAGCACCCATTGGTTTGGCCACAGCATCCCAGAATTCCACTTCCTGGTAAAACCAGCACACCAAGAAGAGATAACTTGTACTGAGTTTAATGCCAAATTTAATTCTTTTCCAATGAAAGCTGTGCTGTCCACTAAGGCAACAGGGTTTGCCATGAGTGAGAGGAGCCCAAATGCTGCAGGAATTGCTCAGGAAACAACTGCTGAGAGTGGAGTTGGCAGCAGCTGAGGAAGCTCCTGACAGTGAGTGAGCCTTAAGGAAGCCAATTTCCAACTTATTTTAAGCTCACTCCAACTCTAAAAATTCCAGGCTGGGTTCAAATAAAGTGTAGTTTGAATGTCTAAAAGTGTTTTTGGCTTTTTTTGGTGTGCCCACACTGAGGAAAATCAGTCCCTGCAGGATCTGGAGGTTTTCAGTCCCAGCACCAGCCTGCTCTGCCCTCAGGGCTCCCACTGTGTGTCAGTGCTGCTTGTATTTCTCAGGAGTTGGGGGTTTGACAACAGATCCATCAGTGAAACCCAGTCTGGTTAAATCACTTCTGTGTTTTGCCCTCCCCAGAGCAGTGCAGCAGGGGAGCTTTGCTTTTTCAGGTTTCCCAGTGTCAGGGCAGGATATTGTTCCTGTGCCAGTCTCTTGTTTGTTATCAGCAGCTCCATTTTCTGCCTCAACTGCCCTGTGGTGGCAGGGCACAAAGGTTGGTCTGCCTTTGCTTTGGCTTTTTTACCACATTTCCCTTCCTTGCCTCTCCACCAGCTCACTGAATTCTTGTTGATGTGGAAAAGGCTTCACAAGACTTGTTTTTCTCTCTGAGCTTTTAAATGTCTCCACTGTCACCTCTTGTTTTGGTTCTCAGGCTTACTTCTCTAGGCTATTTCCATGATTTATAGTTGATTGCTGTTGCCACTTTTTTACTGTAACATCTACTTGCAGATATAAAATCATGTTTCACATCCACAAAAGATTTCTATTGGAGAAATGAAAACGCTATTGAAATGTAAAACCTGCTGGAATAAATCATAGTGGGAGGAGGGGGGGGAAGTGATGAAGATCTACAGTTTCATTTATATAAATGTACTTAACAGAACAGGTGACATTCCATGGAATCATCAGCAGATGGCAACTCCACCAGCTCAGGGGGAGCAAGCTCTGCTGCTTTAAGAATGAAGTTGATATTTTTCTCCAGTGCATAAATCTATAGTTTATCGTTATTGCATGACAACCTGCCACTAATTAAATTATAAATGACATGACAAGGAAGAAACACCTTTAAAAAAAATCACTGAATAACTTTTTGGGACACTTTTAGTACATTTCATCTGTGCTCCACTTTCTGAAGTGCAGCAACATCTCGCAGTGGTTGTGTTTAAAGTAAATTAAACCAGGGAAGGATCTGACAGTGAACAGTGAAGGATCTTCATGAGAAACTGGGGGAGCTGTGAGAGTCTCTGCCAGCCTGGGCTCATTTCCCTGCTCAGGATCTCTGGCCATAGCACCTGCAGCTGATTTAGCAAGCAGGGGGAACCTTCTGCAAGTGGGAAAAGAGTTACTGCCCCTCATCATCCTCAGGCTGGAGGAGAAACAACCCTGTGCAGCAAGGGGTGACATTTTAATCACTACACCTGATTAATAACAACATTGTGGGAATCCACAAAATCAGAGGGTTTTGGGAAAGCTGCAAAAGGCAGGCTTCAGATACAGCAGAGCTGTGATTAGAGCTAAGCAGCAGCCATGAGATTGGTCAGCAGAAAAATTATTTAAAAAGTGGAAAAGCAAGGACAAATAGAACAATGGTCTGTGTATTAACACTTGTCTAGAATAACTCTCTCAGCTACAGAAAGTTTATCTAGTGAGATATTAGGAAGTTTGAAGCTTAATAATGGAGCTCTGTGTGTTGTGTTTTAAGGCTCACAAGCAGGTATTGTATTTGAAATAAGCAAGCATTGTTTAACCAAAGGTACGTGTGCTTAGAGTGCTTGGATAGAACTACTGTCAGTGTGCTTTTGCTTTGTGTGATTGGTCAAAAAATTTATAAAGTGAGTTGTAACATTAAGTTCTTGGTCTGCTGCCTGAGATGTGAGCTGGTGACATCTTCCCATTGTCATAACCATGGAATGAGACTGATGCTGGAAAATAGAACAGCTCAAGGCAGTTCCACAGCAGCCCTGTCCCGTTTGCAATTTGTACAGAGACCCCAGCCAGCAATACAACATTTGTGAATAATAGCATTTGGAAATAATAACTTGTGGGATAACAAATAAAGCCCCCTGCAATTCCCCAGGCTGAGCCCAGCGGAGTTTCTTGTTCCCAGCCCTGCAGAGAGGCTCAGTGCCTGTGGCAGAGATGATCCACAGCTCTGAAACCTTCAGCTCCCAGCAGCTCTGATGCCTTGCTGCGCTCACCTCCCCAGTGCCCACCTCAATGGGTTCCATGGGATGCCACAGGTGGCCCAGGTTTGCTTTCCAGCTCCATGTTCCAGCTGGTTTGGATGGTGCTGCAGGCAAGAAAACCACATGGTTTTGCCTGCCAGTGCCTCACTGGGAGCCACGTGCCATCCCTGGGTGCCCACAGAGCCATGTGGCACCCTGCAGATAATTAGCTGATGAAGCAGGTTTACTCCCTCCCTTTTTCCACCAGAAAATGACATAAATCATAGCAGATTTTTCCTTTGATAACTTAATGCTGCAGATGTGAAGTGTTTGGGGATGAATAGGACTCAGTGTTTGTTAATGAGAGTTTAATGTCTTCATCTTCTGCATTAAACTCCAGTTAATTAATATTCATTCAATTAGAAAATGTAAAAAATAAATTATACAAAATTAAGCTTTACACAGGAAGCAAGTGACCTCATTTCTGCTGTTTTCAGGTGCTAATTAGATTATCTCCTTTCCTGTGAAGGGGGAGGCACCGAGTGCTGCCAGCAGTGAGGGGAGCTCTGCAGTTGGGCACAGACCTCATCTGGGAGTGCCTTGTTCTGCTCTGCCCTGAGCTGGTGGAGACCAAAAGCCAGATGAGACACAATTGCAGTATTTGTGAGCTTTCTGGTCAGTGGGAAGGCTCTCCCTGCTGGGATGTGGGTGTTTCATGGAGCTGGGTGCTGCTGGCAGAGAAGGATGTGTGCTGAGCTGGTGGCAAACTGGGAGCTGCACAAAGTCTTGGTTCCAGCCTGGTCCTGCCTGCTGGCTTTGGCTGAGTCTTCCTCCCTTTGTTGATGCTTTGTTTTTAATTTTTTTCCCTGCTCTGAACAGACTCTCTAAATTTGGAGTCCTTTAGGAAATGATGTTCCTTTGGAGCTGAGAGTGTCTCAGCTTAGAGAGAAGAAGGAGCCCTCTGGGATGAAGAGGGGCTGTGACTTCAGCAAGGCTAAGGGCAGAATAAAACAAGCCAGCCTGAGCTGACTTTATGCAAACAGACCACAGGGGTCCTAAATAATCACTATTGCCAGTTTATCTCGTGTAACTTTGAAGCTGGCCTTGCTTTGAGTCAGGGGCGGTGCCAGCTGACCCACAGAGGGGCTTCCAGCTTCAATTACTCCACAATATTATATTTCTTCCACTTGCATCCTGAAGCCATGATTGTCTTCTGTAGCAGGAATGCTGTAAAAGGCAGTGAGAGCCAGCAGAAAGCTCAGACTGCACAAAGAGCTGCTGTGGATTGCTGCACACTGTGCTGGGGTGGGAGGGGGAACAAAGGTTCTGTGCTGGAATGTGGTTTACAGTGCATCATCCATCACTGTCCTCTTCATCTGCTCCTTCCCAGCAGCCCTGAAGAGCAATTTGCTTTGAAAATGGGAGGGACGGGCGTCTGTGTGGGTGAAACTCAGTTATATTTTATATTATAAGTTTGTCAAAAGGAGAAAACTCCTTTGCATGAGATGGTTCAGTTAGTGAGGTTTTGGGGAGCTGGTTCTGTGTGTGTGCTGCTCAGAGCCAAAAGCAGCACAGAGTATCAGTGACATCTCTTGTGATGCCAGTTACCACTTGCATAGAACAAAGGGGTGCTAAAGTCACAAATATTTTAAAACAACTAAAAAAAGTTGCCACACTACTGACACAGAGTCAGTGGGACCCAACTGTGTGTTATTTAGATGTCTCATCCTGAAGAGGAATGGGATTCTTTCTAGTGTGACACTCCTGATTTGACTCAGGCCATCACAAAGTATGATGATTTGCAAAGGAGGCACAAATGAACTAGAGTGCTTCAGCACCTTGGCCAAAAAGGGATATTTCATGGAAGGGAGGTCAAGGATGCTGCAAAGGAGAGTTTCCCTCTGCTGCCTGCTCCTGCTGTGGCCCTTCAGAACAGAGCACAATAACCACCACAGCTTGTCCTGTTGTGAATTCCTGGGAAGGCAGCCTCACATCCCACTGCCTTTTTTCCATTCTACTGCCTCTGTATCTTTCTCCTGCTCTCTCTGCTACACCTCCTCATTAGCTAAAATGTCTTAATCTTCAGAACCTGTGCTTGGTTTCAAGCCAGATTCCTGCTTTCCTTGGCTCATTGCAGCTATCACAATAGCTGGCACCAACTGTTTGGGCTGTGCTCACGGCCCCAGTTCAGGATGCTGCTTGTGAGAGATGTTGAGGCACTGATTTTTGTGCTGCAGGCAATGCTGGGAGCCAGGGGCTGCTCTCGTGATTCACTGCAGTGCTTTTCATTCCCTGGTGCTGCTCTGACTTCTTAATTTACTGAGTCTTGCAAGGCTGTGAGGGAAGGAGGGAGGCACCCAAGTGTCAGGTTGATGGAGCTGGTTGGGTCAGATGATCACAGATCACAATGCCCCTGTGTGACAAAGGACTCCTGCACATCCTTAACTTGGAATGATTTGGGCCTGTTGGATTGATGAGATCTGGTTCAGTGCTTGGCTGGACTGACCTGCTGGTCTGGAGTTTGTGTTACTCATTTTTTGGTGTCCTGGGTAATTAGCCTTGCTCCTGCTTGGAGATGAGTTCCAGGCGCTTGGCAAGGCTGTAACAAGACCTATATCATCAGAGGGTTAAAAACAGATACTAGGTCCTAAAGTTACTGGATTAGCCTTTGGGCTATGGGCAGGATATTCCTCATCTGTTTTCTCCTTTAACCAAGAAAATGTCATTGTCCATGCACATCCCCACAGAACCTCCTGGCTGAGGAGCCTTTGGGAGATCACAGACCTTACCTGCATGTTCTGTTTTCCAGGAGAGCTTTTCCTCACTGAAGCAGTTCCTGCTTGAGTGGAGAGCTCCCAAACCCCTTGTGCCTCTCCCCACCCAGATCTCAGGCTGTGTTTCTCCCCATCATTACAGGTTTCCTACCAGGTCACCCAGGCAGCTTTTCTCTTCTTCTGTGACAGCTGGGGGAAATGGCTTTTGTGGGTGTGTCAGAAAAGGACACCAGTCTCAAATTCCCCATCCCAACCCACTTCAGAGTCAAGAGGTGTTTATAATTGACAAGATTAATCTCACCAGATATTTGAGGACTTTGCTGAAGTCTCTCATTTCACTGCTCACTCAGGCTGCTCAGGAAGATTAGAGTGAGTGCTGATGGCTTTGCAAACTGCTCCAGTGGACACTGAGTAAATATTTTAGAAAGCACAGCTGCAAAACACTCCTAATCCAACCCTTTCAGTGACAAGCCTTCCCTAACCAGCCTGGTCCAAAAGGAAACACCAAACCCTTGACCACAAATCCTCCTTGTTATCCTCTTAAGAAGGACTCAGTGCATGCTCAGAATTCACAGCAGCATACCCTGATCTGCTGGTGGGTTTTGTATTGTGCTTTGGGGCAAAATTGAGCAAAATAAGGTCAGAAGATGGGCAAGGACCTGGATATCCATCCCTAGGCTTGGTGTCAGGTTGGGATTAATCCTGGCATGGTGAAGATGTCTAATCAATTCACTGAAGATGCTTGGAGATACCTGTGCAACTTGTTCTCACTGGTTATTGGAAATTCATTAGAGAGTGACAGGTCTTGTTGTTAAAAATGAGCTGCATTTTTGCCCATGGAATTTAGAATGGACCAGTTTGAGGGGAGGCAGGGGAGAAGGGGTTGTTTCAACATCTGGTTTATAGAAAGGTTCCTGAGAGTGCCACCAAAAGATTTGTCCTAAAGTAAATAAAAAAGGTGTTTTCCATATGAAACTTGGAATGTATTCAAAATTAAAACTGCTGCTTCTCAGACTCAAAACTTGATATATATTCCATATATTTTAAAGGGCTCTACCACACTCCAGTTAAGGTGTCCCTCCAATTCTTTGCATCTCACAGGTGAAAAGCTGAGTTTGAGAGTTTGGATCTGAGAGCACTGCTGAGTAAAGTGAGCAGGCTCCTGCTGTGCCAAGTTTCCCCAAGGCAGCTCTGCTTATTTCTTTTCACATCTATCACTTCCTCAAGCACACACATATTAATGATACTGATAATCGCAACAGGGGGTTTTCTCTTTTATATTTATCTCTGTTTCCTTGGCTCCTGTCCAGTCTGAAAAGTCCCACAAAAAAAAAAAAATCAAAATAAGAGCTGTTGTGTCTGAGCTGATTACAGGCTATCAGAGTTGATGTCCCTTTCAGATTCTGACCAGCCTGCAGAGATGGACAGCTCTGTTCTCCTGGCTGATGCTGATGGGTCACTCATCCCTACAGGAGCAAACAGGAGGAGGGACAGCCTCCGGAGCTTGCTTTTTTCCATTGGGTGATGGGGACATTTTCTAAATGGGATTTTATTACAGTGACAGTTCTGAGTGTGAATCACCCCCATTTATGTGATATTTCCAGCAGCTCCACCAATTATGGCCACCTCTGCCACCAAGAACAAGGAAATTAAGAGCAGCTAATGGACTGACACAGCTCTGGGTGCCAAGGCAGGAGCTGTGACAAAGCAGATCAGTCCCCGCCTGCCTCTTTTCTTATTTTCCTCACTGTCAGATATTTATTGTAATAGTTGAAAGGCAGCATTTAGCTGGCATAGCACTTTCTATTTAAGGTGCTGTGCAGAACAGGCCATTCCACAGATAAAGGGAAAAGTATGTTTGAGGACAATATTGGGACTGAAATGGAAATTGCCTCAAATTGGGTTGGCAAGCATCCTTATTATTCATTGGGATGATTTAAGTGCCTCTTTTAGAAAGGAGAAAAAAGTAAAGGTGTGTTCGTGGGGGAAAATATTCTAAAACAGAAACTGTCCTCTGCTCAGTCATTAAATAAATCCATGACCCAGCAATGCCTCAGGGAGTTTTCCTTGCCCAGCCTCCAGGCCAGGCAGGCTGCAGGATCTGGGGCCTTGCTCAGAGCAGGGATCAGCCTCTCCCAGGGCTGCTCAGGCTCCTTTGGGAGAATATTTGCTGAATTGGAGGGCTGGCAATGGTTAAGGAGAGGATCCTGTCCTTTGCCTCAACCTCTGTGTGCTCCATGGGTCTGGTGCAGGATTCCTATGGGCCTCTCCTGTGTTTGTGGGGACACAGCAGCCTTTCCCAGGACTTGCTATTGAGGATTCTTCTGCCTCTCTACTTCTATTCTCTACTTCTGTAGAGCAATTCAGAAGCTGCTAAAAATATGAGCAGCCCAGGATGGAGGATTCTGGATTATTAATCCCTCAGCTCACTGCAGGCCTCCCAGGAGATTAACAAATCCTTTCCCTTTCCAGTCACTGATGATCCCATGGTGGTTCCTTCAGGATTTTTGCAATACCAGAAAAAACAACTATTACAGGGCTTGCTGCCTTTTTCCATAATCTGGATTGTGGCATTTACCCTGATGAGGCCACAAGAAGCTTTAAATAGTATTGGGCTCCTCAACACTGGCATTGCCTGCCTTTATTTAGCACCTGAGACTCTCGAGGCACTCTTTGAGGTGTACATGCCAGAATTACACATCATTCCTGAACTGCAACCAGTTTGGAGCTGCAGACCATTGCAGGTGCTGTGGGGTGCTGATCCTGTCCCAGTATTCAGAGCAGAGAATGAGGAGCCGTGGTGTGTAACTGCAAATGAGCAAGGACTGTGCTTATCAGAGTGTAATTACCCTGATCTGTGACCTTGAGGGAGCTGAGGCTCTGATAAGGAGCCCCTGGGAAGGGTACTCTCCTGTCAGGCTCAGAACATGCACTGAGATGAGCTGCTGCTCTTATCTCAGTTTCTCCTTTATTTCTTACTCTGTTTTTTTTTTTTTTTCCTCCTTATTTCTACAGAAAAAGCTTTGAGAGCTGGGGAGAGTTTTGTTGTTTTTTTGGGGTTTTTTGCCTTTTGAACTTCCTAGGCTGCAGCCTGAAGAAAATCACATTCACATCCTTGTTCTGACAGGGCCTTGGATATTTCTGGGCTCCTCCCTGATGCCCTGAGGGCAGCCTTGGTGTCCCAGTGTCACCTGCGGTGGCTCTGCTGTGACAAAACATTCTGGCTCAGTTCTCCTGCTCCCAGCGGCCATGAGCTCTGCATCCCCAGCATCCCCTTGTGGGCTGGCAGTGCTCAGGGGTCTGAGCACACCAGCAGTGTGCACCAACAGTGCTGAAGACAAAGCTGGGACCATGGTTTCCCCTTGGGCACGTGGATCTTCACACTCTGCTGAAATGGCTTGTTTCAGAGGGGATTAACTCTCCAAAAACCAAAGGAATACTTGCACTCCAGCCCATATCACCCAAATTGCTTTGTCAGCTGCCCAGCCACCTCCAGCTGCATCCCACCTCTCCTGTGTCATTTCACATCTCAAATATTCCCTTCCATCACAAGGCACTCTCTGTCAGTCCCACGAGGAAAAGCTGACTAATGCAGTGTGTGTGGTACCTGTGGAGAGCAAAATGTTTGGTGTAAAGGAGCAGTGTCCATGGTACAATCATTTAAAGGGAATTATTTCAGGCTGCCTCTGGTCTGGTCCCAAAGTCTGACTGTTATCAGTGAATTAGGAGTGTGTTTTATCCAAAAACAGTTCAGTTTCTGAGCACCAAATGAACTTAAGTGTAATAAAGAGGAAGTTTTGATATTCAAAAAATGGACTCTTGGTCTTAAAATCCTGCTGTAGGTACACACACACAAAAGCAACATGAAATTGCCTGAATCTGCAGAGCAAATTTTGACAGGGCTCTGAACAGGCCCGGGCAGTCTGATCTTCTTCTCTTCTCTTCTCTTCTCTTCTCTTCTCTTCTCTTCTCTTCTCTTCTCTTCTCTTCTCTTCTCTTCTCTTCTCTTCTCTTCTCTTCTCTTCTCTCTTCTCTTTTCTTCAGCTGGTAGATAACACTCAGTGCACCCTCAGAATGGACAAAATTAATGGTTCACATATGTTCCTTCCAATTGGGTCAAAAAAAAAAAATATTTGCTAGTCCTAAACAAAATTAACTGTATAGTGTGGGTTTCTCCATGTGGAGAGCTAGAGAAAAGTTAGGAAAAGCAGCTGGGAGTTTCTTATAAATAAAAACATATGTGCCATATCAAGAGGGAATAGAAAACCTTCTATTGCAGCTTTTGGTGGGGATGCTGTTTGTGAGCATGTGTCAGGTGAGTAATTTTTAATTTTGGTCTAGAAATTGTTCATTATTCTTAAAAAGGGGTATGTAAGGTGTTGGATCTGTGACAGACCCAGATACCTCTGAATCTGAGGAAAAGTCAAGTCTGTGGTTTAGGTTTTGAAATGAGAGAATGTGGATGGGATCCTGGATCTTCCCCTCATTGGAACATATGGTGCTGCCCAAAAAAAAGCTCAACCTACTGGAAAAAGAATTAGCAAGTATATCACAAGAAGCTGTGCAGAAGTGCTTTGTGTGTGCGTTTCTTTTAGCATCCCTGCCTGTGTGCAAACCACATGGGGACAATCCAGCTCCCAATAACCATGTCTGCTAGCCATCCATAAACCCACAGAGCCTGGATGCAGATGTACCTTCCTCCCAGGGCTGGCTGCAGTGCTAGGAAGCAGATGTGCTCCTCCTTGGTTATTTAAATATCCAGAGCAAACGTGTCACTGCCCTGACACGGTTATTTCACTCTGTGCTCTCGCTTCTCTAAAGTGCCAATAACAGTGCTGTGCCCTCCATCACTGGGATCGTTTCCAGCAGGAGAGCAATTTAAAATCCCACTGGAGCAGTTCAGCAAGGGGTGTTCTGTCTCCCTGTTCTTCTAAGTTCGTCTAAGCCTTCTGATGTTCACATTTTTGTAGTGTAGTTTCTCAGGCACTTCTCATGTAAATAATGATTGTTTTGCATTCCTTTCTGGAGGAGGAGAGAATTGATGGACTGTTGGTTTGACCAGTGTGGCTAGAGAGGTAGCAATTTCATCCTCCAATCCATGGTCACTTTTGAAAGTCTATAAATATTAGACTTCAGAAATAAACTGCCCTTTTTTTACCTTAAACATCTCAGCTTGTGTGTGTCATTCACTTTGTGTCCTATTGTGACAGTATTCTAAGAGAGGAGAGGATTTTATTTTTTCTTAACTTTATGCTCTTGTCTACCTGCCTTCATTTAGAGTTGACTGTCTCTGCTTCCCAATTGCTAACACTGATTAGTTGCAGAAATCCACCCATGTTGTGACGTTCACAGGGATCCCAGGCCAAGGGACGAGTTGAGAATCTTGACTCCATGTTTCAGAAGGCTGATTTATTATTTTATGATATATATTATATTAAAAGAAAATTATATACTAAAACTATACTAAAAGAATAGATTTCATCAGAAGGCTTGAAAGGAATAGAAAGGAATGATAATAAAATCTTGTGACTGCTCACAGCCTCGACACAGGGGGCTGTCTTTGGTCATCAAGTAAAAACAATTTCACATGCTGGGTAAACAATTCTCCAAATCACATTCCAAAGCAGCAGAACATGAAGAAGCTGAAGCTTCTCAGCTTCTCAGGAGAAAAGATCCTAACAAAAAGATTTTTCATAAAATATGTCTGTGACACACCCAGTTACAGAAAACTTCTGGAAAGTTGAAATTAGACTTTTTCCTTGAAAATCGTGTTGTCTGTAATTGGGACCCTCAGCTAAGGACCCTTCCTTTCTGTGGGTTTGTGTTCATAGAAACAAGCTCAGAGCTAACTCTTTGAAGGTTATTGATCAGTTTCAAGAGGTTCTCTTATTCTGGGGCCTTTGGCAACATCTGTCCCTCCTCTGGGTCTGTCTGCAGGGCTTTGGGGATGGAGTCTCAGCAAGCCCACCCACATCTGAGGGTGCTGAGCCACACTGAGACCATTCCTGCCGCGTTGTGGTGGCTGCTCCCAGCCCCTGTGTCACAGCACAGATCGGCAGCGTCCTGGTAAACCTCAAACCAAAACCGCAACTTTCATTTCGCTGCTAATTGTTTGGAATTCTTTGAACTCACGTCTGCGGATGGCACTTAAAGCTGCCTCTGCTTGGTACACCTCATAAACAGATGGAGTGTTTGTTGACGTTTCTGTGACAGCTTGAAAACTTGTTTCCTACCTCTGAGCTGAGCCCTTTCTGCCTTGTCCTCCATCTGCCATCTCATTTTAAAACTAGCAGAACAACTCAAGTGAAGCAATTCCGACTTTTTCCATCTGTGCACAGTTAATTAAGAGGGTAATGAGAGCTCCGAATGAACAAGCCCTGCATTAATTCAAGATATGATTAAGGGAAACATCTAAAAATGAAAAATATATATGTGCCTACATACATGCATTTTTTAAAAGCCTTGAGCCCCTTTTGTCTGTCCCTGTGCTTGCCAGCATTATGGTTAGGGATGATTAAAAAATAGGAAAGATGACTACAGAAAACTGAGTCTGTATTCTGAGCATGAAATCTGTGTGTAAGCAGCTTGAAGGTGTAGAGATTGTTATAACTTGAATTTGTGTGAAGATGGGGTTTGATAGTAGGAGAAGAAAATGCTGTTTGTTTTTTTGGGGGGTTAGAAAGGTGAGTTACAGGACCAAAGGCATGGAGAGAGTCACAATCCAAGGAGTTGCTGAAATTAGGACATATGGTTCTGTGTGATATTTGCTTTTGTGGCCATCCCTGCGTGCTCTCAGCCAGGCAAAATGTGACTGCAGGAATGTACCTTGGGAAATTCTGCAGCAAGCCAACACTGCCTCAGCAGCTACTGAACTAGGAATTCCAGCCTGGGCTGGAAAAAGGGGAGATATTGTCTAATTTTGCTCGGATCAGACTAAGGAGCCAACAAGAAGCCTCGTTGGAGACCCAGGAGAATGAATTGGACAGGGAGAAAGGCAAAGTTTTGTCCTGCAAAGTTTAAACTGCGGGAGGAATTCAGAATTAAACTGGGGAAGGACAGGGCTGGAATAATGTTGGAGGGGATAAAGGACAGGCTAAAGAAAGGGGCATGAAGACTTCAGAAAGAGAAAGAGGAGGAGGCTGCAGAGCAAAGCATCAGCTCTTCTCTCCTTACCTTGTGGCTCCCTCCATGTTTACAGCTCACATTTTGCTTTACTGGGGCGGAAAAATGAGTGGCACTGAAGAGGCTGAGTGAATTCTTGTTTGGGTTCTTTTCCCCCCTTCTTGGTTGCTTGCAGCAGCAGGAAACACAGGAAATATTTCTAAACAAAGCTTGGAATTGGCTGTTTGCGTTTTGCCTGTGAAATTTCCTGGGGCTCACAAATTGGAAGGCAGACGCATTAGCGGAGCTCGGTGGAGATCTTGGCTGCAGCCACCAGAAAGGGGCTGGGATTCACCTGCTAAAGGCTTTATTAATTAAAAAACAGCCTTTTTCTGGCTGCTGGTGATGGCTGGTGAAGCCTGACAGATGCAATGAGAATGACCCTTTTCAGGCCACCCCAGTGCTGTGTGACAAGGAGGGGTGGCAGATTGGGAAAGCTCATGGGAATTTCAGAGGGATCCCAAAGAAGATATTGGAGTGAGGTGTCCCACAGCACATGACTGCACAGAATGGGATGGAAGCCATCAAAATATGTATCCTCTTATCTCTAAATTATTCCCAAAGCAGGGCTGGAAGGGAAATTGTCACAGACGTCTTTTATGAAAAATCCTTTCCTTAGGATTTTTCCTCCTGAGAAGCTGAGAGGCCTCAGGGACAAAATGTAAACAATGATTATCTGCTGCTGTGGAATGCAACAGGTGCACCTGTGATTGGTCTCATGTGGTTGTTTCTAATTAATGGCCAATCACAGTCAGCCAGCTTGGACTCTCTGTCCAAGACACAAGCCTTTGTTATCATTCTTTCTTTTTCTGTTCTTAGCTAGCCTTCTGATGAAATCCTTTCTTCTATTCTTTTAGTATAGTTTTAATATAAAATATATAATAAAATAATAAATCAAGCCTTCTGAAACATGGAGTCAGATCCTTGTCTCTTCCCTCATCCTCAGACCCCTGTGAACACTGCCACAGGAAATCAAGATATAATCCCCTGCCCCAAAGGAACATCAAAATTGTCACTTCTGTCAAGCATTTGTCTAATCTGTACTCAGAACCTCCCTGGGCTGGGATTTCACACCCTCCCTGGGCTATCTTTTCTGGAGTTTAACTACCCTTGCTGTTAGAAAGTTTATCTTAATATCTGGTCTGGATCTCCCTGGCTGTAATTTTAAGCCCATTATTCCTTGTTCTACCTGACATGGAGACCAAATTTATTCTCCCCAAAGATGCGTGTGTGGAGTTCAGCCTGCCAGGGGGAGCAGGGACACAAAGGCTCAATCTGAAAGGCACCAGGGACATATTTGTGTGCCAGGACTCCTCTTGTCCCTACAGGTGCCTCCAGTTGTACCCAAACACCAGATCTGGGCTGGGTTTTGCATTGTTTTGCCACTGGAACATGAATGGAGAAGGGAATTGGTCAGGGAGCTGGGGTATCATCAACCTGTTAGAGGGTTAATAGCCTCACAGCATCTGAACAACAAAATGGACAAGAAGTTTTTCCTAAAATCTGAAGAAAATTAATTTTTTCCCTAAGATGCCAACGTGTTAGAAGTTTCCATTAAAAATAATAAATAAATAGAATTCCCCACTTTTTTACCACCTAAGTCTGAAACTCCTTGAAATAAGGGCTAGTAATGGAAGTGCTGACAGTATCTTAACTAAAGTAGCGTGAAAGGAGTGATATAATAGTTTATTTCAGGTAATGCCATGGTGATTTTTAATTTACATAATGTCAAAAATGCAATATGTGAACTTTCTGAAAGCAAAAAAGTGGTGATAAAAACATCTATTTATTCCTTCTGCCTCCTTGCAGAAATGAGAGAAAGAACAAAGCCACAAGGAAAAACCTCAAGGCCGTGGTATTTACATGAGGCAGAGCTACACACAATGTACCCTGGGAGTGTTTGAAAGAGAAGCTGACCTGGTGTAGTTGCTCTTGTCTCAAATCATTTGCTAGTTTAATAGCTTACCATTTGCAAAATGATGTTTAGATTATTCTCCCTTCCTAGCATTAAATAGAGCTGGTGCACAGTGAATGTGAGTGGGTTGTGGAGGACGCCCAGGTCCCAAAGTCAAAGCTGCTGCCAGTTCAGCAGGTCCTGCCTGGGGATGCACAAAGTGTGACCCGAATGGAGGGGCCTGGGGGGATGCTGCAGTTTGGGGGTTTGTAGATTTGGGGGGGTTTTTAAGCAATTAGTCAGCATTCTGGTGGGATTTCTGAGAATAAGTTGTCTTCATTCCTGGAGCAAGGCACCTAAGGGGTGTCCTCCAGCCCCCAGTGGTGCCTCTGGGGTGAGCTCAGGCTCCAGAGCTGCTCTGTGTGCTCCTGAACAGCTTTCCCTGCCCATGGGAGGACAGGCTTTGCTATCAGCCAAGCCAAGGGGTGCTCAGTGATCCTGAGGGTTTTTTCTGATTAAAGGATCCTATGACATGTATGGCTGTGTGACAGTGGTCACAGGGTCTTAGGATGAGGGAAGAGATGAGGCTCTGACTCCATGTTTCAGAAGGCTTGATTTATTATTTTATGATATATATTACATTAAAACTACACTAAAAGAATAGAGGAAAAGGTTTCATCTCAGAAGGCTAGCACAGAATAGAATAGAATAGAATAGAATAGAATAGAATAGAATAGAATAGAATAGAATAGAATAGAATAGAATAGAATAGAATGAATAACAAAGGTTTGTGGCTCGGACAGAGCCACATCTGGGCTGTGATTGGCCATTAATTATAAACATACAAGACTGGCCAATCACAGATCCACCTGTTGCATTCCACAGCAGCAGATAATCGTCCTTTACATTTTGTTCCTGAAGCATTTTCATGAAAATCCTAATGAAAGGATTTTCATAAAAGATGTCTGCTACATGGGTGTGTGTGTCAAGGGGCCACTTGTTCTGCTCCCCTGATCCAGGGGCTCTTTGGAGGACCCTGCCTGCCCTAATCCCAGCCTGAGATGGTCCTGGAGTGTACCAATAATCTGTTGTCCACCCCAGATTCTGAAATTACTCCACTGGAGTGATAAGGAGGTGGCTGTGAAGAGAAAAGGATCAACCTGTTCCTTCCCAAAGAAAATAAACAGCAGATCTGTAAAACAATTACTGTTCAAAGAGAGCCCAGTGTCCTCCAGATGAGCTGTTTAACCAGCATTTTACCAAATTTGCACTTAGCTGTAACCAGCCCACTAAAATTCCAGTTTGGAATATGTGATATTGAACCAGTCAGAGAATCTTCTGGGACTGGAGTCAACTTCTGGTCACTTCTTTTAGCAGAGCCCCATCAGACACTGCTTGCTTGTGGATTAATTAATTAATTCTCTTTGGGAAATAGTGCTTACAGAACATTGTGGCAAATGTCTTTACATGGATAGAAAAACCCCAGATGTGAGGAAATCCAGGTGATGTGGGTCACTGGCAGCTCAGGGGAGCAATGCAGAGTCTTCAGCTGGTACCAAGCTCTCCAAACAGAATTTTAGAAGATTTTCAACATGTCCAGCCCTTGTCCTCTCCCTCCTCACAAAGAGGAAACTCCAGCTTGAGTGATTACCACAGCCCAGTGTGACACAATAGAGCTTGCAGCCACTAAAGCAGCCTAGTGTGACAAAAAAATTCTGAGAGAAGTTAATAGAAATCCTGCATCATGAAACAATCCACAGAGGAAGAGAATCCCTTGTGACAATATTATACTTTCAATATCATTCATAAAAATAAACCAAATAAAAGTCAATTGTAAGGTCCAGGATACCATAAAATATGAGTTTGGTTAGAGACACTTAGAAGGAAAATTTGCTTTAAATATGTGTAATCACCTTGAAGCCTCACACATTCAGAGTTTTAATCTAGCACATTAGTGAGATTAGTACATGGGGTTTTTTGCAATTAAACTGCATATTTTATCACTTCTTCTACTTTCATGCTATATAAACTTGCAGGAAATTACAGGCCTATAAATATTGCCAGAGCCCTTCCTCTGTGGGAGACAGAAGAACAGAGAGACAGAAGCAGTGTGGGCGGCCGGCTCCTTTCTTCCCCTAATTGTGCCCTTCATCAATAAACCCAAAATTTTGTAGAGGCAATTGTAGGATTAGGATACACACCCAGGGAAGCTCAGGGATCCCATGGGGAGCTCTGTGCCTGCAGCCTCCAGAGCTCTCCAGAGACTGGACAGGACGAGCTCCTGTTTGGCTGGACAGGAAAGGGAGAAGCAAAAGTGGAATTGGCACTTTCCCAATGGCAAACTGGCTAAATCCTCTCCTGTGGTGTGTCTAGGTTTGGAAAGACAGGTGTCTGCTAAGGAAGGCAGGAAATTTCCATTTTCCCTGAAATGGAAAATGTAAACCCCCTCCCTCTGAATTGCTATAAATTTTTAATTAAGGGTCTCTCAGGCAAAAATATGGGAGCAGGAATAATAGTTCTTTAATAGAGAAGAAAATAAAAAGATAAAATAAACAATGCAGTACACTAGAACAACACTGACAGACTCAGAGCCCAACCTGACACCCTGTGGGTCAGGGTGTTGGTGGCAGTGCCATTGGAATTGTGGCTCAGCCCTCCTGCAGTGTCAGGGGTGGTTCTGTTGGAGCAGGGATCCTGTAGAGAAGGATGTATTCTTCCTCTGAAGATCCAGTGGCAGAAGAGGCAGCTGCTGTTCCTCTGGGGAATCCAGTGGAGAAGCCGTGCTGGTGTTCCAGAATCTCCAGATTATATCCAGGTAGGAATGCTTGGCTCCTCCCTCTGGGCTCACATCTCCCAATGGGATGCTGTAGTTCTTATCAGCCATGCAGTGACATTCAATGGCCTGTTATCAGCAGATGTCTCCCCTGAGGGAGGATTGGGTGTGGAAGAGATAAGGAAAACTGCCCAATGAACAGAAGACAACTGCCATACAGATGGCAATAGAATACAGTTTGCTTGGCAATCCAGGACAGGTGTCAGGCTGTGTGAGTGCCTGAGGAAGGAGAACTTTCTGCTCCTCAGCCCTTTATTTGCTATGTGTAAAGATGTCCTTCCTCTTCACATAGCTGTTTCTCTCTCTCCTCCCGTGCTGAGTTTACCCAGGTGTATTCCCTGTTTCCACATTTTGCACCGCCCGTGAGCTTTCTGCCTCCCTCAGACATCCATTCCTTCTCACTGCTTGCTTTAGCTCTGAGGTGGATCCTTGTGCTGCATGGACAGTTAACACCCACACCTGAGCTGGTTTGGGTTTTTGAGGAAGCTTTGCCTTGGTTATATCAGCTACTGCTCAGCGCTTCCTGCTTGCACCACAGAGCAGAGGAATGTTTCCCATTTTGCATCAAAAACCAGCATTTCAGACAAAGGAGCCCAGGCACCTCTCAAAATGAGCCTTTTTCTGGCCATTGACTCTCAGTGTTGTGCTGGACCACACCTGCCTGTGTGACAGAGAGGAGAGCAGCCCTAAACCCATCCACTGTGTTGATCTGTGGCTTCTGAACTCCAGACACCGTGTCAGAGCTGCCTTTCTGCTCACCCAAAGTGCTCTCAGGCATGTCAGGGGGTTGGAGCCGTTCTGCCAAGTCATGTGCTGGAAAAAGGCAGATAATGCTCTCAGCAGAAAGGGTTGCAAAGAAGAAAAGGGCAGATGCCAGTGTTTCCAGAGATCAAGGTACCTCTGTTGTAGGAAAACAAATAAGGGCTGAGCTTTAGGCAAGGTTTGAGTAGCTTTAGAGCCAGCCTGGATCTGATCCACTCAATCCAGTGCTGTTGATGCCTCCAGCACTGTAAACTCATCTCCTTAAATGTCACTTTGGAAGGTGAACAGATGGGAAGTGGAGCTAGAAATATATAATCATGTTCGATTTCTTTTATGAAAAAATTTCCTTTTTTTGGAAAAAAAAAAAAAGTTCTTCCTTGCAAGCCCTGATCAGCCTTGCATTCTCCTCCTCCCATTCCTTTCAAACCAACCTGGTGCACATAAGCAGATTTTTGTCAATTGGAGCCAACAGCTGAAAGAAAGACCCAGCTCAGGGAGTGCTGGGCATTTCATTGGGACACCAAGAATGCTCCACCAGGCAGCTGGAGCTCCAAGGCTTCTCCTGAGCACAGCCTTTGAGCAGTACCAGGCTGTGTACTGTGATCAGCATCCTGGGGAGTGAGAAAGCACCAGGAACTGAAAGCAGAGGATTCCTGCAGAGACCAAGGAAATTTTGCTGCAGCATCTCCACAATCCTGGGCAGAAATCTCTGGGACAAAGGCAATCTTGTGTCCCTCATAGCACTGCAAACCTCTGGGGACAGCAGTGAAGCTCTGCAGTGACAGCTGTGGTGGTGATTTCCTTTCTACTCTCCCTTTTCTCTTCTAGTTCCTTTCCCCTCTACCAGCTGCTGGACATGCCAAAGGAGCTGCTGGGAAAACAAATTTCTAGCTTTCTAATCAGATATGTAACACAAACCCTCCCACCCCAGCACAGCTTTACCTTCTTGTGCTTCCCAAGCCCCCCCGATCCACCAAGTCCTGAAATTGAAGCTACCAGGGGAGGGAACTGGAGGGGGGAATAATATAATATAATATAATATAATATAATATAATATAATATAATATAATATAATATAATATAATATAATATAATATAATATAATATAATATAATATAATATAATATAATATAATATAATATAATATAATATAATATAATATAATATAATATAATATAATATAATATAATATAATATAATATATGTAAAGCCCAGTGTTTTGTCCCACTTAATAAATAAATAAATAATATCCCACATTTATACATTTATAATAAATAAATAATGTCCCATATTATAAAAAAATAAATAATGTAAAATCCATGTCCCACTCTAATGTCCCACAGACGTGCTCAGAGTTCCTGGCTTTGTGGAGGGATTGGTTGGGGTGGAAAGTTGGTGGCTTTTTTTCCTTTTTCCTGCTGGTATGTGTCTCCAGAGAAATGAGTAAAACCTTACAGATGAACGTGTCATAGAAGAGAGAACATATGCTGCACATGCATCTAAACAGCATTTATCTTACTTTTCACTGACGCAGTGGTGAAATATGTTCTCTTTGCTTTCAAATTTTAGGGACAAACAGATGGTAGAAAGCTCAGTTTTGGGTATTATGTCCATCAAAATAACCTGTATTGCAAGCACCTCTTACTATAATTGGGGATTTTAGCTGCAGCAGAATCTGGACTCCAGGAAAAGTCCTTTGCAGAAGTAGTAAGTCAAAAAAAGGGCTGACTGCTGTCCTAAATATATAATTTTTTCTGAAATACAGTTCTGCAATGCTATAATTAGAAATACACTCACTTTTTTTTTGTTCTTGCTTTTATAAGGATAAAGGCCAAAGAACACAGTTCTTTCTTTGACTCCCAGCTCTCCCCCTCCCAAAATGTGAACCCCCAAATGTGTTGTCCTCAATGTAGGAACCCATGAAAAGAGAAGTCACCAAAGATCCTTCTTCAAAAAGAAAAGCTCTACAGGCCCAAGATTTTCTCACCTATTTTATCAGAAATTCCCAAAACCTCTGAAATTCCTGATGTAAAATGAGGTCGGAGGGAAGTTCTGCCCCAGGCCCTGAGTGACCCCTGCTGCACCAGACCTGTGGGAAAGGAGGGATGGTGGAAATCTGCAGCCAACCCCAAAAAGCAAACCCAAACCTTTGCTTGAAGCAATGCAAAATAGAGAACTCGGCCCTGGGATTCAATAACGAAGGATAAAGATCCTGTAAAATGTACAAATCCGGCATGGAGGGAACCTTGTCTGACAGGGAGGGGATGATTATCTACTGCAGGCATGTGAGTGTTCTCATTGTGGGTTTATTATATATAGACAGGCAAATGCTGAAACATTCCAAAGCTGTCTTACACAATTTTAGAGGATTTCACTTGGAGGTTTTATTTCCCTCTGGGTTTTTTGGTTTTGGTTTTGTTGTTTGTTTTTTTTTTTAATTTCGCCTTTTTTTAGTAATGTGTAGTATTTTCTGTTGTATTTTTTAGTGTATTTTTAGTGTATTTTCTGTTATGGGTTTTGTTTTGATTTTGGCTCTGATGTTTCTGTTCTGCTCCTCAGCACTTTTCCTGCTCCAGTGCCTCAGTTTCTAATCTCTAGGTCAGTGTGTGTTTTGCATGAATTTAATACCTGGTCAGCATTATCCCCTGTCCTGGAGGACTCTCCTACTTTGCCATCTAATTCTTGCAGAGCAGATCCAGGTTAGTTAATTGTGCACAGGGAAATCATCTAACAATATTTAGGGAATTAAAATTAAAAAAAAAAAAAAAACATGAGAGGAAAATGTATAATCCCTACCACCTTGTTGGAAGGGTGCCCAACACAGCAACAACATTTAAAAGTCACTATTTGCCAGTAGTAGATGGAAACAGGAGTTTGGTCTTTCCTCTGTGTGCTTAAGAAAAGAAATATTTGCCTCAAGGATGCTGAAAAATTAGTATGGGAAATATACTTGGGACACAGCTCTCATTTTTAGAGATGTCAACCCTTTTAGTCCCAAACTTACAATGTACAATCAAAATAATTGCTCTTATTTTTCCTTCTGGATTGTTTGCCTCAGAATTTAGAGGGAAAAAATCATTAAAAACTCGGTGATGGAAAGAGTTGCCTGCACACAGAGAGGGAACCAAACCATATTTTTGTACTTTTGTAAATAATTCTTTCATTGTTATACTTTTGTAAATAATTCTTTCATACAATACAGACTCTGTCTCACATTTGGGCCCTGGCAGACTGAAAGCTATCGTTCTGTTTTTATTTATCTCCATACACTGGAGTTTATGTTTGTTTAAATTAAAGCTGGGATCTCCTAGACCCATAAAATGTTTAAACATAAGCATGGTTACAAATTGTCTGGTGTGTATTTACCAGGATCCCCTGCTGTGTGATGCAGAGTCACTTAATTGTGCTTGTTTGCATCTTCTCTTCCATAATGCTCCCAGCACTTTACCATGGAGTAAGAGCCTATGGTTTGGCATAAGGAGGAAATTCTTTTTCTGTCTGTGCTGGAGTGGGTTTAAAAAAGCTGGGTTTGATTTTTTCCCCCCATTTTTGTCAAAATAAATTACTTTTTTTAATAAATTAATACTGAAAATGGTAGGGATTTTCTTTTTCCTGAAACAAAATGAGGAATAGTCAGTTCTTCTCATAAAGGGGAGGATAAAAATCACTTTTCATCCATTTTTCCCACCTATGGTTCTGACATTGAGCAGCTATTGTAACCTGGGTTGTAGCTCACAAGGGCCCACTGTAAGTCTGTCCTGTGCCACAGAAATTACACTCATTCCCTTTTTTTTTGAGAAAAGAACACTGGAAATGGGCATTTTCACTGCCTGTTAGTGCAACTTCTGCTGTGTTTTTATTCTCACTCCATCCTGTCTTTGGGCTAAGCAGAATTTTGCCTGAATACTTTTGGACAGGTTTTGCGAGAAGCACAAATTATTTTGTTATGTGTGAGTGAAGTGTGGAGTGCAGTGGAAACACCCCCATGGAAAGTTCAGGGGTGAAATGTGTCTGTCTAAGAGCTGATACAAACATTTCCCTGCTGGCAGTGTAGATTTTCAAAATAAAGAAAGTGGCACACGGTTCCTTTAAAGGATTCTTATCACTTTCCTAACTTAAAGAATCTTAAAAGCCCTTCCCCTTAACCATTCCAGCTGCATAACTTCAGCATGCCAGGGTTATCTATAATTCCTTCATTTCCTTCCAGAAAGGCTCCTAC
Source organism: Melospiza melodia melodia (assembly GCF_035770615.1). Taxonomy (NCBI): domain Eukaryota; kingdom Metazoa; phylum Chordata; class Aves; order Passeriformes; family Passerellidae; genus Melospiza; species Melospiza melodia. The sequence continues at coordinate 7,100,908 of NC_086215.1, forward strand.
CTACACACGGCATCATGCATCTTTTATTACCACCTTAACGTATTTATAAAATATTGATCATTCCTTCTAAATAGCTTTGCAAATGAAGCCATGTGATGTGGCACTCCCCTCAATTAGCAGCAGGTTCATTGTTTACTGAAGTGACCCCACGCTCTGAGCTGCTTCTGAAACTGAACCTTTTCAATAAGCTTTTGCCTATTTTCAGTTCTTGTGCCAATTTTTGCTTTCAGTTATATTCACTGTTCACACTGAGGAATTTCATTTTTTTATTTTTTTTACCATTCTGTGAAGTTGCTCTCAAATTACACTGCACTAACTGGGGACAGAATGGGGTTAGTGGATCTGCTCTGTTTGTTTTTTCTGCAACATCAGAGGGTGAGGCAGCTTTACCTGAGACCTGCAGTACCTGGGCTGCTCTGGATTCATCCTGGAGAAATAAAGATACAGCAAGGTTAGTCCCCACTGACACCAAGCAGAGCTGAGCTTTGAATTGAGCACCCAGTGTGTAAATTAATACCTGGAATTAATTTAGCATGCCACTTGCTAATGAGAAAATAGAAATGCTGGTTTATAAAACAAAGAAACACAATTCAGGGCGAAGAATAAATGATAGGGAGTGCTTGTTGAAAGGCTCAGCTGCAGCCTCCTTCACGAGGCAAGTTTGTTGTTAAATTTAATGGGCTATAGGTGTTGATTGGTGGAGTCATAAAATGAACTGTTAATTTGCTATTCCAAGAGAGGAGAATCTATATTATGCAAATTGCTTTAAAAATTTCTGTTCCCAGCACAATCATAGCAGGGTAAGGTGGCCCTTTCACACCAATGATTTGAGGGCTCTTCCCCGCTGCCATGCTGGTAAATCTCTGTGCTTTGAAGTGCCTGGGGCTTTGATTGCCTCTGATCTGCACTGGCAGCTCACAAAGGGGCTCCCTTTTGTCACCTGTGTTGGAGCACCCACCTGAGTGGGATTTCAAAGCACAGCCCAAAGAGGCTGAGATGCTCCTTGTGCTCAGAGGGACCCCAGGGACAGGAGCTGAGCTGGAGAGAGGATTCCTTCATTCATCTGCCTCACTCATTCATCTGCCTCACTCAAAGACCACACTGGGAATGTGGCAGCATTTACACTTAGCAAAGAATAAAGCAAATCCTGCCAGATGTGGTGTTTCCAGGGCAGCTGTGGCAATGTCAGCCATGGCAAGCTCAAAGTGAGTTTCATCTGTTGGCTGTGGACACTGAGAGCCTGGTCAGAGAGGGAAACAGATAAAATTTCCCAGGAATTGCTCTGGGCAGTTTTGAGAAGGCTGAGAGAAAGAATTAAGACATTTTCACAGTTGTGTTTTGAACAGTTGTTTTCTCATAAGGTGTTTAACAAAGGGTGATTCCTTAATTAGCCAATGCTGTGAGGTGTGTTGATTAAAGGACCAATCAGGTCTACCTGTGTCAGAACAGAGTATAAAAAGGAATGGCTTCCTAATAAAATTATCATTAACCTCCTGAAGGGATCTGGAGTGTGTCCCTCATTCATCCATTCCTGACTCAACAGTGACAGCTGGCATTGGGGCAAGGGGTGGTGCTGGAGTGCTGTGATGCCAGCCATGGCTCTGTGTGAGGATGTGCCTCTCAGGACAGTGCTGAAACATCTCTGGTCTGTTGTGTGAGTTGTCCTGGCCTTTTTGTGCCACAGATGTGATGTTGGCAGCAACCACAGCACCACAAATCCTGAAACGCTGCCCACTGTGAGCGTCGCGACGGGACACAAAACGAACAACACGCACACGCTGAAAGGTCTAAGGTAAGAAGAGAGCAGTTTATTTCCAAACTCCGATTTTATAGACTTTCAAAAGTGACCATGGATTGGAGGATGAAACTGTCACACTGGTCAAACCAGCAGTCCATCCAATTTCTCTTCTTCCAGAAAAGAATGCAAAACAATCACTATTGACGTGAAAAGTGCGTGAAAAACTCCATTACAAAAATGTAAACATGAGAAGGCTTAAAAAGAACTTAGAAGAACAGGGAGATCAGATTTGTTCCCGCTCAAAGCAGGGATGTAATCTGCTGATAAATAGCCAGAGCTAATCCTGAGGCCATCTCCTGCTTCGTGGGGGTGGGATAAGAGCCTCCAGGTGAACATCTTGGCCTTTCTCAGCAGGTGCCCTGTGATGCCAGGTGGTTCCTCACTCTCTAAAGGCCAACCCCATACAACAATTGCCCCTCATCCCATCAGCTCCTGGGACACTCATGGCTGGCTCAGCAAAGATGAGTGGGACTGGAGAGGGGACAGGGAGCAGGGAATTTGGCATTCATCATCATCCCCAAAGAGCTCTCACACCCTGTAGCCACTGTCCCAAGCCTCTCTGCAGACTCCCCTCTCACATTTTGGTGTCCTCTTATGCAATGATGATGCTTACAGCCTTAACTCTTTTCTAAAGAAATGTGAATATCTGGATTCTTCAGGGAGAAACACACCACACTGGCTGCAGACTGGCTGCTTTTAGTGCTTTGAGCTGGAAGTCTTTGTAAGTTTGGAGTTTGCTGCATAGATGAAAACTTTTTCCAATATATCCATAAAAAATAACTTCCAAGTGAGCAATATTTCTACCAAAATGGCTAGTTTGTTGTGGGTTTTTTTTTTCTTTTCAGTAAGCTAGACCAATTTGTGCTGCTTGATGAGAGAATTCTGCCTTGAAAATATTGACACTGAGGAGAGGTATAAACCTATCATACCTGGTCCCAATATCTCCTCTTTTCTAATCAAAATAATGTCAAATAAGTAAGAGAATAGGAATGAAATAAGCCACTTCTTCCCATCTCACCCCTCCCTGAAAACCAAGGAAGAAAATGCAATGGCATGTCAGTTATTTGGAGCACTCAGCTCTGAGGTCTTGCAAAGCCCACCAGCGCTCTGCTGTGCTGTTTGTTTGGGTGTTTTTGTTATTGCTATTATCCTACTCACAACTGTTAAGTGAATCACTGGGAAGGGTTTGGCTGCGCATCGAGCAGAAACCTGCCTCAGGCAAGAACAAGGGTTTATTTATTTAACTTCAGAGACAAGGGAGGGAGGAGGGAATTTCTTCCATTCACGTCCATCTTCAGCTGAGCCTTGCGCATCTCTTTATTTAACCAGCATCCATCCCCTCTGCGCGTTTGTGCCCGTGCCCCCTCAAACCCCTCGTGCACTGGGGATGAGGAACCTCTCCTGAAACACCTGAGGTGCTGCTGGGCGATCACTGGCTTGTCAGAAATTCCTCTGGCTGCCCTGGAGGACTCCAGACCCTGACAGGGGGCTCAGAGACCTTGGCACAGAGCCCCAGACCCCTGTGCCTTTGATTTAGCCCTTGGAAAAAACAATTACCAACCTTTATATGAAGAATTACAAGCCACAAAAGTTTAAGTAGAATAATAATTAGTTTGTCACGGGATGGAAAATAGATTTTTGGAGTTTTTAGAATGAGGGTTCAGGGGGCAAGATGGAGGAATCTGGGTGTGTCCAGTCTTTCTCCTTCTTCTTCTTCTTCTTGGCCTCCATCTTCTGCTGTGATGCTGCCACTTTTAGATTGGTTTAGAGTAGAAGCTCACTGTCTAACATAGGTGATAGGTATTGGGAATTAATTGTAAATAATGTACATGTAGTGTACTTCTCCATGGGCAGGGATCCCTGCCCAGCTCAGGCAGAGGGGGTTGAATTCCAGACAGATCTGGCATTCCTGCTTCTGCTGGAGGGAGCAACCATGTAGGGGAAGGGATGAGCCCAGTGCTTCCAAAATACTTGAAATCTGGGAGTCCTAAGCACTTATTTCTTTTTTATAAACTGCTGTTGGATATCTGAGCTGCAGGGAGGCTGCAGTCAGAGCCACAGGCAAACTCCTCCTTGTCACCTTGTCCTTGTGCTCAGTGCTCACACCAGGGAGGGGATGCTGGGGTGTGGTTTTCCCTGGTTTTCCCTGAAGAGTGAGAGACCCAATGTGTCTGGAGGACACCAGGGTTCAGCCACCAGCAGCAGGTTGAAAAATATGCTAGTTGACATTTTGCTGGTTAGTAAATACAGATTTTTTTTTTTTTTTTTTACCTCAAATAAGCATATCAATGCTCTGTTGTATTTTTTATGTTGGCATATTACTATAGTAACAGTAGTATAGTGTTTATTCTATTTTAAATTAATCTCTGCATGATATAGAGGAAGGTAGCTGCTAGCTGGGTGATTTATTCACAACAAACAGAGAACTGGTTATCCTTTGCAAGGGAAGCAATGGTGCCAGCCATAAGAAAGCCTGGGTGGTGCTGACTGCCCTGGTCCAGCACTGAGTGATCAGGGATGGGCTGCCTGGAGAAGTCCAAAGTGCTTTATGTGGTCACTAAACCAGAATTATCCACGTGCCACACCATAGCTCTGTGGGTCTATGAGCAATTCAGGGTGTTTGTTGTCCAAATTCAGGGTGTTTATTGTCCAAAGGTGATGTCCTTTGTTGGAAAAGCAGAAAAAGGACCACATTTACCTGTCTAAAGTAGGAACCAGTCTGGAACCAGAGGACACGGTCTCAAGCTGCATCAAGGGAAATATAAGTTGGGTATTAGGAAAAAAATTTTCACGGAAAGAGTGATGAAGTTCTGGAATGGCTGCCCAGGGAGGTGGTGGAGTCCCCATCCCTGGGGGTGTTTAACAAAGCCTGGATGTGGCACTGGGTGCCAGGGTTGAGTTGAGGGGTTGGGTCTGGGTTGGACTCCATGACCTTGAAGGTCCCTTCCAACCCAGTGATTCTGTGAATTCTGTGATTTCTGTGAACCAAGCTCTCCTGTCCTGCTCCTTGCAGGCCCCTCAGTGACGGAAAGGCCCTCCCCTGTCCCCTGTCCCTGTCCTGGGGCAGACAGGGAGCCAAGGACACCTCAGGGAGCAGCACCAGAGCCCCAGCACACCCTTCTGAGAGCAAACCACCCTCATCTCACCCCTCACTGCAAATATTTGCCTCCTGTGTGACGTGGGGACAATCCCAAGCACTGGGAGCCTCCGCGGCAGCAGGGAAAGGGCATTAATGAAGCTCTGCTGGTGAACACTATTTACCTGCTCAGCCTGGCCTCCTACAGATAAACCAGACACACAAAACGACATCTTGCTGCTCTGCTTTGCTTGGAGAGAGCATTTTCCCTGCACCCTGGAGTGTTTGCATGCTTTTCTGCCCCTAGTTGAGTTCCACGATGCTGAAAATATCCCTCACAGGGGTGGTGAGGTGGATCTGTGCTGTCTCACTGCTTGGCCTGGATATTTCCCCTTTCCTTCACAGCGCCAGCTTGCTTTGGATGATCTTTGCACACACAGAATAAACTGTGAAGGAGCTGGAAAAGGCTGCCTGGGATTTTTTTTTTTTAATCAAATCCTAGATTAGCCAGGACTAGAGATGGAAGATCAGCCCAAAAGAGCTTGATTAGCAGGTGCTCAGGAGATCTGGATTTCACACCCAGTGTTGTGCAGTCACTCAGGCCACAATCCCAGCCCAGTGCTTAATGGTATAAACAGTGCTAATAACTCTGGGTCACCTGTCTGGGAAAGACAGATAAGGAATTGAAAATTATGCACATAACCACAGGTAATCTACTACCGAATACTGTTGAGTTGAGACCTCAATTTTTATTTCATTCCACTTATGTTCTTGCCCTGATTGCATAGCAAATAAATTGCAAATTCAGAATTAAAGTGCCTGCTAATTCAAATTGATCAGCAGCTTTCAGCACCCCACTCTCTACAGGTGTAAATGGGTTCTAGTATCCACCCTGGGAAAGCAAATCTTCTCTGCTGTATTGTCGAAAATAGGGGGGAAAAACCTAATTTCAATGGCACCAGGAAAAAAGAAAGAAAAGTTTGCAGAGAGAGGAGGTGATGATCTGCTTTGTTCTATCAGTCAATTATTTGTTAGCAGTTAATATCCACAGTCCTATTTCTGTCCTTGCAAACCAAACAGTAGCTTCAGCCTGAAAGTCACGCACAACTTTAATAAAAATAAAATGTTCTGTCCTGGCCTTTGGAACGAGCTGAACCTGCAGCAACTTCCACTGCAGGGCAAGGGGTAGAGCTGGGGCCAGCACCAATTCCCCCCACATCCTTTTTCTGATTTAATATTGGCAGGGGAGCGTGGTGGGGAAAGGTTTATTTAAATCTTTACCTGGGAGGAAAATCAGTCCCAGCACCCAAAGGCTTATTTAAATTTTTACCCGGGAGGAAAATCAGTCCCAGCACCCAAAGGCTTATTTAAATTCTGACCAGGGAGGAAAATCAGGCCCATCACCCAAAGGTTTATTTAAATTCTGACCTAGGAGGAAAATCAGTCCCAGCACCCAAGGGTGGACATTGGTGGACATAATTCTGTCTTTCCTCCTGGAAGGAATGAATAAATAAAACAGAGGGAATAAATGAATATATTTAAGTGTTCTGATCTGATCTGCCTTTGGGGCAGTACCTCCGGGGTTTCAGGGGTGAGCTCCTCCTGTGCAACCACAAAATGCCCAGAAAGGTGTCACAGGCTGCAGTACCTCAGCCTTGGCTCATGCACATTTCCCTGCAGGGATGCTGCATTTTTTCACTATTTTTTATTCTTGAAATAGATGTAAATTGCTTCAGGCCAGGTGGAGTCACCTGCCAACCCCTCAGTGAGCCTGGGCTGGAGCTGGGCTGGCACAGAACAGTGTGGGGGTGACTCCTGAACCTGTGTCACAGCTGCCACCCCCCATGCTGGGAGCTGCAGATGAGAATTGCCCCTTGAGCAACGTGAAAATAAAGAGGAAGCAGTGCTGCTCCTGTGGATTGCATTTCTCCCTGTGCTAGCCATGTGACAGACAGCCTGAGTTTCTCTATTTGTACCTGGAACGCTCCAATTTCTCCTGATAGTCGTAAAACCTTATTTTTGCTCTTTCTTTTGACACTTACACGCTGTGACTTGATTTGATAAATAAAACCTTCTGGTGCTGTTGTTCTGGTCTGAGATTAAACACTTGATACTCTGCATAAGGAAATGCTTTGATGGGTGAATTTAATAACAATTGGTTATAGTAGGATAGAGTAAATTGCAAGTGGTTCAATTCACAGGTGAGTTGTGGTACCACACATTCAAATCTGAGGACACAAAGAGACCCCTGGCTATGGATTGTCTCTGCTGAGCATCATGTTTCATGCTGGGTTTGATAATACGATGACATTTTATTTATAAGAACAGAACAAGCAAAGTTACTTTTCCAGTAACTCAGAAAAGACACAAACTAATTTTTAAAATTTATGGTGGAAGATATTTTTTATGGCTCTGGAGCAACGAGAGCCATATCTGAGTCATCCTTCTTGCTGATTATGTCTAGGTGGTGAATAATACTGCAGTATACTGTACAAATTTTACATCTTGACTTCCCTAACGCTTCCATCTCAAAGTGTTTAGGGCACACTGGCTGGTGTGGTTATCTCCTTGGTGCAGATGTGACAGCTGAGGCATCTGAATAAGCATGTACAGCATCACTCCATGAGTGTGCAGCTCACTAAGGGCAAAAATGCAGCATCAAACCCCTTCCCACTTCAGCTTTCTGCTTGAGCTCACCTTTATTCATAGCCTCAACCATTATCTGCATGGCAGTGGCCAATAGATCCCAAAAATGGACCCACCCCAAGGCATCCTTCATGTGGTCCTGTCTGGGCAGAGTCTGTGTCCCAAGAGGCTTCTGATGGTCCAGGAGAAGGGGACAAGGGGAAACAGAGAAATGATGCACTCAGTGCTGACAGCTTGGCACAAAGTCCTGTGTTCTCATATCCCAAACACCTAATTCCAGCCACTGGCATTCTTGTTTAATGTAAGAAGAGGGGAATTATTTCATGATGTGACTCTAACATCACATTTTCAACCCTTCATTTACCAGATGTCTCTGTATTACAGCTCGTGCTGCTCTTTGTGCTCTGACTCTGCAGCTCTTTCCATGCAGGATCTGCCCTGTCCTCTGGAGCCCCTTTGGAGAGGTGGAAATTATCCCTGGCCCAGGAGCAGCATGCACATCCCTTTTAAATCAGAGCTGGAGGTTAAATGCCAGGCAGGCTGCATCACTGAGATAGGGGAAATTCCTCTGCAGGAGGAGCAGGGGCTTTTCTGATCCTGCAAAAAATGTGTCAGCATCAAAACCGTGACACGTGAAGGGCAGGGCAGCATTGATCCAGGAGAGCTCTGTGCTACTGTCAGCTTGGATGGAGCTTACAGCTTGTATATACGTACACATACATATTTGAACAGCTACACACTTTTAAGGCTTGATTTGTTGCAATGTTGCTTTTGGTGTATGTTGGTGATTCAGATCTTTAACACCCTTTGTGTTTGGTACTACTTCAGGTTTTGAATGTCACCCTATGAATGATCAGCCCAGTGCAGGTCATCTAATTTCTTAAATCAGCCTTGCAAGTGGGATAATGAGGATAAGAGGAAGGAGAGGTGACCTGTCCCCTTCCACAGGAGGAAGGAATAGGTGGTGGTGGTATGTCACAGTCATATTTTCTGGAAAAATCTCTTTGCCCAGAATGTTTCTCCTGGGAGGCTAAGAAGCCTCAGAGAAAAAGGAAAACAGTAATTATCTGATTTGCTTCTCCTGTGTTTTGCTGCTTTGGAAGGTGTTTGGAGATTGTTTATCCAACTGGTGATTGTTTCATTGGTTTCATGAGAATTTTTTTGACTCTCTGGCCAATCAGGGCCAAGCTGTGTCGGGACTCTGGAAAGAGTCATGAATTTTCATTATTATCTTTTTAACCTTCTGTCTGTATCCTTTCTGTATTCTTTAGTATAGTTTTGTGTAGTATTCTTTAATATAATATAGTATCATAAAATAATAAATTAGCCTTCTGAGAGCATGGAGTCATTTCCATCATTCCTTTCATCAGGGCACCCTGAAAATACAATAATGGTACAACAAAGCCAAGGAGTGCCAGATCTGGTTGAGATTTGGGTCATTTTGCTTTGCACCTTTTGTAAGTTCCACAATGAACCTGGAAGAGTTTCCTTTTCATATTGATTTTCTTGGACTCAGTACCTGGATTTTAAAACTACTGGAGCATTAAAACACCTCCTGGCATTTAAGGACAAATAAACCTCAGATGTTTCCATGAATGCCATTGATCACTTAAACCAACAGCATCACATCGTGTCACCAACTCCGCCTAAACTGCCCATGTGCACCTGGTCCCTCTGTTTGCGGAGATGCTATTTAGGGAAATTCCTGTGATGTAAATGATGTGGGATGACTATAACTGTATAGATTTTGGCAGGAGGTTTTGCTTAAGAAAGCTCAGACTCAGTCAATTCCTGGAGATCTCAACACAAATATCAGCTCTCAGTCGCCTCCTTGGCCTCCTGCCTGAACACTGCACGGGCTCTGTTCTGCTCCTGGACTCCTGTATTTATAAGCACTTTCTTTCTCTAACCCTGAGAGTCCATCATGTTTTATTTACCCTTCTTTTAGCTCTACCTATGCATTTCCAGCTACACAGAAATCGATGGGCGCGTTGCTAATTTTGTCTGGAAAAAAAGGAAAATTTACTGGAGAATTAAATTGAGTAGGTCTTGAAGGCTGCTTTCAAGAGTTCTCTTTTTTTTTTTTTATTTATGAGGGAGAAGTATTTAGATATCCAAACTAGCCTGCTTTTCTTTCTTTTTTGACAATCAATGATTGGCACAAGCATGGATTTTCAATATCTATGGACTTAATTATGCTACAAAGCCAAAACTTTTGCAGGTGTATGATATATATATTTTATAACAAATGCAAAATTTAAAAATAGCTCAATTTTTAAGGCAATTAAGTAATAGAGTTCTGGAAAAGGTTGATCATTCCTAGGCTGGCCACAGGGAATTTTCAAAGGCCCTGATCACAGCTTCTAATGGGTGGGGAAAACTAAAAATGTTTGGGACTTCTCTCTGGAGCAGAGACCCCTTGAGTGTGCTCTTAATGCTGCTCCAAATGCCCAGAGATGCTGGGAAGGTTGTAGCCTTGTTCTGGGCCTCATTTCTCCATAGATAATGGAAGGTCTTCCATACTGACCTCATTTTCTAAGCAGTGGAAAGATGCCAGCGTTGCTGGGTTTATATCTCAGCCTTTCCTTTCAGCATCCTCTCCACCTTCACATCAGTCTTCTCTGGTGACATCTGTGGCATGGTTTATTTCAAAAAAGATATGCATATGTTTTTCTGGTCTGTGTACCTAGAGAATAGAGAAGGAACACGCAGCATAAATTTAGAAAATAAGTAAATTAAATAAATATTCCAGAGCAATCAGTCTGCCATGGGAATCTTTCAAAAGCACAAGAAATATTCAAGGGAGAAATAACTCTCAGTCCATTTATTTGATTCACTTGTAATAAAAAAAAAAAAAAAAAGAAAAATAAGAATTCACTTGCTGTTAATTCTGAATGGAAATGTGCTTTGGAGCAGATCCTGAGGGATGCTGAGCTCTGGGAGTTGGGATTTGGACACTCCCCAGTGCCAGAACCGTCGTCCTCCAGTGAATTTAATGGGGACTGGAGCTCCTCAGCACCTGCCAGGGTTGTGCCTTTATCAGCAGGGCCTGGTGCTCATTGGGGAGGAGATATCACTGCATGTAACCAGATCTAGAGTACCCCTGGAAGAGGGGCTGGCTTTAGATCTCACAGACATTGCCGTAATTGTGCACTAAATTAGGAGGAGCTGGAGACAGCTCAGCCCAGGCAGTGCAGCTCTCTGGTGATGCTCTGCATTATCAACCCCAACCAAATGCTTTCCAAATAATCTTCATGTTTTGTGCCATAAACTCTGCTGGGCTGTTACTCACAGTGATCTGTTAATGTATCTCTGAGTTAGATATCCTTTATTTCCTCTCTTCCTGTTCTTTTTTCTTTTTATTTTGTTCTTTTTTCATTTTTTTTAGTGGATAATAATCATCTTGGAGAGGGCTTTTAAAAGGAGAAAAGGTCATTTCGCTGACATCAATTTTTGCATTAAAAGTGCACTTGGCTAAAAGCCAAAATGTTTAATATCATTGCCATCTGTCCCTGCTGAATACAATTTTAGATTTATTGATTTTCTTTATTCTCTCTTTTTTTTTTTTTTTTTTTTTTTTGTTAATTTTGTCTCGAGACAAGGTTAAGACTCTAAAACAACAAAGTTTTTTTTCCTCAGATGGCATCATAATCCTTGACTAAGTTTAAACTGCCTTTTGGTGTGTGGCTGTTGCCAGCTGTCAGGTCATAAATGTTTGGGGTTTTTTTGGAAGGGCTTTGTCTCCAGCCACCAATGGTGTATTTCATGCACATGTCAGGAGGAAAAGGGGGTGCAGGGCAGGGAAACTGGGAATCCCCATTGCAGTGGTTTATTAGTGCACCAGGTGGGACCATGTTCACAGGGGTTCCTGGATGAGGGAAGAGATGAGTGTCTGACTCCATGTTTCAGAAGGCTGATTTATTATTTTATGATATATATTACATTAAAACTATACTAAAAGAATAGAAGAAAGGATTTCATCAGAAGGCTAGCTAAAAATAGAAAGAATTATAACAAATCTTCTGTCTCAGCCAGAGAGTCCAAGCCAGCTGACTGTGATTGGCCATTAATTACAAACAAACCATCATGAGACCAATCCCAGATGCACCTGTTGCATTCCACAGCAGCAGATAACCATTGTTTGCATTTTGTTCCTGAGGCGTCTCAGCTTCTCAGGAGGAAAAATCCTAAGGAAAGGATTTTTCATAAAAGATGTCTGTGACAACCAGGGACTGCAGCCTGGGCTGGCTCCAAACCCATGTGGGGCTCTGCAGTCCCTCTGTCCCTCCTGTCTTGAGGTGGGGACAGCTCCAGGGGCAGCCCAGGAGCACAGGGACATCTCTGGGGATGCTCCACTGATCACAGCTCCTGTGAGGAAGGAGTGGCATTTTCTGTGTGCAGCACAAGATTTCCTGGGGGATGTCGAGGATCTCTGGGAAGGAGCCCAACGGTGTCAACAGCAAAACTCGAGCAGTTGCTGGAAAGTTTCCTTCAGGGAAAGGCGGCATTTCCTGGGGAAGGAGGAAAGCAGAGAGGTAGGGCTGTGCTGAGCCCTGGGCTGATGGCAGACTGGCACCCACAGCTGCACACCTGCCCTGTGTTACCTGGCACTAATGGTCACATTGCTGCTTTTCTCTGCTGCCCTGTTCTAAGCTCTTCCAAGCCTTCTGATGTTTACATTCTTGTGATGAACTTTCTCACACGCTTCTCTCTAAATAATTATTGTTTTGCATTCTTTCATGGAGGAGGAGAAATTTGATAGGCTGTTGGTTTGTCCAGTGTCATTGGAGAGGTGGCACTGTCATCCTCCAACCACTGTCACTTTTGGAAATCTATAAATGTTGGAGTCAGAAATTAAACTGCCCTTCTTTTTACCTTGGAGATTCCAGTGTCCAGGTCGTTATATTTCATGTCCTACAGCAACATTTCTCCATCACCTTTTCAGCAAATCTTCACCAAGGGACTCAGAGACAGAGACAAAAACCTTCCTAAAGCACTGAGGTGAACAACATTTCACTCAAGGGCCTGTCCCTCTCATTTTATCCAAGTTCCCTGTCTGCTTTAGTGACTTCCTACTTTAGCAAGACCTGCAGCCCGAGTTCAGCCACACAAATTAATGGGAGCATTCTGAGGAGGCTGACTAGCTCCAGTTTTATTCACATAACCCCAAGCTGAGGAAAATGCTCAGTGTGTTTGAGAGCTTTGTTTGAAGAGAATTCCTTCCTTCCCACCCCTACTACAGACTCGTGTCCAGGAACCCAAAAATCTCTGTGCTGTGCTGTGTCACCTTCCTGTACTGCTTCATTATTGGGTTTGGTGCCTTTTTGGAACTACCTAAAAACAGAGCCCAGACAAAATTAAAGGAATAAAAAAATATTTATATTTATTGAAAGGCCTTCAGGTACATTTCAGGCAGACAAAGGCTACACCCAAAAATGGTCACAGGTTTTTCACACTTTTATGAGTTTGCTCCATTTGCATATTGGAGGTTAATCTGCCAATTACAGCTTCAGGTAATGAAGTCATTGACCCCAAATTTGCTCCCCCCAAATCAATTTGTTTCCATTTCTCAGGGCCTGAGGCAGTGAGGTGTCCTTGACTGCCAGGCCTGGAGAGGAATTGTTGTGTCTGCCCAAAATGGGGAAGCAGCAGCTCAAACTGTGTGTGGATTTAGAGCTATACACTAAAGAACTGCAGGATTACAAACATATAAAAAAATACAAAAGCTAAAATCCTAAGGCATCAGTTTAACCTTATCATGTTTTGAGAACCTTTGTGTGGTTCTGTGCACTGGGTAAGTGATGCAGGTCACCCATGCACCTCTGACCTGGAAATAGCTAATTAATAATGACAGCTTCCCCAAATGATCCCACCTCCCTCAGTGAACACCCTGAGTCACTTTGTACCCTATTGCCAACCATCTGTTTAGAGTCTGGAAATCACAGAGCCATGGAATCACAGGATCATTTAGGGGGGAAAAGACTTCTGAGGTCATTGAGCCCAGCTCTGTGACTGATCCCCCAGCCCAGAGCATCAAGTGCCACATCCAGGAGTTCCTGGGACACCTCCAGGGACGGCACAGCACCATCAGCATAATTGTGTACAACATAATTGTGTAACAAACTCCTCCAGCTGACCGCTGGCAAACCCATCCCCTGAGGCAAGAAACACATGGCACAGTTTTCCCAGGCAGAACTGAGCTGGGCTTGGTTTTAGCCACTGCTGTAATAGGAGGATTTCTTTTTAAAGTGTTTATTTTCTATTTTGCCCCCACAAAACATTTCCCTAGGCACAAATTACGTGGGGTTTTTTCTGACTGTGATCCTTTAAGCCTTGTCATCCTGGTTAGGAACTCCTCCACCAGGTGCTGGCAGCGAGGGAGGCACCAGCTGCTTCCAGCATCACTGTGAGCTGGCATTCAGTGAGCAAAGAGTCCCCCCATGTCACTGAAATCCAACCTTTCATGCCCTCAAAATCACCCCCATTAATCAGCCTGTAAATATTTCCCTGCTCTGTCTTTGCCTTTGGTCCATCAAAGCTTTGCACAAGTGTCTCACAGGGATGGAACAGCACACAGAGCTCTCACTGCCCTGCCTGCATTTACCCCGTGCCTTTTGGGATTGTATTCACAAATCCCATGCCAGGTCCTGCTCAGATGGGAGATATTAGACCCCTAATGCAGGTGTGAGCCCCAAATCCACCTGTCCAGTCCCACCTGCCCAGCTCAGCCCTGATGTGAGGGAAGCCATGCTCTGCCAAGGGCTGAATTTAGCCCTTTATTTACAAATAATTTAAAGCAATTCTGTAAATGTTTTTGTGCCCAGAGGTCTGGGGCTGATTTACAGCTCTCTCAAACTGTGCAGACCCTTGATCCAGCGGTGTCATTCACAGTAATGAGATCTCTCAGCTGTCCAAACAGTGACATGTTTTAAATGTTAAAAATGTTCTGCGATCGATTTTTCTCTGTTTATAGTAAATGCCTTGATTAGATTCCCTTGTAGGCACTTCAAAGGCAAACTCCCCCTCACAGTCTTCCCATATGATGAAATCTAGTTCTTTCTTTGCTCCACTTTTTATTTTTCCCTCTCTTAAACTAATTTAGTGCTTGAGAAAGGTGATTGATTGATGGCCTGGAGGACTGAGACTTTGTGAAGCAGCACCCAGGAACATTGTTCTGCTGCCTGAGCTCCAGGCAAATGAGAGATCTGTGCAGCCAGAGGGGCAGGGGACACAGGGATGCCCAGGGGTGCAGGGGGTGCCCAAACCTGCCATATCCTGGTCACAACATTGAGGTGTTAGCTTTTACTAAAGCCATCCAAATGTCACCTCTGTTTTACATCAGGAGAAGGGAGATTATGAGAGACCAGGTGATTTGCCAGAGATGAGAGAAATTGCAGAGCAGAGGTAGGAACAGACTAGGAGGTGCCCCAGATGGGCATTTTAATCATCCTAGGTTTTCCTTCCTTAAAATTCTACATTTCTAAGAAAAAAAAAAAAAAAGAAAAAAGAAAAAAGAAAAAAGAAGACAGGTTAAGGCATTTTTGTGAAGTCTGCTCTGAACTGGATTGAGCCCATCAATTCATTTCACATCCATCACTACCCAGCCATTAAAAGCAATGGCTTTCTTTCTCCCTATTGACCTGGTCTGCAGAGCAGAGACCTTGAAAGGTGAACAACTATTAACAGACCCCTGAGCCGTCCAATCCCCTTTAAAGTCGTGTCCTTTTTCCTGTTTTCTTTTTTTTACTTTTTTTTTAAATTTTTAATGGAAATCACTCTGCTTTAATCCAGGGGTCTCTCTTGTTCAGGAGACCAAGCTGCTTGATCTGCTCTGTGGAAGAAAGTGTGACATTAAAACATGTTGTATGAAAGGATCAGCCTAGCTGTCACTAATTAACCTTTCTTTTTTAATATCTGTTAATTTGCAACTTGCTTTTCTGAATCACACCTCTGTTAAGTCAAGATTCCCACCCTGCCTTCCCCATCTCACAAATTCTTCTTTATCCTGAGCTTTTTCCCTGTGGCTGTTCCATGTACATTGCCATGATGTCGTGGACATTTAAACAAATACCAGGAGCCTGTGGTTCTCTGGAACATATCAGAGATATCTGCAGCATGCAGTGGCAGAGCAGATCCTCACAGGCAGAAATAAAATTTCACTCTATTTCTGTTCTCCAGAATGGGATGGTGAATTGAGGATGAGATAAAATTTATCCCAGAACCACATTATATGGGGAATTTCCTTGTGGGAAGATGTGCTAATATTCATTTGGCTGAGAGTCCAGGGGTTAGAGGAGCTGTGTTAGGCTCAGAGATTATTTCATGCCAGAGACCAGGTCCCACGGAGAGCTCAGAGCACTGTGCCTGATTTTCCTGTCATGGGCACCACTTTCCACACTGGCCTGCCAACACCAGATTGATGTAGAACCTCCATGAGAGGAGGACCAGGGTTTTCCACTGGCCAAGGTGCCAATATTACATTTTTGATGACCATTAAAATGTTTTCCACAGCTTCTTTCCAACAACTTTGGGCTCAGACAGTCCTACAGAATTTCCATTTTCCCTGTTAGACAACAGATCTCCCAGCTGAGCTCTACCCCATCAGGGAATCTGGCTGTTTCTACTCATGTCTCTGATTACAGAAACCTGTCCATTTCTCGACTGGATGTCTTTCAAACCCTTAAAAACAAATACAAGACATCACTGGTCCTCACTATTTAATTTTCAAGGACTATGCATTAATTGTTGAATAAAGTTGCCAGGGGTGAATTAACCACTCATCTCCACTGTTGCAAACTTACAAATTAAGTTGAAAGGGATCTTAGATTTTGAATATTGTTCCAGCGTCAAATGTCTTCCAGCTCAAACCCCTCTGCACTGTCACAACCGGTGCTCTCTGCACACTTCTTGTTTTGTTTGGTGTCGCAGACATCTTTTATGAAAAATCCTTTCCTTAGGATTTTTCCTCCTGAGAAGCTGAGACGCCTCAGGGACAAAATGTAAACAATGATTATCTGCTGCTGTGGAATGCAACAGGTGGATCTTTGATTGGCCCATGTTGGATGTTTGTAATTAATGGCCAATCACAGTCAGCTGGCTCGGACAGAGAGCAGAGCCACAAACCTTTGTTATTCATTCCTTTTTATTCTATTCTTAGCTAGCGTTCTGATGAAATCCTTTCTTCTATTCTTTTAGTATAGTTTTAATGTGATATATATCATAAAATAATAAATCAGCCTTCTGAAACATGGAGTGAGATGCTCATCTCTTCCCTCATCCTGAGACCCCTGTGAACACCGTCACAGTTTGGATCACGTTTAACCCCAAATTCGTGCCACCCAAGAGGCATCCCAGATATGGGCACGGTGATGGACAGACCCAGATGGCAATTCCAGGCATGGAGAAGGGTCAGGAAGCACAGAGTCACCCCTGTCAGCCAGGAGCAAATCTGTGAAGAGCCTGGGCTAGTTAGGGAGAACTTCAGGGTTAATGTAGAAATTAATTTGGGGTCGTGAGGAAGCAGAAGGAGCTGCTGCACGTTTGAGTGAGTTTGTGCATGTGCCTGGCAGCACTGCCTGTTTTCTGTGCAATGTGTATTTTGGGCTCTGCCTTTTAAACCCATTAAGTGTGAGAAGCAGTAATACACTGCAGCTAAATAGAGAAATTAACTCGTGCTGCACAACTTCCTGACATTAATTTGTGTGCTCAGTGAATGCTGGGCTGATGAACGGACATGAGTTGGCCGTTCCTTATTTTAAGGAACTTTAATCGCATGAAGGTAATTGGCACAGTTTCTCCTGTGATATTCACACGTGGGTTTGAGGTGTTTGAGAAAACATTTGCTCCATTTCTTGAAATTTGGGTTATTTTTTGGGACTTCCCCAAAAAGGGAAAGCAGTTCTGGCTCAGCTTTTGTTTGACAAGGATAATTCAGACCTTGGAAGCCAAGACAGCAGCAGTAACATCTGGAACCACATTGCAACTTCCTGTCTGGTAAGGAACAAAGGTGAATGCCTTTATCAGAATTTTGTTAACTTGTTCTGTGTCATTTCTCTCCATAATTCTCCCCCAGATGCATCTTCTCTCCTTGTTTCTTTGCATAAAAATCATCCTGGCAGTATCTCAGTTGTGGTTCACACACTGTGGCAGGGACACATGCCAACACCACCAGCACCAGCCCTGCAGATGGGGAAAAGCAGAGACAAAATCATATTGGAGTTACACAGTACCACTCAGCAAGGCCATGGGAGGGGGAGAAACAGAAAGAAATCTTTGGTTTGCTATGGCCAGGTGGAGGAGAGGTGAAGTAAATTCATTTTGACCAGAATAAAATCAGAATGGGTGAATTTCCTGGTTAGACCTTCATCAGTATCTCTTCCCAAGGGTCAGGCACATTAGGCAGGAATACTGAGGCACAATATGAATCAACTGCTGATAATTTTCTCTCAAGCCTGAGCACCACACACTTTGCTCACCTTGCTGCCAGGTGAGGAACATGAATGATCAGGGAATGTCGCAGACATTTCTTCACAGAAATCCTTTCTTTCAGATTTCTGCATCTTCTGGAAGGCAGAGGCCTCAGAAGAGAATGTAAACATTTGTTATCAGCAGCTGCTGTGGGATGTAATGGGATGCACCTTGATTGGCTCATGCTTCTATGTTTATAATTAAGGGCCAATCACAAAGTGCAAGCTGGGGACCGAGTCCCTGGACACAACTTTGTTATAGATTCTTTCTTTCTATTCTTAGCTTAGCAGCAGCTCTGCAACTTCTCTCTTTATTCCTATTAGTATAGTCATAATGTATTATATATTCTATATATCAATAAACCCAGCCTTCTGATCTAGAAACAAGATTTCCGTCTCTCTCTCACCTCCAGCGACCCCATGCAGGGCGCTGTAATAAGGGAAAGCACAGCAAGTGTGGCCAAATGGCAAATATTCTGAGCTGTAGAACACTGTGTCGCTCAGAGCTGGGTCCTGACACTGCCTGGGGCTGGCGTGGTGCTGCAGGGCTGTGCTGAGCACCCCGGGATGGCACACTCTGCCTGCTCTGCTCAGCCTGGAGGAAGGCTCGAGTTTGCAGCTGAAGCAGGAGAATAAGCTGAATTATTGTAAATGGAGAAAAAATGTGGCTTTAAAGGAAATTATGGCACAGCCAGATTATCACAAGGCACCGAGTGTGTTATCAGCTCCATGGCTGGACCCTGCCACTGTCACTGCCAAAATCTGTGGGGCTTCTGCAGGGACACAGAGAGTGCTCCTGCAGTCAGATGTCACCCTGTCCTTTTAACTTCTTTTAAGTTCTTCTAAGCCTTCTACTGTTTACATTCTTGTAATGAACTTTCTCACTCACTTTACTTAAATAACTTACTGTTTTGCATTCTTTTATGGAGGAGGAGAAATTTGATGGACTGTTAGTTTGTCCAGTGTCATTGGAGAGGTGGCACTGTCATCCTCCAATTCGCTGTCACTCTTGAAAATCTATAAATTTTGGAGTCAGAAATTAAACTTTCTTCTTTTTACCTTGGAGGTTCCAGTGTCCATGTTGTTTTATTTTGTGTCCTAGAGCGGCAGTCAGATACAGCAGCTCACCTGAGGAGCTCCATAACAGGTTTTTAATTGCTCTCATTGAACCACGGGGGAAGGTCTCTCCATCCCCTTTAGGGCAGAATGAGGGTACTGGAGCCCAGCCCAGTGGGGTCACAGGAGGACACTTGTGCCTTGTCCTCACATCCATGGAGTCTGAGTGTGTGCACATTCCCTGAAGCGTGGGAGAGCTCAGTTTGACTGGAATCCTGGTGAGAGCAGCCTTTCCTTGTGAGGGCTGCAGCAGCTCTGGCTGCACCATGTCTTTTTAAGCGTGACATCCTACAGTGCCAGGACAAGTGTGCTTCCAGTGGCCTCCCAGCTGGGAAATGTCCATTTACAGGGGTGTGTTACAAGCCAGGCATTCTCCTCCAGTGGGAGCTACCTGCCTGAAATCATCCTGTCTGTGTGATGTACCTGTCCCATTCCACCACAGTTACACAGTGCTTTTCTCTGCTATTTATTGCCTGTGACTGAATGGCTCACGTGTGGCTGGGCTGCAGTTTGGGGTTTTGCTGATGACACAAAACCACAATGCTTTTTTCTGTCATTTTATGTCTCTGCCTGCCTCCACAGCCTGTGCCGCCCTTTGCTGCACATCCCCCTCTGCTCCCTAAGGGCCACTGAGGCACGAGGAGCAGGCCAGGACTTTAATACAATTTAAAATATGATATCAAAGTAAGGAATTCATCCCAGCCCAGAGACTCAGGCTTGAGACTGCTTACACCTCATTCATTATTATCTCTCAGGTCAAGGTCCCTGCAAGCAGGACAGCACTCAGAGAGCTCCTTGGGCCCTGCCTGTGCCACTGACCTCCCCTGTAGCCTCAGGCAAGTCACTTCTTCCTTCAGCATTGCTGCTTCCCCTTCCACCTTCCCTCCCTTTGCCTGAGCAGTGTGTGCTCCAGGCCAGGAGGATTTCCAAGCAAGTTTATCTTGCCTGGAGCGACAGAGCCCTGATTTCATTGGGGGCCTGAGCTCCTGCAGCACAGAAGAAACAGCTCATTCCCTCCTCTGCGTCCCACAAAGTGATTTGGCAGGAGGATGAAGTTAATGAGCAAGTGACACTGCCTTGCTGTCATTGTCATGGGGGAATGAGGGAGGAGATGTGCCTGCTTACCAGGGATGCCTTTCTGTTCTTGTGCATCATTTCCAACCCTGTAGTTTTGGAAATAGAGGAAATAGAGGAGGAAGAGTCTTGTCTGGAGCCCCAATGAGGGAGGAGATGTGTCTGCTTACCAGGGATGCCTTTCTGTTAATGTTCATCATTTCCAACCCTGTAGTTTTGGAAATAGAGGAAATAGAGGAGGAAGAGTCTTGTCTGGAGCCCCAGTGAGGGAGGAGATGTGTCTGCTTACCAGGGATGCCTTTCTGTTCCTGTGCATCATTTCCAACCCTGTAGTTTTGGAAATAGAGGAAATAGAGGGGGAAGAGTCTTGTCTGGAGCCCCAAGGTGTCCATCCAGCAGCAGAGCCTCTCTGAGCAGCTTGCACCAGCAACTGGAGCAAGAAGAGGCATCAGAGGATGCTGGGGAAGCAGGATTAGTAGAACCCAAGGGGAGACAAGCTGCATCATTATGTGCTGGTGACATGATCAGGCTTTTCAACAGCAGCACAGGTGTGTTCTTGGGGGGCCCTTCCCCTGGCTTGGGAAGCAGCCATCGCTCAATCATAAAACACTCTCAGGTGTTGACAGGTGGAAAATGGAAATTCTTTAAGGGAAGATTGCAAGACAGTTTGAGCACTCTTGGAGGACAGTCACCACAGAGGGTGGTCATGCTAATTGCTGGAATCAAGGTGATCTGGAGAAGCATTGGCAGCCCTGTCCTACAGTCACCTTCAGCACAGCAAGATCCCAAAACGCTGCTCCCAGAGCATTGGACCATGTGCCAGCTCCTGCAGCCCTCTCTGAAAAGGATGCTTCAAGAGCACAGTGCATTATAAATTGATGCCCACGTGAACATGCATTCCCACTACCTGAGGTAATTATAAACCCTCTTCTTTAAGAATTCCTGGCAAGACTCCTCCGTTTCCTTCCTTAAACCAAGTCCTCTAAGTCAGAGGACTTAGAGCAGAGAAAAAAGAAGAGATTATGCTCAGCCTCATTTCAACAGCCCTCCCTGAATTCACACACTCTGTCCCCTCTAATGCTGTGAGGAAGATGATACACAGCTCAATGGTAGTTACACATTTTAATAGACAGTGAAATGTGAACAGGAATTGTGCAAAGACAAACCTGTGTAATTACAAGGTTAAATATTGTGATAGCTGAGCCAAAACAACCCTGACAAAACCCAGACTTCTGACTTGCAACCCGTGACTGAAGCAATTCAGCAGAGTGGAACAAGTCTGGAGTTTGGGGTTTGATTTTATTTAGGTTTTTTTTTATCATCTTGGAGCAGCACAATTTCTGAGTACAAGCCAGAGCAGTTGTCTGGAAGAGTGGCCACTCCTTTCCCTCCTTGGAAGCTAATGGCTCATCTACCCATTCAGCAGGAGTCAGGAGATAGTCATCTCACTGTAATATCTTTTGTCTTTCTCCACCGGCACCTCATTGATGGGCAATTTTTCTAAACAACAGCAAAATTGCAGTGCCTGCTTCTCTGTCAATAAATTCCATTATTTCACATGGAGCTTGGCTACCATAGCTAGAAAATGCTGAAGTGATTACATTGAGGAGCTACAGATCTGTGGCCTGAGCACTCTATAAATCTATGGGCAAAGTTTGATAAAGCACATTGATACTTTATCTGACAGGAGCCTGTCTAGATTTATGGGGCTTAAAGCTGCTTGCACTGTCATCCTTGATTCAATTAATGCAAAAGCAGTTCCCATCTTCACAGTTCTTACTTGTTGGGCAAAATGTGAACTTGACATTCTTCCCCCACTTTAATGAGTGAAATATAAAGTGATGGAATCAGCCAAGAATAAAAGCATGGCTCTGGAGTGGGCATGGTGATGCTCCATGTAAAAGTGCTGGGATCCATGGAGGATTTGCTCCAGTCTTGGGGTGCCATCAGTTTTTCCCTTAGTCTTTTGTAGTCCTAATAATAAGCAGCAAAATCAGATTAAATTGGGGGATGTTTACAAAATATTGTATTTGACTTTTTTATTTGCTTCCAACTGGCCAGGACTGAGTTATTGAGAGACAGGGAGAAAGAGCAGGTTATGCTTTGGGACAGCAGGGATGTGGCTTGTGGGACAGAGGGCCTTTCATTACTAGAGAGGGTTGAAATGGGATCTTTGAGGTCCATGCCATTATTTTGTGACTCTACAGAAGTCTCTGTCTCCTTCAAATACCTGCACAAAGCACTCCTGGCTTTGTCTTGATTTGCATTTGTGTGCAGAAACTGTCTCTTAAATATTTGCTGTGACATTGATATGCCAGGCCCACTTCCCCATCCTTTGAAGGGCCAAAATCCCATAAATAAATAAATTATTTATGCAACTCTTGGGCTCAGCTTTGCAGGAATAACCCCCATCCTGCAGGGCTTCTTCCTGGGGGAGTGGGAGCCACTGCTGGTGTGAGAACCTGTGAATGCTTCCTGTGTCGCAGACATCTTTTCATGAAATTCCTTTCCTTAGGATTTTTTCTCCTGAGAAGCTGAGAGGCCTCAGGAACAAAATGTAAACAATGGTTATCTGCTGCTGTGGAATGCAACAGGTGCATCTGTGATTGGTCTCGTGTGGTTGTTTGTAATTAATGGCCAATCACAGTCAGCTGGCTCAGGCAGAGAGTCTGGGACAGCTGCCTTTTTTATCATTCTTTCCTTTCTATTCTTAGTTTAGCTGGCCTCCTGAGGAGAACCTTTTCTTCTATACTTTTAGTATAGTTTTAATGTAATATATATAATAAAATAATAAATCAAGCCTTCTGAAACATGGAGTCAGATCCTCGTCTCTTCCCGCAAAATAAGACCCCTGTGAGCACCATCACATTCCTGTGGGATGCAGCCAAAGGAGGGCTGGATCTGTGTGTGACACCCGGGCTCTGGAACAAGCCCTGCTGCTGGTGTGCACTGCAGCTCTGTGTGCAGGGAACGTGGAGCAATCCAGGAAAGTGATTGACCTGCCGGATCAGGAATATTTGCTGTGATTTCTGCCCAAGAAGAGGGAGGTTCTCCCAGCCATGAGGATTGAAGTGACACCTGAGAAGTGCCCAGGCTCCACAGAGTCCCCCAGGCAGGCAGCAGCTCACCCAGAGCATCCCCGCCATCCTGGGGACCTCACCTGCATCCCCTGGCATGGTGCAACTCCTCTGTGCTCCCTGGCAGGAAAGCAATTTACTGCAATTTACTGTAAATCATCATAAAAGCCCTTCTCTTGTGACACACTCAGTCAGAAACCCTAAAGATGACTGACAGGCTCCTCATAAATATTTATGACCTCTAAAAAAAGATTGAAAGAAAGAAAAGTTTAATTCTTCCCTCAGTGAAGTTTGGCAGTGGAGACTTCCCTGCATCAGCCTTGTGAACCCACCCTGCCCAGTGGAGCTGCTCTGCCCAGGGTCACCCCATCCCCAAAATCAGGAGGGTGCAGAGAGCCCAGCCCTGCCAGCCTGGCCATGGTGACAGAGGGGTGTCCCCATGGTGTCCCGCTGCTGCTGCACTCAGGCATCAAATCCAGAGGAAACCTGGAGAGACTGTAAGTGCAAGAGGCATTTAAAACCCTAAAAAATTGCCCAAAGTAGGCAAAGCTGCTTTTCTAATGGCCTTAGCACAGGGCTGCTGCACTTAATAGTTTGTTTTTACCATGAGGAAGCAAATCAGGACCCAACCAGGGTCCTTCAAGGCCAGGTTTCCCAAGAGAAATCAGCCCACAGGCATTTGAGCCCATTCATTACAGCTTCTGAGGCTGATTAGGATTTTATATCCATGTTATTTTGCTACTTTGACTTCTGCTCTTTCTCAGTTTATAAATATTGTGACATTTACTGCTGCTAGGTTGGGAAAATAGGTTAGAACCGACCAAAGTCTTGGTCTCTGTGCTGCAGAGTCAAGCCAGGAGAGGAAATTTGAATATGGAAAATTAAGCGAATATTCCCCAGATGAAACTGTCTCCCAATCATAAGTCATGTGACAATAAATTTCAGTTGAGTGACAACAATATTAACAAACTGAAAAAAAGATTGATGTGCATCACAGGTCCATGAATGCAAAATAAAAGGGAAAGGCTTGCTAGTCTGTGATAGGCAAAGTATAAATATGTATCACTTGGTTCTAAAGTGAGTTATGATTACATTTTCCTACTTGTACCTGAAATCTGTAGAGGTTATTCATCTTATCCCTGTATCAGCCATGACAGTTATGGCCCTGCGCTGCATACGGCACAGATACCTGCTCAGCAGATAAATCAGCAGCCACGAAGGGACCTGTTGTTATCAATTTGATCTCCAGAATAAATATACAAATATGTGTACAGCATTGTTGTCACCGAGAACAATTTCCCTTCTCCTCGCCGATACATTTTTAAGAGGTTGTTCCAAGAGCCACTTTCTGACAATGCCAGAGGGAAACAGAGGGGAGCAATGATCAGGCAGGAGGACTGGATTTATGGACTGTTGTCTATTTTATTTAAAAAGGGAAAGAAAAAACCCAATCTCTTCATTGCAGCATCTCTTGTCCTCGGAGGGCAGCGCTGGCTGTCTGCAGCGAGCCGGGCAGGGAAGAGGCTGTGGGGAGTTACGGTCAGTGAACATCTGTAAGAGGAAACCATTCCTGATGAGGCTCAGAGTGGTACTGCCTCTCCACTGGTGCTAAAGAGCTAAAGGTTTTATGATGCAGCAGAGACTGTAGTTTAATCCTGATTTACCACGGCAGTTCAGCCAGGAGCAGAGCTCAGCCAGAGCTCAGCCAGGCAGCGCAGGGCACACACCTGGTGGGGAGCTGGGCAGGGGGAGCCAGGGGAGATTTTTTCCCTTTTACTTGTAAGGCAGATCACAGTGACATGCACAGGGATATGGGAACACTGGGACTGGGCCACTGCAGCACTGCCTGCAGCCTCTGAGCTGGGGAACATTGGGTCCTGTTGGGATCTGAGCACTGGGCAGGAGCGATGCTGTCCCAGATGGGTCTGTACTCACTGGGCACTTCTGGACAGACCACTCATCCACATCCATCCAGTGCCAGTCCTGGTTACCATAGGTGACAGCCCTGTGCCACTGCAGCACTGCCTGCAGCCTCTGAGCAGGGGGACATTGGGTCCTGTTGGGACCTGAGCACTGGGCAGGAGCAATGCTGTCCCAGAGGGGTCTGTACTCTCTGGGCACTTCTGCACAGGCCACTCATCCACATCCATCCAGTGCCAGCCCTGGGGTTGCCACAGGTGACAGCCCCTCAGAGCCCAGCTCGTATCAGCTGTCCTTCCTTGCAGAATCACAGCAAGAGGGGATATGGCAGCAAAAACACCAGTGCTCCCAACATCGGCTGCTGGAATATCCCAGCAAAATGGGAAGGAATTCAAACAACTCCAGGGCTATAAAAAACATCTGCCTGTGTGCACTGACCTGAGCCCTGTGGTTTTTGGTCCCACAGTGAGCAATAAAGGCTTGCCCAGCTGGAAATGCTGATGGGTACTGAAGTTAAGATGTTGAATTCATGCTTGCCTTCCTTGTTACAATCACTTTGTCAGGGACTGAAATGGTTTTAACACCTTAAACTTTGTTATGAAGGAGTTCTGCCCATTACAACAAAAGCTGCATCAAGAAGCTGCAACCACAGTAGCCCACTACTCCTTGAAGAGCATTCACATGGGAGGCAGTTGAGGGGGTGCCATAATCTACAAAAAAATACTATTGACTTTGCCATATGGTCTCATTTACACCTTAATTCGGGCAGAGGCATTGCCAATCAAAAATTGGATTGTAACAGATGTGTTACAGGTGAGGGATGGAGCCTCTCCACATTCACCTAAAAATCCCAGCACGATGAAAAGGCAGCAGTGGCTGCACAGCCAGTGCCTTGCCTGAATTTTCGACATGCTACCAAGTACCCATGAAGATGATGACAACATGAAAAAGTTTCCATCCTTGACAGCTACATTCTGTCCTTGGACTTAGTTTCTAAGTCTGGGGGGAAGAACAGTGGTTCTGTATAATTTCAATTTCCAGGTAAGGCTGGAATGAAATCTCCTGATGGCTCTGCCTCAGTAGCCCAGGGAAAAGATTTCTTCCTGAATTGTTTTGGGTCTCTAAATGCTGTCTCTTCTGGGAAGTCTTTTGTTTCTTAATTGGTACCGTTCATGCAGCTGCATCACAACTGTGCTGAAAGTCCCCAGCAAGGATAGAGCCCCAGATTTGCCAGGAGATAAAAAAACATTGTTTTCAAATAAAGTATGACATGGATAGGTGTTTGATCCTACAAATCATAACCTCCAGGCTCCATCCCATCTCACAGAATTAATCACCTCCCCTTCCCTGTCAGGCAGTTGTGTGTAACAATGCTGTTACTCAGGCGCACTGTGCACACCCAGGTTTTAAAGCCTTCTGACCTTTTCTCCTTGCTTTTCTCCAAGATTGTGCCTTTGTTTTAACCAGCTGTACACATTTCCTCAATAACAGCATGGCTTTGATTTTGATTTCCCCGGGGAAAGCTCGGGCTTCGCTCCGGGAAGTCAGAGGTTAATAAAGATGTGTTTGATTTGGAAATGAGAAGGCAGGAGGGATGTGCTGGGTGGTTGGGGGAAGCAGGAAACTTGATTGTGAGGATGGTGAGGATGTCACCTGCGAGGCACCTGAGCTGCTGCACGCTGAGCGTGTTTCACGGCACGCAAGGAGAGGAGATGAATCAGGCTGGGCTTTTTCCCTAAACCATGATACTTTAATGAAAAACAACTTCTGTCCTTCTGCAAGAGCTATTCCTATTCTTGAACTGTGAAGGAGGAGGAGGAGGGAGCAGGAAAATGCCATCTGAAATTGTTGAGCTAAATTCAGAGACGGCGCATTCTGGCCAACAAGGAAGATGTAACCGTAGATCACAGCATTCTGTTAATGAGGATTCATTTTTAGCCCAGCTCGTCTGTAATGAAAACCCCTAACATTTAATTTCCATAAAGGCAGAATTAAGGCTGTCTTTAACCTCAGTGTTCTTCTACATATTTGATTTTGGCTGTGGTGTAAATCTTCGTGCTCAAATAGCAATGTAGGAGCCTCCTCCCACCATAATAAGTGGATAATGCTGACTCATAATTCTCACTGTAATTCCAGACCAAAAATGTGCAGCTCCCATTGTTGGGAATACTGTCACTAAAGAGGTATCACTGCTTTAGCTAAATATTTGCAAAAAGAGAGGATTTGTTACACACTGAGACTTCTGTATTTGCAGGAAAGCAGTGGTAAAAGAATATAGGTGGATACACTTTTTTTGTGTATATAAAAATTAGGAAAATTCTATTTTCCCTTGAAGTTGTTTTCACCTCTATTAGTGTATTACATTGCCATGGCCATTTGGGCATATATTTTTTTGTTTTCCAGCACCAAAATATCACTGAAAATTTGGACTTTAAGCATTACAGTTGTCATTTTGCCATTACAGCTAAAGAAATCCACCACCAAGCAAGATATGAAGGACAAATCTCATGTCCCTGTGACACTCGAGCATATTCTAAATCACCACTTTCACTCACCTGCAGAGCTGTTTTGCATCAGTGTAAAAACTGCCCAAATTATCACAAACAGCAGTGGCAGAGGCTGATATGCACTGTGCTATGAAGGAGTGGAAGGTGAAAAACACCAAATTATTTGCTGTGTCTTCATTTCATCCCCTGCCAAATGAAGCCGCTTCCAGAGGAGGCTGGTGGGGGTTTCTTCCTGAATGTCTGGAAGAGCTCAGAGGAGGTGGAAAATGCAAAGGAATCATAAAGTATCCTTTCAGTTAAGCTTCCTGGAGAAATTAGGAATCTTAATGTTAATTAGAGCTGTGTGAATAATTCATAATGGATCACTCATTAAAAGAATTCTGCTCCTTCTTTCTGTTTGCAAATTGTCCATAAGCAGATTTCTCTGGATTGCGCTTTTTATTCAAGGCTATTTGCTAAATTATTTTAGGGGAGTATTTGCACTGTGCTGCCTCGTTCAGGAGGAGTGAGCTGGGCATATTGAATGGCCAGAATTCACCATGATCACCTCAGTTTTCACTGGATACATTGAACACCTGGAGGGTTTCTGGATGTGCTAACATTTGGAAGACGGACTCCAGCACGAACACTGGATTACAGCTCCTTGTGCTCCCCCATCTGTATGTCACATCCACCCACTGTCTCTCTGCTCAGGACTTGCCTTTGCATAGAATTATTCAGAAATGTTTAAATCAGAATAATTATTCCTGAACAGCTCTCTCTCTGTGAGCACTTATCCTATAATAAGAGTGCTGTGTACCAGTTTAGTTTAATCTGCTTGAAAGTGAGCTAAACTAAACAGGAATAAGGCATGCCAACTGCAAAAGAAAAGATGCCACAGAATTGAAATTCACAGCCCATCTCTTGCTTTTTAACACAAAATCCTTTTTCTGGGTCAAAGAGGGGCTGAGGCAGTAGTGGGAGCACTCATAAACACCCTGCTCAAAGCACCCACTGTTAGGGAGGGGATGCTCAAAGAGACTTTGAGTGTGACCCCAAACAGCTGATCTTTGGTAATCCAAATGATTTCCCATGTGTGCACAAACCCTTTGGCTCCAGCACTCCCTGTTCCAGGGGTGTGCAGCTCCCAGCACAGCAGCCCCAGTCCCTGGGCACAGAGGGGTTAATGACCAAGGGTTATCCCCTGGGTTAATTCCCCCCAGAGCAGGGGCAGGATTAGGATCAAACACCAGACCCAGCCACCTCCAAACCCCCACCTCCATCCTCTGAATAAATATTCCTGTGTGGAAGAAAAAGAAAGAAATAGACTATCAAAAGCTTGGTGGGTAAATATTCCTTCTGCGCTACAAACCGTTGCTTACAGCTAGTATTTTTTGGGTAATGATCTGCTTTTAGATTTTCTCTGAGATGTATATTCCATCTCTTTGGCACAGTCTCAGCCTTATCTCTGCTCATTTTTTTTTCCCCAGCTTCCTTAAATCTCTTTCTTTACCTTTAAAACGCTCTTTCCCCGAGCAGTTACAGATGTATTATTGCTGGTTTTGCTCTTAACATGCAGCTGAGCAGCTCGGCAGGCAGAGGGAGGGTGCTCGTGGCAAACTCCACATCCTGGATGCAGCTGGAGGAGCTCAGCTGACCCTCTGGCTCCAGCACCACCAAGTGCAGTGGGGCTGCATCATCTGCCCCAGGGGGAGGTGTGAAAAATGCATATTATATGGCTCTAGGCAGATATTTACCGTATGTATTTTGATGTATTAACATTTTAATAATAAACGTAGTCTTGTAATTAAAAGGTAGGTTTTGTATTTAAAATAAGAACTATGTAGATAGGATACTTTTTTAAGAAAGGAATGAGGTATTTGCACCAGATAGCAGCCAAAGGGCACCCAAATCTTTCAGAGAAAAAGAATTTATTGCTCCCTTATCAGAAGAAATTAACTTGTTCCCACCTCGAAGGCGCTGTTAGGATTAGAAGGAAGAAGTTGACGATGACCAGACAGAATCCTGTGTTTGAATGGAATTTATGCATCATGTATGAGGTGTATGAATATGCAACAGGTCACTGTTTTTGAGTTAATCCTTTGTTAACATAGATCCTTTTTTGGGCTCCTGCTGCCCAGAAAAAGGTACCCAGACTGTCCATAACTCCTTCTCTCTATTGTCTCATATTGTCCTAATTCAATTTGTCCAAATTATTATTAGTCTAGTTATATTACTATTTTTATAACCATTTTATTACTATTAAACTTTTAAAATTTTAAAAACAAGTGATTGGCGTTTTTCACAGGAGGTAAAACCAGAGCTGAAGCTTGCAGCAGGACACCACTTCATAAAGGATACCAAAATAAATAAAAATAGCAATTATAAAAAAATAATAAGTGAGGAAATTTATCCAAAAAAATCCTTAAAGTCAGAGGCATGGATTTGATTTTCTCAGAGCCAGCAGACAGGCTCCCTGTGCAACCACAGCAGGATTTTCACCAGGATTTTCACCAGTACTCCAAGCAGTCACATTTCAGTGCAAGGTCTCACTTCCACAGGGGCACTTCTTGCCAAACTTCAGCTGTTAAAGTTTGGTACCTGCCTTGCCCTGGTGATCTCAGGTCCATACATGCCCAAAGGAGGGTGAGAGTCATTCTCAGCTGGACACTTCAGCCAGGAGAGATTGTTTGTGCTCTGCTGAATAACAAATCTGAATGAGGTTCCCTGGTGAGGCCAGCAGGAAAGTGGGTTGCAGCAGTCTTTACTGGGGTGAGAATCACAAAAGACACGGGGGGTCGCAGGAGTTAAAATAAAAGATGTTCTTAGAGATAAATTACATTTGAACTACCGAACCTGGGAGTAAGAAACTGCCAAGGTGCTTAGGGATGTTAGCAAATGGAGAGTTTGCATGTCAGTGTGTGACAGGACAGAGGTGCTGGTGACAAACAGGCCAGGCTGCTGTGACTGACAGCTGGGCTGTGACTGACAGCTGGGCTGTGACTGACAGCTGGGCTCCCACTGCCAGCAGTGCCTTCCCTTCCCACCACTGGCATCTCCCGCCTGGCCACACACCATCCTCTGCCATCCTCCAGCCATTCCTCGGGCAGCTTTGGCAGGATTCCCCCAGCCTTAGTCCTTCTGGCAGCTTTTGGGTTAACAAGAGTTTAATTCAAAGTCGTTGCTGTGCCCCAGTGCCGTGGTCCTGTGCCTCAGTTTCCCTTTGTTCCCACTCCCTCCATTCCTTCCAGGGAGCAGCAGGCACTGACACCACACTGCAAACCTGCTGAAGCACCAGGGTGATGCCTTTTTGGGACTATCTAAAAACAGAGGCCAGGCAAAATTAAAGGAATAAAAAGTATTTCTATTCATTGAAAGGCCTTCAGGTACATTTCAGGCAGATTAAGCCCTCCAGAGGTTATACCCAAAAATGGATGATGGGTCACAGGTTTCACACTTTTATAAATTTGCTCCATTTGCATATTGGGGGTTAATTATTACAGCTTCGGGTAATGAACTCATTTACCCCAAATTTGCTCCCTCCAACTCAATTTGTTTCCATCTCTGGGGCCTGAGGCAGTGAGGTGTCTTTGATTGCCAGGCCTGGAGAGGAATTGTTGTGTCTGCCCAGAATGGGGAAGCAGCCGCTCACACTGAGTGTGGAGTTTAGAGTTATGCACTAAAGGATTGCAGGAGTAATCAAATATATGAAAAAACATAAAACTAGAATCCTAAGGCATCAAGAGAAGGCTCAGCCCACCGTGCAGGCAGAGGAAATATCCCACTTGGAGGCAGTGGATAAAAACCCTCCTGCGAGACCCTTCAGGAGCAGGGCCATGGCTCCCCCTCGTTCCCATCCCAAATCCCCAGGGAGTTTAAAGGATGGAGCTGTGCAGTCACCTACCAGCCCAGGCCATGAAGGACAGAGGCAATGGCACCTCTGTCCCTGTGCTTCCCAGGAAGGGGATGTTAATATACCCCATCTTTATTATCCTATCTGAAAAGATATTTCGTTTTACCAGTTTTTACTGCACAATCTCAATAACTCCAACTTGTTTAAAGGCTCACTGCTCCAGGAAAATGCATTACATCTTGGCTTTTAAATCTGCCAGCTCCCATTTATTGGTATTAATAATAGATTGGGAAAGCTGTTCTTTTTATTTTGGCCCTCTGAATAATTTTTTTTTCCTCGGTAGCTCTAAAATCAAATATTTTAAAAAGAAATTGTCTTCAAGCAGCATTTCTGTATCCTAAAGGTGGTCCCACTCTGTGTGCTGCTAAGGACTCATTTGCAGTGCTTAGGAAAGGTTAAAAGTGATGGCAAAAATATAGCAAAACTGTTTAATAATCATTTATGAGTCCAAAGTGTCCAGGGAAAAAGTTTTTAATAATAAATACCTAAATTAGTTTTCATTTAAAGTTTAGGCGTCTTTAATTTAGAAATACTATTTAGGCAGAGAAATGTTGATGAGGGCTGGAGTAATTACTTGCATAAGTGGAAATACACAACTTTGGTGTTTCTACACAGTTCATTCTCCTCCTAACCCCACAGAGGCTTTTTTAAGCTGAGCTCACCCAGGGAATTGCTGCCTGCATGTTTATGTATTTACTGTAAAGCTACTCTTTTTTTTAAAAACTTTTTTTTTTTTTTTGCCAAGCCAGCATTGGCTTTTTAATCTTTCACTCGTTTCAGCATTACTGTAGTGGAGGAGGATATTAATGGCCAGGCCCTTCTCTCAGGAATGCTGGTGTAAAAGCAGAGCAAATGGGCTGAGATCAGTGGAATTTCCCCAGGTTTGAAGCATCCACACCCAGCCCCTGGTGCTCAGGGGATGTGGGAACCTGGGATCACCTCGAGTTTACCTTCACCTCTCTCCTGCTGTGCTAATAAAAACGTGAGAGTGGAATTTTTGGCCAATAATAATTCTTTTCCCCTCTGCTGTCTGCTGTATAAATGCAATCCCTGCATTCTTATATTGAAGCTGGGAACCTCTAAGCAATTACTTCCCAGCACATTAGCATCCATGTGCTAAATGCTAAAGGGTTTATTCAGTACATTGCAGGATCAGGTTATTGCTGAGTCTGTCCATCATGCCCAGAAATTACTGCTATAAGTGCTTTAAGAGCACGGCCAGCACAATGGAGATATAACCCAGCTGAAGGACTGCAGTGCTCCTATTTAGAGAAAGGAGGGAGGAAAAAAAGCTGCCAAAGTGTTCAGATGCACAAAATCTCATCATCAAAAGCTCATCGCTGGAGGGACCAAAAAAAAAGTTTAAAAAAAAAAGAGACACAAACAACTTTATACTGAAATTGAGTGGAAATTGGAATAGTGAAGGAAATATGCTTTCTTTTTCAATTCCAGATGCTCATGCAGTCTTTTGCCTGGGATTAAGAGGTCACTTATTGCAGCCTTAAAGGATAAGGACTGGGCTAGATAGGAGAATCAGCAGCTGTTTATTCTGTAAATGTTTGAATATGAATCAGGTCTTCCTTTTCAGAGATTTGCTTATTACTTTTATTTACCAGGATAATATCAGAAGTCTAATTAATTCTCCCTACCTTTTTCAATCCTCAGTCTCTCAGAGCTTCAGCAAAGCTGGAACCCTTTAGAGCTTTCCATCTATTGACTGAAATATCCTTGTTTATAAGGATGGCTATGTCTTCATCTTTTCAGCTGAGATTGCCTCAAAATGTACTAGTGCAGAGCACAGAGATAATGCTGGGGAATAATAACTTTTTCTTTCCTTTTTGCATTTGGTTATCAACTAGTGGTTTATTTCTGTAATTGTCTTTATCAGAGTCCATGGTGCACAGTGGTTAATATTCAGGAATTGTTACTATCTCTTTCAAAATTTAGAAATATCAGCCTCACTGAGATGTCCTGAGGTCTGGGGCTATGAAGTGACTTCTCCAAAATCACCTAGGGGAGGATTTTAAGGCTGAGATACAACAGACCTAAATGTGATGCTCAAAAATCAGTATTCAGTCTCAAAGCACCTTTGCAAACTCTTTCTGGTGAGACCTGCCACTCTCTGAGGCATTTCTGGAGGCAAATGCAGCTCTGAAAGGACAAATGAGCTAATTTAACTAGGATTCTCTGTGCTAATTCAACAAGGATTTTGTTTATTCTGGATTATTTCTGTGGCTGACACTTGTATTACTGGAGTTTGCTGTTTGCTCACAGC
Source organism: Melospiza melodia melodia (assembly GCF_035770615.1). Classification (NCBI taxonomy): domain Eukaryota; kingdom Metazoa; phylum Chordata; class Aves; order Passeriformes; family Passerellidae; genus Melospiza; species Melospiza melodia. Next base: position 7,134,755 of record NC_086215.1, read on the forward strand.
ACTCTGCCTTTGTGCAGTTGACCCAAATGTTTCCAGGTTTTAAAAGTTTTCAATTAATTCCTATTGACTCCTTTTAGATTTTAAGAAAAATTTCCTTCTCCTTCTTGTGACTCTGGTGCTCCCAAAATAGTTGTTCAGTAAAAATAGCTCTTAATAACCCTGTGGCCCAAAGAGGGGGCCCAGCCATTTCCTAAACACAGCACGAGGTGTTCTCTCTTGATTACGCATTCGTTATTGATAATTATTAATTATATGCCGGTTATTACCCCACTCTCTTGTTCTATTGGCATGCTGTGCATTTCAGAGAGGCAAAAGCCATTCCAGGAGGAATGGGTGATATCTGCTGAGCACAATAATTAATAACTTTATGGTAATGATGTACAACTCCTCAGCCCTGAGCTCTGGAGCACACAAGGAAAATCTACCCAGGCTGGTTCTCACCTTGCTCTGCACATGAGCCACTTTGCACTAAGGCTGGGACACTTCCAGAGCCAAGAGAGGGGGTGATAATTAGTTACCATTAATTAGAGGGCACTGCCCAGGCTTGGGCCTCTTGGTTTTTTGCAGTATGATGTCACTCTTGGATTTTGCAGTGTGGTGTCACACTTGGATTTTGCACTATGGTGTTATATTTGGATTTTTGCAGTATGGTGTCACACTTGGATTTTTGAGGGACTCCAAAGACATCCCTGGTCATGCCCAGCACCTGGGCTTCCTTGAGCAAGGAAGGTGTGAGTAAGGAATTCTTCCTTTGGTGTGCAAGAAATGCGAAGCAGGAAAATCGTGTCCCTTGCCTGGTGTCTGAAGTTGGATCATTACACAAAATTCAATTTTGAAAAGCTTGATCCTCCTTCTTCCTCTTCTCTTTGAGCACTTTGGTGGTGGAAACAACACAAAAACACAGCCTGGCCATGGGGGTTTTCTCCCCTCCATCCATGCAGAGCACCAGTGTCACCCTGTTCTTCTGAGTTCTTCTAAGCCTTCTGATGTTTACATTCTTATAACAAACTTTCTCACACAGTTTTATGTAAGTAATTATTGCTTTAAATTCTTTTCTGGAAGAAGAGAAATTTGATGGACTGTTGGTTTGCCTAGCTTCATTAGAGAGGTGGCACTGTCATCCTCCAATCCACTGTCACTTTTGGAAATCTATAAATTTTGAAGTCAGAAATTAAACTTCCCTCTTTTTTACCTTGGAGGTTCCAGTGTCTGTGTCATTTTATTTCATGCCCTGTAGCAACACATCAGGGCCAAGGGAAAGATCCAAATCACACACTGTGGTGGAGGGAGTCCCTTGGGATTTACACCCAAAGTCTCCTCCCAACACTCCTTTGGCTCTGCCAAGCTGCTGTGTTTGGATTTCCAGCCTGGCTGTTATTTGAATGTGCAGTAAGTAGCCTCTTGCTGGCAAATATGAGATGCTGATAAGCTTCTGAAATCTATATTCCAGCCTTGAGATAACAAGACAACAAATTTTTTTACATCCTAGGGAAAGAAAAAAAATGTGACAGGCTGTTCGGGGAAGAGATCAAGATATGTGCAAACACAAATCCCTGTCCCTCCATTCCCGACTCAGTCATTCCCTGGGTGACACAATTGGGGTGAGGGGAGTGTCCTATTCCCAGAGAGGGGACAGAAGGCATGGAAGCACCAGGGCTGCAATTGATTTTCCTCTGCTGGAGGAGCAATTACACTCCCAAAGTGGCAAAAAAAAAATAAATAAATAAAAACAAATGAGTCATAAACACCCCATTTGAATCTTTAAATGAATATCGGATTTTAATTATAGAGGTTTAATTTTTAGAACGGAAAAGCTACTTTTGCACAATTACTGCGTGGAACTTTTAATTAACTTTCAAGAACTTTCTCTTACTTAAAAAAAAAATCTAATTAATAATACTTAGGGAACTATTAGCATAAAATAAGTCATGGGCAGGGTAGAGAACTATAAAGCATATATTGTACAAAATCACTTGGAAGAAAGACTGTTAATTCTAAAAACAAAGGCAAAGTTTCCAGCTTTCCTAGTTCTGGCCTATAAAGAGCCTCTTTTTGCTGAATGAAAGCATGAGAAAGACATGGAAATCAGAGGATTTGGAACAGAAAATGTTTTTATGTTAATCAGCTGCTGCAGAGACCTGAAGACTGGGAGAGGGTGTTTCTTTCACCCAGCAGAGATTCCTTTATTTGGGAGAACATGACCCTGGTAGGTGGGGTGATTCTAGGGAGATAGGGAGTGAAGGGGTGGGGAATGGGGTTGGGAACCCTCTCTATTGCTCCCCAAAGAGCCCAAACCCAGCTGTGAAGAGAGGAGCTGAGCCTCACTGCTGGGCAGGAACGGCAGAAGAGGCTCTGAGATTTTCTTGCCGCCCACCACCAGCTGGGAGGGTGGGGATGGAAGGGAGCTGCAAAATCAGGTGCACCAGAAACCTTCCCAAGGCATCCCAGAGCCCTCCTGAAGGAAAGGGTCTGTGTTTATGCAAAATCTGCAGGAGCAGGCTCAGAGCAGGAGAGGGACGGTGCTGTGACGTTCTGGCGCAGGAGGATATTACTGCAGGAGCCAAGAGGGAAATTAAGTCAGGGTACAAGGACACAGGGAGGGCAGCCTGTGGTGGAACTTGTTGCTCCAGTAATGGAACAACAGCGAATGAGAGTCACTTCACAATAATATTTTGCCCAGGTCTTGTTCCAGCTGAGTTTTAAATTAACCAGTGGATACAGCTGTCAGCATTTCCTTTATGAGATTGCTCCTACACAAGAAATCCTCCACAGTCAAAGCAGCATGTTTGGAAATCTCTGTGTTTGAGCCTGATCATCTTGTGCTCTGCCAGCATTGCTTTGACTCAGCTGAACGTACACTGAATTAAACTGAGACCTGAACATCCTGGACACAGTGTCCTCTATGGCCAGCTCAGAGAGAGCTTCCATCCCAATATCCCTGCAGGGAAGGAAGGAAGGAAGGATGCAAACCTGGAGATTTGAGCCATTCCTTTGCCTGAGAGGGGGTAGGAATTGAGGTTTGCAACCCCTTCTCCTAATGAGCTCTCTGGCCAGTACAGCTGAAAAGTAAATCAATGAGCAGGAACAAAGTACCTGGACCAGAAACATAAAACTTTGGATTGGGGACCTGCCTGAGGACCCCAAGGGCAGAAACATCCTGCTCTGCTTTTGCAGCAAACCCACAGTGTGTGCCCAGGCTGCTCCCAGCCAGGCTCTAGAGCAGAGAATGGGATAAATCCTCCGCCTTTCTGCTCCTGCTGCTGCTGCTCTGTGCCTGGGCAGCAGGCAGGCAGCCCGAGGGCAGATCCCTGACAGCCTGGCACAGCCCATTGCTGTCACAGGGCTCAGGGGACCCTGCTCCCTGTCACCTCCTGGCCAGGACTGGGATTTTCTGAAGCAGAGCTGGCCCAGCTGGCTGAACTGGACCACATCAACCCCAGCTTGGAGCAGGTTGTGTTTTGGGACCCTGCAGCCTTTGACTCAGGGGTCTTTTTTTGTGATGCTTGCTGGGTGTTGTCACCCTCCCTCCTGTGACACAGCCCTCCTGCACTGACCACTCAGACAAAACCTCTGTTGTGGCACCCAGCACTCAGATTTCCCTTTTGTTTCCTTTGTTCCCCTGTTTTAGCAGGTCTGCCTGTGATGTCTGGTCGTGCAGGGCTGTAGGATTGGGATTTTGGCTGGAATTCTGTGCCCATGGCAGAGGAGCAGTGTGTTCCCCATGGAGCCAGGCATGCAGCAAGGCTTGGGGCTCACCCACAACCCCAACAGCCTGTCTGAAATAACTTTAAACCACTTGTCCCAGGTTTTTTTGGCTGCTTTTTGGGATTTTCTCACTCATCTTCTCCCACAGGGGATGATTTGGAGCTCACTCAGGTGAACCTGCACATGTAGGAGGGGCGAGGGTGATGTGTGAATGCCCTGCAGGAGAAAAGGGGACAAAGAACAGGAAGGGAAAGAGAGGAAAGCATCAACTTTGTCAAGTTCACACTTAAATCCTACAAAAAATGTGATCCAGAGCCCCTGAGTGCACAGGACACAAGCTGGACTGCACTTACCACACTCCTCTGACAGGCTGGGAACTCAGAGATGTGTTTTTCTCTGGAGCTATGAAAACATGTCACAAAATCTTCTACTTTTGCATTCCAAGTAATTTTACTTTTACAAGGGAAAAAAAAAATCACCCCAAGCTCTTGAAAAACAACTGCCACAATAACAAGACAGGGAAAAAAAACAAAACCCACCAACACCCAAACGAGTTGTGATTCTCACATCCCTGCTAGGATGTTCCAAATATAACCACCAAACACGGTTCTTAAGCCTGTATTTATTACTACACAAATCTAGTTTAAAAACAGCTCTACAGGGGTTTGTGTTCAGCTGCAGCACAAGAGCAGAGTGAGAGGACAGTGGTGCCAGCAGAACTGTAGGGCTGCACTGACCTCCAGTGGAATTGGGAGAAATACTCCAGTGGTTGAGGAGTATTTCACAGCCTTCTGAAGCCAAAACTTGCCTTGTTTCGAGCTTTATGGAGGCACCAAATTCATATAAGGATCAGGGAATTTATTGCAGATTACTGTATACTTAGGATTAATTCGTTAAAATACTGTAAGGGGATTTGTTTGGAATAACGTTTCCAGCCTAAGTCTAGCCTCATCAAATTTAAACTTAAATATGCAGGTATTAAATAGAGCTTTCCAAAATCAATCAGCCTGAGGGGTTTTTTAATTGATTGAGGAGGAATTTTCACTCCCCTTTTCCATTGCAGGAAATTGTTGAAGACGGTTCATTCCAGTTTTCCTTTTGATTTGGTCACCTAATCACGGAGCTCTAATGACAGCTGCTCCCTGACATTTCCTCTCAGCACTCAGGAGTAGTTTTCCAAGGTCACACAAAGGTGATGGAACAGCAGAGTGGCACTTCTCAATCTGCATGGGGATGATTGATGGCCCCATCAGATATTAGAGAGACACGGTGTCCTTTCATGTCCTGATCAAAGGAGAGCATCCTGTGCCCGAGATATTCTCCAGAGTGCCTTCATTTTACAATCCCAAGGTCAGCTGAAGGAAAACTTTTTTTTGTGGATTTTTTTTTTTTTTTTTTTTTTGGTGGCATTTTTTGGTGGCATTTGTTTGTGGCATCTTTTTCTCTGGCCCTGGTGGCTCCACGTGTGCTGTTTTAGGAGCTGCACATCCCCGGGATGAAAAGGCTGACAGTGACACAAAGGGCTCACCCAGAAACAACTCCTAGGTGCTAAAAGACAGCCAGCCTTTCCTGAGAGCAGTCCCTCTCCCCTGGAACAGCCAGAGGGCCCTTCCAAGTGGTTCAGGAATTCTCTCTGAAGAGCAATTAGAGAACTATTGTTCAAAGTGTGCTCAACAAGGAGGCAGTGAAGACCTCAAAGGGAAGAGGCAGAGCCTCTTGGCTTGATCAAGGCACTCCAGAAACAAGCAGGGGGGAGTCAGGCAGGCAAGGGGAGCTGGAAAGAGAAATTGAGGATTGAGGTTTCTTGGATGGGTATTTTTGGGGGGAGGAGTTATTTTGGTTTTGAAGGCAAGATTAAAATATTTCAGAACAGTCAAACACAGTGAAACAAAACATTTTGGCTTTGCATTATTTAACCTTACTTAATGAGTTCCTAAGCCCTTCATTCAAGCATAGGCCACATTTTAAATTTGAATTGCAGCTGGACAAGTAGAAGGTTTTTATCTCCTAAAGAGCCTCCCAGGTCCTTCATTGTGTTTGCTCTGCACCCACCTTTATCCCCACGTGTGACAAGAAGCAGCAGCCCAGGAGGCACCAAGGTGGGGTGCCACCCATCACCTTACACCCCACCACCCCAGCAAGGCTCTGTTTGGACTCATAATTCCATCACTTAGCACTGGTTCCCCCTGAACAGAAGCATTTTTAAAAATCCCACTCATTTTGCATGCCCTAATAAGCCATAACTGTTCTGAACAAATATTTTGTTCCATGTGACAGTGGCATCCTTGGCCTCGTGGTTCCTGCTCTGTCACAGATCCTGGAGATGTTCACAGACATGATCACACAAGGAAAAACCCAATATTTCCCTGCTGGAGTGGCAGGAGCAGAGGTGTATTTGCTTGGTTTCTATTTCAGAAGTGTATTTTCTGGTATTTTACAGCAAAAGGAGCAGACTCAAACCCGCCTCAGGAAAACTGGTGGCACAGAAAATTCCAGCCCAAGGTTTGGCAAAATTATAAACAACTGCCAGAGCAGTGTTTTTGTAATGAGAGGTGTCAGGTGATTTCAATAAGCACAAATGCCATTCCTCTGTATAATTGACTGTGAATATGAGTTAAAATATATGTCAAACTATTTAAATGCCTAGTGACTTTGCTTTTACGAAATACCCTGATCCACCTCTAGCAGAATCTTCAAGGGATGTTTTTTATCCCCCTCACAACCAATTAAAAAAAAATCCAGATGAGATTTCTTGATATTAGTGCTATCACAGAGCAAGAGAGTAACACACAGCAGGTGGAGGGACACTGTGCATGTAACACCCTGTCTGCTCACTGGGATTTTTCCTTCAGCAGGCAGGATTTGCTGCTCCTACAGAATGAGTCCAGCTGTGACTTTTCACAGAAATGCTCCCCACACGGCCAGAGCAGCCTGAAACACCTTCTCTCCTCCTGGGTGTGAGCCCAGCTGCACTTCCATGGCTCTGGGAAGTCCCATGGAATCCTGCAAGAGGGAGATGCTCCTCAGTGTCTTGGGAAGCTGCTAGGTTTTAATGCCTGTGGTGTGTTATTACTTCCTTGGGAATGCATGAAAAATATCAGTTAGGGAAGCAAAGAAATAGGACCTTGGAAAAATAATTACCAAAAAAAATTTTTTAAAAGGTGAAGGAAAATAATTTAAATAATTTACCTTCTAATGATGGTTCTCTGTGAAACTCTGGGGATCCAGGTGCTGCCTCTCCCACCTGGGGCACATGGATATGCCAGGGATGCTGCTCTCAGGTGGAACCTCAATTAAAGGCATCACCCAAATTCCACTCACTTCTCAGAAGGGAAAAACATTTCTTGCCTTTGTAGCCTCTCCTTGCACTGTTATTGTAATGCAGCTAGTGCAGTGGGTTGATATAATCTATCATATCTTAATTAAAAGGTCGGCAGCTTTCCCTTGGACTTTGTTCATTTTGGTTTAGTGGCACCAAACTAAAGCAATTGGACATTATTGAAAAAACATGTCTTGATGGCACTGAACCAAGACTCCTGACAAATCAGTTGGCAGAGAGCTTCACAAGTGTGTCCATTCATCATGCCCTGCAATAGTTATTTGTTTCAAAATGTCAGAATCTTCCACAGATCAGAAGTTCCCTTTCCTTTCTGTCTCTATGGCAAAGTCCCTCAGCTGAGACCCCCCTGCACTGAGCCTTGCAGGAATGCACAGATCAGCAAGACATGTCAGCTGCTACTGAGAGCATAAACAAAGTCATGGAAATTATCCTTAGAAAGCAGAAAAATATGGATGTAATGTTATAAAATTGTTTGCTGAGCGCTGAACGAGGCGAGCCCTCCAGCCCAAGTATAAAACATCTCAATTATACAAACCCCAGATTCATTATTCCCACTTTGATGCCGTGATTCCTCCTACCTCCTTACTCCTTAGTTTATTATGGAAAACTACTTTTGGGGCAGAGATTTGGCCCATCAATTAGTAGTCATGAAAATGTGGGAGAAGAGTAAATTAGAAAAATATTTTCTCTCTTGAAAAAGTCGCCTTTTTTTATTTAAATATTTCTTTACCTGATTCACTACTTTAAACCCCAGTTGTTTATTTCCAAGGCCCTACTTATCAATGCCATATGAGGAAATGTTCTCCAGCAGTTCATAGTCCTCAGATCCAAGGGTGGGATTTTTTAGAGGAGTCTGTTGTTGATGTTTGTGTGTCAATGTGGAGCTGGGGGATGCTGTTCCTACAGTCAGGCTGCACTACCAGGACAGTCCTTTGCCACCCTATGGAGCAGCTCTGGGAGCAGACAGAGGCATCCTCAGCTGCAATGACCTTTAGGCAAACAGCAAAGACTATTTACAGGCAACAAATTTCACTTGCAGTCACATCAGAAGCCGAATTCTAAGGGTTAAATCACCCCATCAGAGAGATAGAACAATATCCTGCCATGCATTCCCCATCAAGAGCAATCAGCACAGCTCTGGATTTTGTGGCTGTTTATAACAAACTGCCCATAAACAAGCTGCAGACCCAGGCAGGGACTTGAGATAACAAATGAATTGGAGCAAATCTCAGCAACAGCTCCTGGACAACTCGTGGACGGGGAGGAAACTAAATTAATCAGATAAATTATTTGCTCAGCTCGGGTAGGAAATGTCAAACACTTCAAAACTGAGCTTTTGGCACCAGGATTGCTGTTCCCGGATCTATTTAAGATTTTTTGCCTTTTGCATTTGTCACCAGGGCTGGAAGTGAGTGTATTTCAGGGGGGGTGATGTGCCATGCTGGGCACATAGGCACAGCCCCTGGCTACCTGCAGGGAGGGTGCCAAGCCCTGGAAAGCAAAATGCTGCTCCCTGGGCTGAGGGAAAACACTTCCCAGCAGCTCAGAGCTAAGCCTGAGCACAATATTTCTGTCTGAACTGATTTTTCTCCAAAAGGATTTAACTGCTGATTTTCTAAGGGGTGTTTCAATTAGATTTATCTGCTCTATGGAAATATTAACTCTGTTTTTAGAAATTCTGCACAAAAATTAATTTTTCTCGCTGGAAGTTGGAGTATTTTTATTCTGGAAGATTGCTGCAGTGCTGAGGGGAGGGATAGCCCAGCTGGCTGCTGTTCCCTTTTCCTTTGGTCACAGGGCTCTCCAGCCAAGCCTTGGCATGTGCCAGACCCTGGGTGTGCTCCCATCCCATCCTATCCCATCCCACCCCATCCCATCCCATCCCATCCCTGCCACAGCCCCAGGGGTTCTGTAGGACCTGGTGTCCATTCAGGAAATTTTTTCTGTTTTTCTGTTGGTGATTTCTATTTTCCTCCAGAGCCAAGCCACACTTGCTATAAAGCAAGACAGCAATGCTTTCACCTGGAATGATTGTGGCTTTCAGCCAAAAAAACCCACCAAACCCAACAACCACAAAAATTCACACTAAGAAAAAACTCTCCAGAAAACCTTACTGTATTGACATGGATGCTATTTAACAAAAAAAAAAAAAAAAAAAAAAAAAAAAGTTTTACAAAAGGAGAAACAACATTTATTATGGTTATATAGTTGCACACCTTGTTTCATTTCGAAGCTAATCTCCAGGTGTAAAATTTTCCCTCTTGCAGAGGATCAGAGTAACATTCCTGCAGCAGTCAGATCCCATCCTTCCTTGTGTCCAGGGTGAGCAAAGGACAGGACTCTTTATCCAGGGCCTTGCTATCAAAAATGTCAAAGAAATATGCAAAAATTGCAAGTTTGGCAGGACCCTGGTGTGTCTCACCAGTTTGTGTCACTGGAAATTTCAGCTTTCAACTGAGATTTGGAACCATTTAGTTTAGAGAACCAGTTTGAAGGAGACATATGAGCCTATACGGCTTTTATCCACAAAATAAAACCAGTATTTGCAGATCATTTCTCCCAAGCCAGCAGCTGTGTAGGTGAGTGAGGAAACACCTGTCCAGTGTCTCTTACTTCTGTAAACAGGACACTGCGAGGCCCCAAAACAGCCTGGATCTTTTCTTAGAAAAAATGAGAAAATGAGTGTATTTCAGGGGGGTATCAGAGCTGTGCTGAAGGGATTGATTTGCTGAGTCAGAGTTGATTCCCACCCAGTGGCAGGATCACAGATTATCTCCAGCTGGAAGGGACTTGGGTGGACCATGGGTCCCTGCTCTGGGTGGATCCAGCCCCACAGGTGAGGACACTGCCAGGTGAGCCCATTCCACATCCCCAGGGCACTGGGAGCTGTCTCCTTCCCCTGAGTTCAGTGTTTATTGTGTTCCTAACCAAGTCTGTTATCAGCAGCTTTGGAGTTTGTTGCTATCTTAGACTAATCACAGTAATGAAGGCATTGAGCAGAGCCCTTCTCAGGTGGCATTTACCATTGTTTGCTGCAGATAACATAAAGCTTTCTGATTACAGTCGGCTTTTATCACTTCAGAGCAAATCTACTCCACTGAAATGTGCTAATAAAACCCACGGAAGCAACAAACTGGAAAGAAGTGTTACAGCAATAAAGGAACACGAGGGAAAATGTACAGCTTTTGCCTCTGTTATCATTTTCAATTTATTAAGATCTAACCATTTTTGTAATATGGTGCTATTGCTGGGGGTTAATTTAATCTTCTCTAATACCAGGCTCCAGTCAGTTTCCAGTGTCAATTTAGATGTAATGCATATTTCTGCATTGCAATCAGAGAAACCCCCTCCGTGGCCCCATGACCATATGCTTTCAACAATCCAAGAGGAAATGTCCAGCACTTTACACATTCATTTATGAGATTAGCTCCAGCCTTTAAACACACAAATCCCAGACAGGATCTTGGGTGTTGTGGCTCTGAGGACAGAGTGGCTGCCACAGGGAAGCACTGAGAGCCATCCTCCTGTGCTCCCTTTGGAAAACCACCCCAGTTTGTTTGGAATTTCCTTGGAAAACCACCAACCAAACCACACCATATTACAAAAATGGTTAGATCTTAATAAATTTAGAATTATAACAGTGGCAAAAACTGTACGTTTTCCCTCGTGCTGCCTCTCTCTGCAGGGGCCCAAAGCCAGGGTAGGGAACTGCTGGGTTAAATCCTGAGGTCTTCATTCAGTCTTTGCTGAAGACAGCAAAGGGTGATGTAAAACCCAGCAAAGATTTTTAAATTGCCACTGGAGTGGCTAAAAAGAGCAGGCAAGACAGCAACCTACATAAAGAACAGAGAGGGGAAAACTGAATCCAAATATGTGGGCCAATGCAGGAGATGGACAATCTGTGTACTCCACATCTGCACACAGGATACTTGGAGAGTTTGTGTCTATAATCACCCAAAATAAACAGCACCAAACTTTGTGCCTGCTTTGCATGAGAGACACTGGCCTGGCTGAGATTTCAATCTTTGTCTTTGCCTCCAAGTTATCTCTTGCAAATTAAAGACATCAAACCTCTCTCATACCCACCTCCCTGGCTGATACCTGCTGCCCTGCTCTCCTGTGATCTCTGGTGTTGTTTTCTCCTGAAACATTCAGCTCCTGCTTCTTCTCTTTTGCTATGCTCTTGTGCAGCTAAAGCATTCATCTGACAGCAGGAGTGGAAAAGCAAGTTATTTGGACACACTTCTCTTCTTTGGAGCCTTGTAGGTTTCTGGATTGCCCTGGACATTGTCCAGCCTCTGTGATCAGACACTGCACATTCCTGGACCCATCACCATCTATTTGTACATCTTGGGGCACATGTTTCCTGATCCATGGGAGCCCTCTGGCTCTTTTCCCAGCCTTCACTTTGTGGGCATGCTTTTAAGAAGGGAGAAGAAATGGGGATTAAAGAGGAGAGAACAGATCTCACATCTCTGCTATGCTCAGCCTGACATAGCTGGCTCCGTCTGTCCTAACAGAGCAGATGGAGACACTGAATCTTCAAAAGATCCAGTGATTTGGCAAGGTCACTCAAGAGCAAAGGGGCAGAGATTGAATTTAAGCCTAAAGCACTCGGGTTCTTTTGCTCTCCCTCTGGTCTCTAATGAGAGTCCCAAGTGTGGAGCCAGGGATGTCAGAGGTCCAAAATGGAAAGGCAACATCTGCAGGGTTCTGTCAAAACCCCTGCACAGAGATCACTCCCAGTTCAGGCACCTCTGAGAGAGGCCATGCAAGATCTAGCAGGCAATTAATGAGATTTCCAAGGCAATGGGTAAATTAGGTGCCAGCAGAGAGACTTCCAGCTTCCTACAGGGCTTGGGGTGAGTGAGAGGGGTGGGTGCAGAACACCACAGCAGGGAGGGACAAAAGGTGTGCCACTGCTTCCCTCACCCCCAGAGGCCCTGGCAGGAGCATCTCCAATGTGCTGTGCAGTCCCAGGAGAGGCTGCAGGATGCTGTTGATGTGGCTGGTGTGATAAGGAGTGGCACTGTGCAGGGCTGGCTGAGGTACAGCGGACAAAGAGAGGAAAACATGGGTCATTCTGAATCTCAGGGACTGGGGGGGAGCAGGGAATGCACTTTGAGTGCTCCACCTGCCAGGCATGTGCCTTGTTCAGGGCAGGCTAAAAGGCATTTCCTCCTGCTGAACCAAGATTTCCTCCCAAACTCACTCCAGGATCTCTCCTGCATTTGCCTCCAGGCGCCAGGCAGATCTCAGGGTTGTTCCTTACAGAACATCTTCATCCTCCCTGTCAGGAGGGCTGCAGGTGACACTGGGAGGGGTGGGCAGAAAATATTCCAGCAGCCCTACAGAGGGAACCCCGGCTACAGAGACTGTGGGCACAAAGCCAGAGATGGAGCTGATAAACTCAGTTCTGTGCTCCAGAGCCCAGCTGGGCACAGAGGGCACAACAGGCAGGGCATGTGTGTCCCCTCCCTTCAATTCCCCAGCTCAGGAGCTGCCTTGTGAGCAGCTAATGAGATTAATGCAAATGGGTACAGTGAGTTCTACAACATATAGATGCCCTTCACACAATGACGGACACCTTCTGCTACCGTTTATTTTTCCAGCAATCATCAGTAGCACTAATAATAATTAAATCTCAGAGGCTGTAATGAATAATACATAGCAGCATTCTGGTAGCAAAACAAAAAACACCTTTAAAGATTTTCTCCTAAGCTAACATCAGTGCTTGTTTCTTGCAGTGATTTATTTTTTTGTGATGTATTAAGCACCTTTAAAGTCTGCAGTATTGAAACACAGATAGCACTGAGGCACAAAATAAACCCTAGAAACAAAGAAAGGCAGGTGCCACTAAGCTGAGCATTTTTATTTGTGTGTAACTGGCAAAGATGAGCAATCACAGGGGATGCTGGAGAAAAGGACAGGAGTGTGAGGGGCTGAGGGGACACTGAGGGGTTAAATCCTGCTGTGTGACCTTGGGCACATCAATTAGGGAAGAAATCCATCTCTTCCCAAAGTCAGGCATTGAGCTGGGGCTGTGAGGCTTTCCAAGCCAAGGAGAGGGCAGGACTGGAGAGATCTGTGCCTTCCAGGAGGGCTTCAGTGGCTTTTGGTGGCCACAGTGATGTGGGCTGGTGTCACCTGTGCAGGTATCTCAAGGCATCAGGCAGGTCCCAGTCACAGTCCTGCAAGTCAGGATCATTTTCCAAGAGAGCATCCCCCATTTGAAAAAGAGCATATCCATGTTCCCTCCAACTGCTGCGTTTGCAGAGCTGCAGGAGGAAAATGGCCAGGTGAAATGTCTTTATTTACTCCAGGGTGTAACAATCTGGTCACTCAGAGAGGTCTCCGAAGGGTCGTCCCTTACAAAATGGGCTTGTAACACAGTGGTTACTCAAGGAGTGTCTGAAGAGGCAGAGATGGTTCAGAAGAGCCCTGACAGCTGTGACATGACTTCACTGCCTCTGCAAACCCCAGATCCAAGTTCTCTTCTGGACTTAAGCAGCCAGGAGGCTTTGTGGAAGGTCAACCAAAAGAAAACCTCAATGTGAGCCTGGTGTGGAGAGCAGAGAAGGGGCTGATTTTCCTCTCTGGTACCAGATCAGACAGCAGAATCGCCCACTAAAGGAGCAACTGGTTTGATCAGTTTAATCAGCTATCACAGGGATAAGCATGAGATAAACAGCCCCGCACCACAGCTTGAATAACACAATACCCCAGCAATGAGCTCAACAGCAACAACCCAACAGCGCAGCAGAGAGCTCAGTTTGAATAATCCAATACCATGGTGATTATCTTAGCATGAACACTGTGATACCACAGCAATTAGCCCGGCGTAAATAACCCCAAATCCTGGCAATCAGCATGGCATGAAAAATTGCATCCTGTACCAGCAGCCAGGGCATAGCAAAGGCAGAAGGAAGACAAGTGGAAGAGCACTGATATGAGTTTATTCCTGCATGGTTTATACAGCAGCACCTGCACTGGAGCACTCCCAGGTTGTCCCTGTGCAGGCAGCAGAGGGAACACCTGCAGACCCCCCAAAATCAGGGGAGTGGGCTGGGCACAGGGCTCTGGAGGGAGAAAAAAAGGCTTATTCCCAGGAGGAAATGAGGAAATGAGGTGGCTTTGGGGTATTTTTAAGCATTGGATGAACCCAGGCCGGCAGTATACTCCAGAACACTCACTGCTGTTCTGATTCTGCTCCCAACAAAGTCAGTGCAGGGACAGGACAATGGGAATGGTTTCAAACTGAGAGAAGCTCTAGATTAGACATTTGGGAATAATTTTTCCCTGTGGCAAGGCCCTGGCACAGGGTGCCCAGAGAAGCTGTGGATGTTGTGGTATTGTGAGGGTCCCACAGGATGAGGTGAGAGATGAGAATTGACTCCAAGTTCTCAGAAGGCTGATTGATTATTTTATGATATTATATTAAAAGAAGATTATACACTAAAACTATACTAAAGAAAGAGAAAGAGACATCAGAAGGCTCAACAAGAATGATAATAAAAACCCGTGACTGACCAGAGTCCTGACACAGCTGGACTGGGATTGGCCATTAAGTTAAAACAAGTCACATGCTGGGTAACCAATTCTCCAAATCACACTCCAGAGGAGCAAAACATGGAGAAGCTGAGAGTTCTCATCTTGCCAGGAGAAGAAATCCTGAAGAAAGGATTTTTCATAAAATATCACAGTGACACTTGGATCCTTGGAAGTGCCCAAGGCCAGGCTGGTTTTGGAGCACCCTGGGATGGGGGAAGGTGTCCCTGCCATGGCAGGGGTGGGATGAGGATGATCTTTAGGGTTCCTTCCAACCCAAACCACCCTGGGATCTCCCAGAGGCTGCTGGTGGGCAGCAGGGGTGCAGGGGAAGGGGCTGGAGCTCAGGAATTCCTCCTGGGGGTCCCTCTGGCCATGAATCCTCCTGCCAAATCCTCCCCCAGAGATGGAGCTGGCAGTGCTACCACCCTGACTCCACTTAACACAGGAAAGCTGAATTTATATGTGAGTCACAAATACATCTTTTTATGCACTCTTAAAAACCAGAAGCATAATTACCAAGGTCAATATATAATGTTTATTTCCTTTATAATAGACATTATAATTTCACTTTAGGGAAAAGCAACTGTATGCATAAAAATAAAGACAAATATTAAAGTCACCAAAATAATGGAACCAGATCACTCTGCTAATCCTAAATTTAAATGCATTAACGATCTCTGTAACATTAAAGGTCTGATAAGCCAAATTAGGTTTCTTGTAAGCATAATTAATCTTCTTTTTCAATGAAGATATTACAAGGGAGTTAATTTGAATCCCAAAGGCATTTCTAAAATTGAATTATATAGATAAAGCAAATATTTGACCTTTTACTGATAATTGCTATAAAAAATCAACATGCAAATGAAGTTTATGAAAACCTCTCCTGAAAATGGTATTATTGGGGTAATAAAATCCTCTATAAGCAAAATGCCAATCATTTAATGCCTTAAAAGAGAGGTAACCCCTACCTTAACCTATAATTTGTGAGTATTAAATTACAATACTGAGGTCTGTGTTTATTAACAAATAATTAAATGGAATCAAACAGAAATGATTATGTCAAATGCAGGGATTATCTGGTTTTATTCATAGGTCATTAAATTTAAAAGACTGCTGGTGCTGGCTCACCTTCTCTTCTGAAATGATTTTTAGTGTCATTAAATGATGGTGATATTTATGGATTTAAATTGCCCTCTGACTGGAAGGGGCTTTCTCATGGCACTGAATCAGGTTATCTTTGAAGAAAATTTCAGTGTGGAAACAGCATTCACTCCTCCACCACAAACTGCAGAAATCTCACACAGCTGGAGACTCCCTGGGTGAGTTTAGGATTAGAAAGGTGCCTCAGTCTCTTGTGGTAAGCATGGACCCCTCTGGCTGCTGGGACTGACTGAACCACAGCTCGTCAAACAAGTCACAAGGACACCCAGGAAAAGCCTTTTTTTGCCAAGGCTTTGAATTAAAATGACCAGGACATCATTTCCTTGTCTTTGCACAACACCAGCCAGGGGTTGGTCTGTGCCTGTGGTCACACATTCCTGCATGGACTCAACAGGATAAATCTGAAATTAAACCTCAGGGTCACCCATAAAACCAGCAAGCTTCCTATTAGCCAAGAAGTAAAGGAAAAGCTTTCTCATGCTTTGAGCTGCTCCATCCAGCCCAAATTTGAGGCCCAACAAAGCACTAGAACTGAATTAAAGCACATTTTGCAACCATTCTACTCCCATTTTGATCTCTAGAATGGTCAACCAAGAACCTCAGTGAGGTTTGAATGTCCATCTCCAGACTTCTGGAGCTGCTCACAGCCAGAACTGAGTTATCCAGTCTCAATATAAGATGTAGAACTCCTTCTGGCCCAGTCAGGACCAAGCAGGACAACCAGAGCTGGTGCAGTCCTTGCCTTGGCTCTCTGGCCATGCTGGGAAGAATTTCAGAGCCTAGGAGCCAACAAGCCTCCTCAGTCCTTTAGAGTCTGGAAATATCTACCCAGAAATACATAATAACCTGATTTTGTCCAGGTCTGGCTTTGACCTCAGTAGCACTGGCAGAAGATGGTCCCCAGCAGCAATTTGAGTCTGCTCAAGGTCAGCAGGGTCCTGCAGAGAAGGATCACTGCTATATTGAGAGACTTCTCCCAGACAGCATTAACCAGTCTATTCTATCTCAAGCCCCTGGTCTTTAGATATAATTGCTTTATTAAATGTCACAAATGTTCATTTGACTTAGATGGTGTCTGCCTCTCTCTCTCAAAAAGGGAGAATCTTAATTTAGACAGAAAATGGCCCATTTGCTGTTGAATTCAAAGCAAATACCCCATCTCTGACTCTAAACTCAGGCTCTTCTGCTGGAATGTTTGCAGTAAGGGACATTTAAATGGCCTGAAACAAAGTCATTTTCTTTGTCATTATTACACTGGAGTTTTCTATCTTTCTGATTAGATTAGAATTGAATCTGGTTGAAAGAAATTGAATTTGTACATTTCCCTAATCATACGATCTTCAAACACTGAATTTTCTGGTAGCAATTAGTGTGCCCTGATCGGAACGAACCTTCCGAGATGGGAACTGATGGGAACAGGGGATGAAAAGCTGTTGATGAAAGTGATGATTTATTGATAAACCACCACCTGCATAAACCCTCTCATGCTCCTCTCAGGTGATTGCATTTCTGGCATCTTCAGAGCTGAAAAAACTGCTCTGTTCTGTGTTTGTGGAAAATTCACACCCTTTGTTGTCACGGTCAGTTGTGGAATTGCTGTGACAGGGTGTCACTGTGATGTTTTATGAAAAATCTCTTCACCAGGATTTTTCTCCTGGCAAGCTGAGAAGCCTCAGAAATTAAATGTAAATAATAATTATCTGATTGCTTGGATTGTGGTCTGGAGATTGCTTACCAACAGGTGCATCTTTGATTGGTTCCATGTGAATTGTTTTTAATTAATGACCAATCCCAGTCCAGCTGTGTCAGACTCTCTGGTCAGTCACAGGTTTTTATTATCATTCTTGTCTAGCCCTCTGATGTCTCTCTTTCTTTAGTATAGTTTTAGTATATCATTTTCATATTGTATCATATCAGCCTTCTGAGAACTTGGAGTCAATTCTCATCTCTCACCTTGTCCTGGGGACCCTCACAACAACACCACAACAGCAAGGTATCCCTGACTTGTACTTGGTTGGATTTTTTGTGTTTTCATCTGGCAGCAGGAAGCAGGTTTAGTGTGCTGGGACTTGTAAATCCCCTCTGAGAGCACCTGAGTGTCCCTGTGCCCAGTGTGCCTGTGGAAACTCCAGCCAGGGTTCTCTTGGATGCTCCTATCTAAGCACTGAAACACACATTTGTTGTTACACTTTGTTTTCTGGGCATAGAAGCCTCTTTCCATCTGTTCCTGTTCACCAACTGAAAAAAAACCCAAGAATTTTGTACCCCCATGTGTGCCAACTGACTGTCTTTTCTCAGTAGAAACCATTTTTAATTTCAGATTAGACACCTCAGCTCACAATGGCAAAGGGCATCTGGGTGACATCTCCTCCAGCCAGAAGCAGGGTATAAATATGTGTGTACATGTGAGTGTGTCAGCAGCACACAGGATCAAAATAATCATCAAAAAATGGTCCAAAAGCTGAGTGCCAGCTCTCAGCCTGTCACCTTTGTGTGTGAGCCCTCCTTGGTGGGCATCACTGAGAGCCTGAGGAGGGGAGGGCTGGTGCAAAGCACAGGGGGAAAGCACAGGGTTGTTACAGGTCAGGGGGTTACCAATGAGAAGCTAATCACGAGTATTCAAGGCACAGGAGATGGTTTCTGACAGCCACCCAGAGCTAAATGATTGCTGAAGTGACATTAAATTAATTTGCTTTTGACACAGATGTATTTACCCCTCTGTGAGCAGAGGATCACCTCGCTGGGGCTGGGGTTTGTCTTCAAGCCAGGAGTGGAGACAGTTTTAGTGACTGCTCAAATGGAATGTGTTTTTATATTGAGAAGGGTTGTTTCAAGGAATCATCTATCAAAAGGGAAAACAAAATTTCAGCGAGCAGAGGCACTGTTAGAGCAGAACCCGAGAGATGAAGTGCAGGATCACTGTTAGTGGAAGACTGGAAATAAAATAGGAGAACTCCAACTTTGAAACATTTGGCTTCATTACTCTTCATTACTCCTCAAACAATCAGAGCTGCCTCAAGTCATCTTCACACAGGGCTTTTTTTCCTCCTATTTTGAACATTATTCCACAGGGACACTCTCTGAACTAGCTCACGTTCCTGCTGCCTTTTAAGCTGACATATTGTAGGGAAGCTTCTGCAGTCCCCAGAAACCAGACACAGCCCTGTCTGGATGTTTGTCAGTGTGTAGTACAGCAGTAGCATTTAAAAAAAAAATAAATAACTGTTCCAAATAAAATGAGCAGCTGGTGTTCATCTGTAATCAACAGAGAGAGGGAGAGGTATTCCAAGGGGGTGACTCACCAGGAGATGTGTCTGAGATAAGGCTGCTCAATGGACTTGCCCTCATCTCAGGGGCTGTAGAGGGGCATGGATGAGTAGCATAGTGGTGGATGGCAGTAGTCAGATAAAATTAATCCATTCATAGTGGCTAATCCCTTCCAGATGGCTTGGGGGATGAATAGAATTCCACAACATTGGAGTCTGAGCGAGGGATCAGTGCGCACCCTTTGGCTTTAGAGCTCATGGAGGCACAGGGGCTCTTGGAGCAGAGGAAGGTGGGCTGTGCAGAGCTCAGGGGACAGGACACATCTCTGCCCCCAGCACAGGCTGGCACAGCTCAGCTCTCAGGGGACACAGGCAGGGCCAGGACATCCAGTCCTGGTGCCATTTGTGCACCCTGGGCTCATCTGATGGATTCTGCACAGAGGAGCCCTGGCTGCAGCTCAGCCTGGGGCAGGAACCCAACGTTTTACAGGCACCAAGGAGAAATCCTGCTCTGCTTTCTGTGGTGGCCTTTTCCATGGGATCCCTCCTGCAGGGACAGTGGCCTTTGGAGGGAAGTGGAGGATATCTGGTCCCTCATCACAGGTCCCAAATGATCTCCCTCTCAAGACAGCATTTTTAGCATCAAGCAGTGCCTGTGCAGAGGCTCCAGCTAATGAATGGTTGCTCAAGGAAGCTATTTTTGCCAGCTGTTGGCAGTAGTTATTTTGCTTTTAATTGTGCATTCACATGCCTGAGTCTGATAACAGTGGCTGCTGTGGAAAAATGCGGTTTCATGAATAATAAATGCTCCCTTGGAAAAAAACCCTCCACTCTGTTTTAGATACCAGAAACCTCCTGATCCACTGTTGTCAGCTCTGCAAAGTCTGGTATTCACCAACACATTCAGCATCCTCCTGAATAATGATAATTCATCTGTGTTCACTTCACTAAACTATCATATTTTATGGAAGGAGTTAATTAAATAGTGATTTGCACTTCCGCTGAACATTAAACATTTAATGCAGATGCTCCAGTCACTGCCTGAGCTCTAAAGTGGGAAATGCCTTCAAAACTTCATATTTCCTTAAGAGGTTTAATGATGCTAGATCAGGCTATTTGCATACATACATATCCAGGCATATTTTACACCAGCATTTATTGCAAACAAACCCAGCTTTCTTCTTGCCATGTTCTCAAGAATACAGGGTGGGACACACAGATTGCAACTGAAGGGTCCTCTCTGCATGATTTGCCCCTGCCACCATCAAATTAATGGGTTCATTATTGAAAGATTTTCTAGGAAGGCATTAGAAAGAAACAGTTATCTACAGCGGGTTGTCTCTGTTATAATTTAGAAGAAATTAATTGGTAATAAATTAAGAATGCTAAAAATTAATTCTCGTACAGCAGGAGTGGGGCTTGTAAGCATTGCCTTCAGCTGAAGTGTCACAGTAAATCCTCTGTAAGTAAATCATCCTTGGGATGGGGGATGTGAAAAATGTCAATCACTTATTTATAAAATTTTAAAAGTTTAACAGTAATAAAATGGTTATAAAAATAGCAATATAATTAGAGTAATAAAAATTTTGGACAATTTTGATAAGGACAATATGAGACAATAAAAACAAAGAGTTAAGGACAGTCAGGGTATCACTTTCGGGGCAGCATGAGCCCAAAAAAGGACCCACGTTAACAGAGGATTAACCCTTAAAAACAACAGCCTGTTGCATATTCATACCCCTCACACATGATGCATAAATTCCGTTCAAACAAAGGATTCAGTCTGGTCAGTGTCAACTTCTTCCTCTGAATCCTGATGGGGTCTTCAGGGCTGAGTGAGGCAGGAAGAAGTTAATTTCTTCTGATAAGAGACCAATAAATTCTCTTTCTCTGAAAGATTTGGGTGTCCTGTGGCTGCTATCTGGTGCAAGTACCTCATTCTTTTCTTAAAAAAATACCCCATCTATATTTCCTAAAAAAAATATCCCATCTACAGTTCCTATTTTAACTACAAAAGTTACCTTTTAACTACAAAACTACATTTACCATACTATTAAAATGTTAATAGTACTATAATTTACTATATTTACATATAGTAAATATCTGCATAGAGCCATATAATATGCACTTTTCACAGGGAGGAGAAGGAATTAATATTAATGTGCATTGGAGGAGATGACACAGAGGTGAAATGTAAGGCAGCCTTGGGATGGGTGTGCCAGGCTTTTGCTCCCTGAAATACAAATCCATGGGCTTTGTGGGCAAGCAGTGCAGAAATGAGCCCCCCCCCTTTAACAAAACTTGGCGGTTTTTTCCCCATTACATTCAAAATAAAATGAAATTGGAATAGTTTCTTGTTTGGGATGTAATGCATAAAAGTGAAATTTTTTATTTTAAGTCATGTTTTCAACTGAGGCAGAGGTGGGAAGACAGTGGAGATGTTTCAACACATCTTCAAAAACAAAGAAGTTTCATTCCCTCCACTCCCAGCAACAATTTGAGAAGAAAAAGGCAAAATTTCTCTTTAAGTTGTTCCATTAATAACACTGCATCTCCCAAGTGCCAAATTGCTTGGGTCTTTCCCTCCTCCCAAATTCACACAACTTCAGTTTGAAATATAAGAAGCTCTGATTTTTCATCCTACCCTAGGATTTTCAGATCTAAATTTCTTTCAGCCCTTACACAATCATCTACCTCAAAAAGAAAAACCAACAAAAATAAAACAAAAAAAAAGCTTAAAGCAGTTTTTGCTGCATATAACAAATGCTCTTAGAGTACCAGCTATGCTTTAATGTACATTAGTTTTAGATCTCATTGCCCTTTTCCAACTAAGCCTGTGCCTAGAATTCTTTTAGGCTATGAAAAATTATTCACAGATATGTCAAGCATTAAGTTAGTAAATTAATATAGGTTTGAATTCAATTTGTTTTAGCAAACTACTGTTATAAAGAGCCTAGTGTAGCGTGAATTATTATCCAGATTTATGCTCAGCATCTGACAAAACGTTAAGCTACTTTTTGAAGTATCCACTAATTCTAAATAAAGGCAGAACTGTGCCATCCCCACTGTATCATTTTTAACCTGGTGCAGTTCCTGCCATTCATATCTCCCAACTCCAGGTGCTCCAGGTGGGGCAGGAGGTGGGGACAGAGCTCTGGGAGGGGACACAAGGCTCTCACATTTCAGCACCACCTGAAGAGCAGGGAGCAGAGAAGAGTGTCCAAGTACTTAAAGAAGTGATGGCGAGGTCCATCTCCCCTCCCAGAGGTGAAATAATAAAAAATTTGGTTTGCTGTCCTGCCAATCATGACAAAATTTGGTTTGCTGCCTGCTGATTTAGGGGGTAGAAGACAATCCCCACAGCTGGCAGCTTCCATCCCTGCTTGGGAACAGAACAGAGCATTTCCATAGGCTCCATGCACAGCTCTGCATCTCCAGGAAGGAGCAGGCAGCAGCACCTCACAACCCACACACCATTCACAAACTGCTCCTCTGGTGGGCCCCAACTTCTGATTAAACTCTCTCCATGCTGAGCTCCAGCCTCCCCTGGAAAGGAGCCACCAGCACATTGCAAAATTTACAAGGAGCAGATGAAATCGAGCCCCACAATAGTTCATTATAATTAACAAAGCTGGAATTGCACTGGGCTTTGAGCTCTATATCAATGCTAAATATCTCATTACCAGTGTAAAATATTTATGTCTCATGGTCTTTATCAGAAATGCAGGCTCACAGTTAGTGTGTCCTGGGCCAGGAGATGGATTCTGAGGAGAAAATGAACAGCATGGAATAAAAGGCTGGCAGGATAAAATTCCTTGCTGCACATGACCCCAGTGATGGAGGGAGAAATGAATGCCCAGCAAATGCACAGCCTGGGGCTGCAGGATTATGGTCTCTGTAGGCAAAACCTCTCTACTTTCCCCCCATGTGTCTCCTCAGGGCCAGATCAGTCCTGGGCTGTCACAGCTCATGCTGGTTTGTGCTTCAGCTTCATCAAGGGCTGGCAGGTGCTCCTGGGTCCAGCTCCAGGGCTGCTGGGAACTGCTGCTGCTCACCTGCCCATGGATCTGGAGACTTCCCTGCAGCCCAGCCTGCTCCAGCTCCAACCTGAGGGATTTGGGGATTTCCAGGTTTTAAGAGTGCAAGATAGGGCTGATGGACTTCTTCATGGGGTCTGCATTGTCCAGGAGCTTTGCTAAGCTCTCCTGGGGTCTCCTTTTCTCTTCCCACCTCTGCCAGCACAGCCTTCCTCTGGCCCCCTCAGCACCCCTGGGTGCTCCTTCCCAGCCAGGGCAAGGCTCCAGAGCCACCACAGCCACATGCAAAGAAGACAGAAAAGTGATTTTTTTGTTACTCATTTAAATCTTTCCTCTGGAGAACAAGGGTCAAGTCCTGGGCAAAGGCTGCAGCTCATTTTTGCTGGCTCAGCAGTGCTTCACCGAGAACTTGAATAACTTGAAGGTGTGAATCCTGTTGCGGAGCTTGGAAGAGCTGCACCCCTGCCTGCCCTGGGCTGGCGATCTGTGCCTCTGAGTGAGACTTGTAGGCTTGATTCCCTTCCCTTTCTGCAAGTGGAGGCAGAGGGATGTCCTTGTCCTTGTCCCCTGGCCTTGCCTGGCCTGTGGGTGTGGGCAGAGCAGACACATCTCCCTCCATGGTGTTCCCAGGGGTCCGAGGGTGAGGGAAGAGACAAGGATCTGACTCCATGTTTCAGAAGGCTTGATTTATTATTTTATGATATATATTACATTAAAACTATACTAAAAGAAGAGAAAAAAGGATTTCATCAGAAGGCTAGCTAAGAAGAGAAAAAGAAAGAATGGATAACAAAGGCTTGTGGCTTGGACTCTGTCCCAGCTGATTGTGATTGGCCATTAATTAGAAACAACCAACATGAGACCAATCACAGATGCACCTGTTGCATTCCACAGCAGCAGATAATCATTGTTTACATTTTGTTCCTGAGGCCTCTCAGCTTCTCAGGAGGAAAAATCCTAAGAAAAGGATTTTCCATAAAAGAGGTCTGTGACACACTGGGACCTCTGGGCTCCACTCTGCTCTGAATAAACAATTTTCCCCTCTAGTGCCTCTTGCTCCAGATGTGTAATGAGTTCCCAGGCTCATTGCAGAGCTCAGCCATGAAGCTGAGCCCCTCAGAGTCCCAGCAGAGGTGCAGCTCTGGCACAGGGACAGGCAGAGGAGTCCCTGCTCCAGCCCACAGGGATCAGTGCCAGGTTATTGCCACACTGCCCTGGGCCCTGCAGGTCACCCTGCACCTTCACCAGCTCCATGGGCTTGCAGGATGCTGCCTGGGAGAGGGCACACACTGGGAATCAGGCAGGAAAAGGTGATATGGGATTGTCAGCATCTTTTTATCCCAGAACTGTGGTGTGAGGGATCCCAGCCTGGCTGGAGCAGGGCAGGGTGGATGGATTGCTTTGCTCACAGCAGCTCTCACAGGTGAGGTGCTGAATGGTTCAACTTGGCCACATTTAGTTTCCAAAAGCTGCCAACACACTCCAAAATATGGGGTAATTTTTAAAATTCCAATTAGGGGGTGAGCAGGTTCTGGCAGAGGGGAGCTGGGAGCACAGAGGCACCGTTTGTACACTTTGGACATTTATCTGGGAGATTAGGACCTCCTAGCAAACAGGTATTAACTAAAATCTGCCTGAATTATGCTTCTAATTACAATTTCATTTGTGGTGGTGTTGTGTTTATTACAATAAGCTTCCTGTGTATTTATTGTATTATGTATTGGAGTGAGGCTTGGGCTGCTGAATGCATGTAAGGGTTTCTAAACATTGCAGTGGTTGCAAAGCCCTTTATGCAGGGTGAGTAATTTTATTCAAACTTTGGAACCTTTCTCTGGCATTAACTGCAAGAAATATTCCAGGTGTCCACCTTCATTCTGATCTTTAGAAGTTCTACTCTGTCATCTTTGCTTATTATTTTTCTCTCTCATTTTTAACTGTTGCCCAAAATGACAATTCTATTTTTTTTGCCTCAAAAATCTCTTTCTATTGGAGGTACAATTCATATTAGGATCACCCTGTGTTTTTGGTGTGTGACCTAAAGGTATTTTTCTTCATTGCTGTTTTTTGAGGCAGACATTCCCTTTTTCTCTCTCCATTTTCTCAGGTGCATCAATCCACACCTCTGGGCTTGGTTGCTTTTGTTTTTTCAGTGATGGCAACCTCCAAAGTGACCTAAGGAGCAGCTGTGTGCTCTAAGGATCCCATTGCATATTTCATGCTATAAAATACTCAGTCTTTACACAAACACCCCAGAGCCAGGACAGCAATAAATTGTAGTCAGACAATTGTGCATTTAATGCTCTCATAAACGTATAAAGATTGTCTCCAGAAAGCCATAATGAAGGAAAGCAGATTGAAGCCAGGAAGTGTCTCGTTAGCATGTGATGGAAATGTTAATCAGCAGTCTTTAGGAGGATGTAATTAGTTCCCCACACGGTGCTGTGTGAGGTTCCTGGGGGCAATCAGGCAGCAAAGGGCAGAGCAGTTGGAGGGGAAGGTGGGGAGAAGGTTATTTAGCTGTGGGAGAGGGACTCCTTGGTGCTCTCCTCCACCTCATGGTTATTGGGGCTGGTCTGGGGCAAGGACCTGCCTGAAACCTGCCCGAAAACTGCCCTTGGTTCCTGGAACCAGGTAAGTTGTGGCATCATTTCTTTCTGCTTCCAGGGGCACTCAGGCAGCAAAGCTGCCCAACACTGATAAGAGGCACCAAGCTGGAAATCTCCTCAGGCTTTGCTGAGTACCTGCTCCTCCATTATCTTCTCCTCCCTACTGTTCTCACCTCTGCGTTTTGGGGTTTGTGTGTGTTCTGCCCCATTCTCTGGTCAGAGTCCCTGCTGCAGTTTGAGGAGTACAACCCAAACCCCTGGTGCTGCACAAATGGCACTGATGGGTGTCTGAGGCATTGACTCCTACCTCCATGGTGTGTTCCCTTAAGCTTCCATCCTGAGAAGTTCCCTGTGCCACAGGCAGAGTGGTGCCTCTGAGGGCTGCCTGAGCCCCTGTAGGAGCTTGAGCTGGAAGTTGCTGTATTTTACTCCAAATGAGCTCCTTTTGTTTCCATTTCTAATGCAATCAAAGCTCCAAGTTCTGTGCTGAAAACACAGTCACTGTGTTTCACACATCCCTCTGCTTGGAAGCTCTTGTATTTTACCAGTGCAAAGGTGTTTCCATCTGAATGGAAACCAAAGTCTGACTTTCACAGAATTCACAGAATCATTGGGTTAGAAGAGACCTTAAAGATCATCTAGTCCAACCCATGCCCTAACACCTCAGCCAAACCCTGGCACCCAGTGCCACATCCACTCCTTTCTTAAACACATCCAGGGATGAACTTTACTTCCTTGGACTTGAGAGCTTTTGTTAGCTGGCTTGGATCCAAATTTCCTCCTTGTTGCTGTGCTTTTCACCCTCTGCCTGAGGCCTCAGTGCTATAACAGAAAAAACAAAAGTCCCAGTCCCTGGGGATCTGTATTGACAATGACTCCTCCAACATCTGGGACTTTCCTACCCCAACAGATTTGCAAGAGCAGAGAGACTTTATTTTACTGGCTAATTCTGCAGGAAACAATAAAACATGCAAACCAGGGAGACTGTAAACCACCCCCATTAAACCTCATTATTGTCAATTTGTGCCTGGTACCTGCGGCTCGTCGGAAGTTCTGCCTGTGGTTAACCAGAATTGTTGTTGTTTATGTGTTTATGAGCTCCAGCCCAGCATATGCTTAATGGCTCTGCTGCTCATCTCTGTCACTGTGGTTTTCCTCACTGTTTTTGGAAGCACTGTGGCCACAGCAGGCACAAACTGTCCCCACCCAGCAAGGGCTGCTGACCTTCTGGCAAGAGGTGCCTTTGGTGGCAGGCTGTGAACTTTTGTCCTCCTCTCTAGCACTGTTCTGGCTGAAGAACTGCAAGGAGCAATAAAACGGACAGGAAAAAAGCTACAGCACCAAATCCTGTCTCAGAATGGCATCAAGGCCAAACCCATCAGAGGGGGCTGATAGATCCAAACATGAGCTGGGCAACAGGAGAAAATATCCCAGCTGCAAGGTTGCTATTGTCCCCGTGGGAGAAGACAAATTCGAGGTTTTTTTCCAGCTGCAAGTTTGCTGTTGTCCCCATAGGAGAAGACAAATTTGAGGGGTTTTGTAATATTTCAGTGCCTGAAATTATTTGATTGTTTACTGTGGATGTAGGGTCCAATGTAGGAACCCATCCTTCAGGGATGGTTTGGGTGGACTGCAGATCCCACTTCCTTAATGTTTTTTCCTGCTCAGCTGTCAGCTGCATCTAGAGGTGTCTGAACCCCATGGCCTGGGGAGTTTATTCATTTCAATCTCTGAGGAAGCTGGCATTTTTATACCATGCATAAAAAGACTGGGCAAAACTGGTGTTCCCAGCCTTTGTAATCAGAGGGAAAAGTCCATGGTGGAGTTCTCCTGGAAGAACTGGTGTGCTTGTGCAGGGAAGGAGCTGATGACACACAAGGCAGGTCTGGGCACTCAGACCTGGGTGTAGGTGTGGGATTCCTGACATTGGGGATTCCAGCAGAGGGGCTGTCTCTGAACTGCCCTCTTTAGTGTGGCATCAGTGCCCCTTCCCTGCTGTTTCCAGGAGGTCCCAAAGCTCTGCTGGAGACAGCCCTCCATGGTCAGTGCAATATCTGCTCTCTTAACCACAAACCCAACATTCCTGCTCATGTTTTAAGCTGAATTAGTGAGAAATGCAAACTTTTACTTCAGTGCCTGCCTTTCTCTTATGGGGCTGGAGGAGTGTTACCTTTCCTGAGCTGGTGAGATAGATATATTCCATAACTCTTCAGGGAATTAATATTCATGTTATTAAGTTTAACATATTGCTCTCAGTTCCACATCTTTTTGCTTTAACAAGCAATTGCAGGCTCAAAATGATGAGCATGGTTGCAAATGCTGCACCTCTCTTTGGGGTCTGGGGATGTGAGTTTTACCAATTAAAGTGGAAATATGTTTGATCTGTGCAGTGAAAAAATCAACAGGCAAATTTACAGTGTGTAAGATTAAAAATGCAATGGTGGGACCTCACCAGAGACCAGTGTAACCCTCAGCTCAAGAGGCTCTCAGGGAGAGCTGGTTTAGCCCCCTTTGCATAATGTTTGTCCTTGGGGAGGCTTATGGTGGGGTCAGGGCATCATTCCTTGCCTGGGATCCACCTTTCTCTGGGGTCAGTGCAATGGGACTCCAGTGGGTCTCTGCAGAGCATCAGGTGCTGGTGGAGAAAAAAAAATACAAAATTTCCAGCATCTCTGGCCAATATCTGAAGCCAATCCTGTTTTGGGGAGGTTGGTTTGGTTTGGTTTTTACTCCAGTTCTTTTCCAAGCAAGAACGTCTTAGGAGAGATGTTCTGGATCTGTGGGACCCCAAAGTTCCAGCTCCCCCTATTAAAGGATAGCTGAAGATTTCTGTCAAAGACACTCCCAAAAATCTCCCTCCTGGGCTTCCTTTCTGACCTTCCAATTCAACAGATGCCTTCATCCCTCCCAGCCGCAGCTGCCATGCAATCTGTGGCACACAGGGGATAGTGTTTATACCACAGAAGTGGTGATTGGAAAAATCTCTCCCACACTTATGTTGGAAGACACAGCATGGCTCAGGTGCTCCCTTTCTGCCAGTCCAACTCCTCCTCTGGAGGACCATTTTTCCCAGCAAAACAGAAAAATATTCCTCCATCACCTCCCTTCTATGAGGTTATTTTCCAACGTGGTTTTTGCCTTTTTCCAATGCCTTTTTGCTTTTTTTCAATGTCTTTTTTACCTTTTACGTCCTTTTGTCCCTGTGTGTTTTCAGGAGTGCAGAGCCATCAGTTACACTGGGCAGCAATAATCAAGAGTAGATGTTTTGGATGAAGTTCAAAGGTTTTTAATGAGCAAATTATCAGGAATCATCTTCTGGAACACATTTGTTGGGATTTTTTACCTCAATCCCAAGCAGTGCCTGGGGTTTTTTTCTGATCTCTAGGAAACTCCCAGATTTGAAAGAACACTTGAGAGGCTATTTTTTTATTTTGATTTTTTAAAAAAATCAAACCTTTGCTTGAAGCTCCCTGTGTCCTCTGTAGTGATGGTGGGTTTTGTGTGGTGCTGAATTTCACAGCTGAAGCCCACTTTGCCTTTCTAAAATGTTTCCCCATCTGTGAGTTCTTGTGGCATCTTCAGTGTCCAGGTGTCAGAGCTGCTGGGAGCTCTTCTGTGTCACTTTTGCTGACCTTGAACGACTTTGATGCTGAAGCTGACAGCCCCTTCCATCTCCCCACCCATCTGTATGCACTTCCATAGATAAAGAAATAATAAGCCTCCACACCATTAAATTCAGGCAGCTGATGCATTTCAAATGCAGAAAACAGAAGCAACGGAAAGTCTTGCTAATTTTTACACTAATTTACACCAGAGGGAATAAGAAGTCTCTTAAATCAGATGCTAATTTTGTTTACTTAACTTCCTAGTCAGCACAATGACCTTTCATCCACGAGTAGGAACAAATTAGTGCAGAAGTTCTTTGTGGGAGACAGGAGAACTTGTCTCAACCTGATACTGAATAATACCCAATTAAATGTACTTCTAAACAGCTCTGCCTTCCCTCCTAGAAGGAAGCTTCAGATAAAAGAACAAAATGATATGCCTTTTATTTGCCACTTTACAAAATCCCTCCACGTAATGCAAACAACCCTAACCCTAGTGTGCCTGATACAGGATTTGCAACGCTCTCGGTTTTTGGTAAGAGGATAAGAAGCTTATTACTGTTTATCAGGGGAGGATAAAAGATTCCCTGTTCCCCTTGCTAGGAGGGGAATGGATTTTCATGTTTATCAACAATCAGGGAAATGTGGGTGGGAGGGAGGTATTTGGGTAACAAAGCTGTAAATACACGCACACAAAAAGAAAATTTCTTTCTGGTAGGTGAAAAGAATGGAAGTTCTTCCTGTTTGGTAATGGGATAAGAGACACTGAGCACGCTCTTTGGTGAGATAATGAGCTTACATTGCAGTGGAACTGCTTTTTGGTGGCAATGCAGGGATGGAGAGGCCTCCTGAGGATTAGCAGGCACCTGGGCATTGCTGAGGGGAGCAGGCGGTGCTGGACTGGCCATGGTGGGCAGGGGCCAACCCCTGCAGCTCCTGGTGCTTGGAATGAGGTTTGCCCCAGATGGGGAACTTAGCAGAGAGTGACAGGGACAGGAAAGGGAATGAGGGGCAGAGTCCAGATGTGCCTCTGGTCAACAGGGATGTGGATGGTGCCCTGGACTTTGGGGCATGCAGGCTTGAAAGGAACTTGAGAGAGAGAGAGAGAGGGGCACCCCAGCACCATCTCTCCTGCCACCTCTGCCCACTCTCCTGGAAAAAACAAACTGTTTGTGCCCAGCCTGGGAGATGGTGAAGAGGAGAAGCAGAATCCCACCCCCACATTGTGCATTCCAAGGGATGCCTGTCCTGTCCTCTCTCTCTGGAGGCAGCACTTCATGTCCTCAGCCCTGCTCTCATTGTCAGGTTGATGTAAATTTAATATCCTTGGGTTGTAATGACAGAAACCAAACAAGTGCCAGGCATTTGTCACAGTGAATGAGACAAGGTGGCACCAGGCAGTGTGGGGCTCACTGGGCTGTGGAGGCAGCTGTCCACAGCACCACCTTCAAGGGCTTGTTAGGGAGAAAATTGAGTGAATGAACTGGTGGGAGGAGGAGGAGGAAAGTGCCATGGCAGCCCCAGCCCTGCTCAGTGCATCGGGTGCTGAGGTGCACAGAGGCTGGATGGGCATCAGGAGAGGTTCAAAGTTAAATCTAAACTCAAAATCTGTGCACAGATCTTGTTTAAAGCCCAGTGTGTGACAGATGGAGGTGTGTTTTGGATGTGAATGGGTCTGCTGCAGCTGGCATGGTGGAGGGGTGACCTCCCAGCCAGCCCCTGCACTGTCAGTGTCACACCATGCCCTGAGTGTCTCTGGCACCTGAACCACAGCAGAACCCACCCAACTCCTCTCTGAGTTCTTTTGGAAACCTCCCCTGGGGTCACGGCTGCTGTTCCACCCACCTCTCCCAGCTCTGGGGCATGTTCTGGGGATCTCCTGCCCCTCGGGAGCTGGGAAGGACCCAGGTGATGGAAGCAGCAGTGGGGTTTTTGAGGTCCCAAGATACGACCCTGGGCCAGCCTGGGCTGACACCAACCCCATGGGGACACAAATGGGGAATCTGTGAGGGGCAGAGGGTGCAAAGGGCTGGATCTGTCCCCATGGATGGTGTGTGGGCACCCAGCACTGCTGGGCAGAGGAAAGGAACCACTGGAGCAAAGTTCTGAGGGGATTCAGCAGCCTCTCCCTCACTGGCAGCAATCTTCTTTCTTTTGGGGTTTTTTCCCCCTCTTTCCTGTGTTGTTTCTTTTCCTCATTCCTGCAGAGGAGCTTCACCATGAGCAGGTCCATGGCTGCATCAGTGCAGCTCCTGCAGCAAGACTTGTCAGGAAGATAATGTGAGGGTTTTTACCTGTTAATGCCACTGGAAAGAAAAAGTTCTCCATCAGCACACAGACCTTGCTCCAAACACCTAGTGCTGTGCAGATGGGAGCATCCCACCTGTCCCCAAAACCTTCTCATTTTCATGCTTTGTATCAATTTTACATCCTCACCAGTCTGTGCCAGTGTGCCTGCCTCCAGATAAAACATCCCAGGAAACTTCAGAGACAAAATGTGGGAGAAAAGAGATCTTTTCTTGACTTTCCTTTTCTTAATCAGTAGTTTGGGTTTGGTTTGTTTTTTTCTTTGAGCAATGACTTTCAAGGGAGCAATGGCTCTTCCTGAGAAAAAAAAGAACAGACAGACTGCTGTAATTTTTTTTTTAAGTCAGTTTTCACATGCTTGTTAGTTTTTGGCAGCTTCACAGTCTGTCACTTAAATTAATTTTTCAGAAGTAGCAACTAATTGTCTTTGTTTTCTGGAGCCCCTGGGGCTCGGAGCTGAGTGCTCTGCAACCCGGAGCAACTCCCTTCTCCAACAAATTATGTTCGGGCTGACTTGTGACTTAGGCAAAAAGAAACTGCAGACATTTACCTCCATGTGAAATAAAACTGGGCTTATAAGAACTGTGGTGAGGGAGAATTAACATGTCCTCAAGGAGAGAATTGTGGGCAAAATGTTGAGCAATTGTGAGCAGGCTCGGGTGCTAAACTGATTTTGCTGTGTCCGGCTATGTGGCTCCTCCCTGGTCCCAGATGGTGGATCCTGCTGCCAGGTGACCTGTCTGCCCCTCTGGAAGCTGCTCTCTCCTCAGAGGGAGGTTGGTTTGGGGCCAGCAGGAGCTAATCCTGTTGTATTCCTGCCTCCTTCCTCCTGGATGAAGAGCTGGGGGCCGTCTGTCAATCCCTGCACGGGTCACCAGGGCTCCTCCTGGGGGAAATGGTCACAGGCCAAGAAACCAGCCCAGCCCAGGACCACCAGAGCCACGAGGCATGTGGCAGAGCTGAGTCCAAAGGAATGAATCCATTTTCCTGGCTCCCTCCCTGCCACCTCTCTCAGCCCTGGGGCTGGGCTGCAGATGGGAAGGCCGCAGGACGCTCCTGGCATCCAGAGCCCAGCTCTGCTCAGATAAGGATTTCATTTTGGGCTCCTCTCCAGCTGGGTGCAGATTCCTGCATGGCTTATCCTCCCTTGCCAAGCCCTCCAGCTCCGAGGATCAGCTCCAAGCTTATCCCAGTTATCAGTGGGATGCAGCTGCCAGGCCGGGCTGGCACTGCCAGGGCTGGCCTGGCCTCTCCAGGGGTGTGGAGTGGCACTGGGAGTGCTCTGAGGGATGGCAGCACACCAGGCACGTCCCCAGGGCCAAGGCAAGCTCACATGAGGTGTTTCATTGTGGATGTTGTCCTGGGATGGGATGGGATGGAGTGTTGGGATTTAGGGCTGCAAACTCACATGAGTTGTTTTCCTTGTGGGTGTTGCCCTGGGACATGGTGGGGCTGTGGAAGAGGTTCAGAGGTGGGACCAGAGGAAAAGGGGGAACGTGTCTGCTCTGAGATCACCTCCTTGCTGTTGCATGACAGAGTTTTGAGGTGAAATGCCCCAAATCTTCAGGGTTTTATCTGAGGACTGTGGTGGGTCTGCCAGGGGCTTGGTTGAGGTGAAAGATGTGGGAGCTGCTGCCCCAACCAAGACAGGGAGCGTGGGACACATCATATCACCTTTAATGGCAAATCAGAGCAATATTTAGTGGTTTATTTGTTTTCCCCATCCACAAATCCTTGTGAGGGCTGGTGTTTTCCTTGTGGGTGTTGCCCTGGGAAGGGTGGGGCAGCTGGGATGTGGGGCAGTTGGGATTTGGGGCTGTGGGAGAGGTTCAGAGGTGGGAGCAGAGGAAAAGGGAGGACATGTCTGCTCTGAGATGACCTCCCTGCTGCTGCATGACAGAGTTTTGAGGTGAAATGCCCCAAATCTCCGAGGTTTTGTCCCCACACCAGGATCTGAGGACGGTGGTGGGCCTGCCAGGGGCTTGGTGGAGGTGGAAGCTGTGGGAGCTGCTGCCCCACCCAAGACAGGGAGTGTGGAACACATCCTATCACCTTTAATGGCAAATCAGAGCAATGTTTAGTGGTTTATTTGCTTTCCCCAACCACAAATCCTTGTGAGGGCCGTGGTTCAGCTGAGCCTCTGTGCTTGAAGTGTGAGCAGCTGTGGGACCAAACCTCCACCCCAAACAAACCCCAATGACCCTCCTCAGCCCCAGCTGCTGCCAGAGAGGCTCCCCTGCCCTCCAGCAGCAGGGGACTTCCCACAGCTCCTTTCCAGATGAATCTTTCCCTCTGGAGCTCAACTCCAGCAAAGGAATGATTTGCTCTTACAGCCTGTTAATGAATTTTTGAAATAAGGAATTAATTACTGTCTGTCTAAATTAGAGTTGTCCTATCCTTTGAGATCCATCTTTTTGATTCTAATTAATTTTAAAAATTACTTTTAGAGTCTTCAGTAGAGATTCTAATTTATTTTACTCTAATATTATTTCTCTGATAAGCAAGTTAATTTTTAGATCAGAATCCGCCTAATCTCAAATTTGTCACACAAACTCTGCTCTCTAAGATTCTGTTTACAGCTTTTTGGAGATGACAGATCTTGATGCACAAATCATTCTTTCTTCTTTTTTTTTTTTCATTTTAACCACCTGAATGTGTGTGTTCAAAGGAGATTAATTGAAACCCTTCACTGTGCTGTGTTTAGGAAAGATCCTTAATATTTTAGAACCAAAACCAAATATTAGTTATAAAGCTTCTCTAATTGCCCTTTTTCATGGAGGAAAATGCATGTCTAATTTGGTTTTTTTAAAAGAACATTTGCTTTATGGATATTTGCCTGAGTTTGACAGTTATTTAACTGGCTGTTTTTATTAACTCATGTTCTCAGCACCAAGTGCATTGGCAGCTGGGGAAAATTCAAATATCAATTTTATGTTCTTATCAAAGCTGCCATCCCACAGGCTGCAATAAACCCTGCAGCAAACTTCATTCTGGCTCCTGGCTTTGTCCTCGTGGAGATTTGTCCTTGTCCTCTGCTGGTGGCAGAGCTGACACCAACCCCACAGGGACACAAATGGGGAATCCATGAGATCAAGGAGGGGCAGAGGGTGCAAAGGGCTGGATCTGTCCCCTTGGATGGTGTGTGGGCACCCAGCACTGCTGGGCAGAGAAAAGGAATCACTTGGAGCAAAGTGCTGAGGAGATACAGCAACCTCTCCCTCACTGGCAGCACTTTATTTTTGGGGGTTTTTTCCCTCTTTCCTATGTTGTTTCTTTTCCTCATTCCTCTGGTTGTGTTTTCTCTCTTCCCTTGCTTGTGTTTTCTTTATATTCTGATGAAAGTTTAAAAACCCAGTAGCAAAGGACAGAGAAATTGAAGTCTTACAATGTCACCAAAAATCTTTCAAGTAGCCCCAGAGAGTCCTGGAGGTTTTCCTGGAGGCCTCAAGGGAACTTGGATGGTCCCACTGTCTCTCATGTGTGGAGAAGACCCCTGTGCTGAGTGTCCTGTTGAGTTGGTCTCTGGGGTCCCTACACCCCTCCCTGGGGTCACTACAGAGCTTTTTTTGGCCCTGGCCTGAGCTGAAGGGCACCAGTGCAGCATCTGCTCCATGTATCCTGCAAAAACCAAACTCCCCACATTTGTATTCAAGCTGTGAAAGAACCTCCCCAGTCATTTTGGACAATTTCATCTTATAGTTTGTTTGGGTTCTTAAGCTCCCTCTATTTGTATTTTTTAATTCCCACCTGTGTGGGGGCTATGGATCTTGGATTCTAAGAATCCCAGATGCTTAGCAGATGGTTAGCTTGAAAAAATAATCAAAGAGGCAGCAAAATTGTGTTCATGAGCTCCTATTTATTTCAATCTGGTGTTTTGCCTCACAACAAGACTAATAAGCAATTACTCTTGCATCTCGAATGCTTATGCAGTGTAAATGCATCTGTCAACCAGATTCAACATCATCAATAAAGCTGCCAAAGCTGCTCATAATTCAATGATATATGCTTTGAGCATCTTTTTTGAATATAATTTAAAGATTGCAGTCCTATGATTCTGACATTATTTCCTGGGTGTTTAAAATACCTCCAGCTGGAAGGATCCATGCCTGCATCACATAATCACCTCTGCCTGTGTGGACCATTCAAACTCTGCCATTTGGCTTCTGTGAGGGTTTTATTTTTTGGCTGGGCTCTGACAGGGTTCCCACAAGGGCTGCTGGGGCTGAAGGAGCCTTTCTGGGATTTGCAGTATTTCTCCCTCCTTTCTCTCCTGGTGAAATTCAGCCCTGTGCAGAATTCCCTTGAAGTGCCCCAGGCCTGACGTGCTGAGCATGAAGGGGATTTGTTAGCAGGGCAGGTTTGCTCTGCAGGGCTGGGAAATGTTTCTTTTTAAAGGATTTTTTGCAGGCAAATGTTTTCAGGAAACAGGCTGATGTGATAAGTCTCTACCTGTATGAAAACACATCTGAAGGGCTTTTCTGGATTTCATCCCAGTTTGACAAAGATGTCCTAAATTTATTTTTGTTAATCACAGAGTGGTTTGGGTTGGAAGGACCTTGAAGCTCAGCCCATCCCTCTCCCTGGCATAGCAGGGGCACCTTCCCTTATCCCAGGTTGCTCCAAGCCCCATCCAACCTTGGACACTTCCAGGCATCCAGCCACAGCTTCTCTGGAAAATTAATATATATGAGCAACTCACCTGCAAGCTGGTACCTTCAAAGCCTCAGCTTTAAAATTATTTACAACTAGAATCCAGCACAGGCAGCTCCCAGGGCCAGTGTTGCTGAGATTTAGGTGGAGCAGGGTTTGCTGGAAGGTTCCTGGGTGCTCCTGCAGCCCCTCCTGGGCTCTGCAACTCCCGGAGGAGCTCAGGAGCCAATTCTCCACCAGGTGGGGATGGACCCAGCTCCACTTTCCTCTGTGCCTGCCCCCTGAAGGACAAAACCAAACTTTAGTCCCTGAAAAGGGAGTTATTGTGCCTTTGCTGTCCCCCAGCTCTGTCCCACGTGTCTGTGCTCAGGGTGCTCTCCACTCAGAGGATTTTGGGGTGTGTTCTCCAGCTTGGAGTGCAGCTGCTAATCAGCTGCAGGAAGGGGATGCTCACTGGAATTTGGCTCCCTCTTATCTCTGCTACCAAATCCAGGCAGGCTCTCTCAGCCATAGGCTTTTACTGCAGCTACAAGGAGGGATTAGCTGTTCCTTCCATCAGGATCACTTTTTGTGTGCCCAAGCCCTGTTCCCTGCACACACAGAGAATACTAATGGGCTCTGCCTCTGTTTTCCAGCCACCCACTGGGGTGAGTTTCTCTTTCTCCTGGTTTACTTTGTGCCTTATGTCAGAGTTAATGGAATACAGATTTCTGAGCAAAGAGAGATCCCAGTGATTTTTTAAACTTTTTTTTTTTTACAGTCTCTGCATGAATAAGAATCTGAGTCTATCAATGCAGGAAGCAATTCTGCACAGTTTAATTTCTCTGCTCTCTCAACTGTGTCAACTCCTGAAGGGACAAAGGAAAAAAAAAAGAAAAAGTAGAGTTAAAACAACACCCTAGGAGTGGAAGTTCAAGGTTACAAAAAGGAAGTGTTTTTAAAACTGAATCTTTGGAAAGGATTCATTTTCATTGCCAGCCCTGTGCAGCTTCTCCTTTCCTAGAGATTGAGGTGTGACCACATGATAATCTTTTCCCACATCATCCTGGCTGAGGTTTGAGCTGAAGTGAACATATTTTGTCCTAATGTCAATTCATTCCTTGTCCCCCAAGAACAAGCCAGATTTGCTCTGACTGACTTTATGCTGGGTTTTGGGCTCCTCATGCCATGGACCATGTGCTCCCAGCACTGGGCTGGGTTTGGGGGTTGCTTTGAATTCCCTGTTTTGAAAACAGTTCCCATCACTGCTGGAGATGAGTCCCCCCCTTTCTATCTGTCCTTGTATTCAAATCTGTCCTTTGCAGTCTTCAGTTAAAATAGACTGAAAATCCAAGTCTGCCAGAGCACCCTCTGCCTTATTCTGTGAAAACTTTCCAAACCCTGGGTCTCAATGCCCACCATGGGGCTCAGGAGAAATTGCAGGGCTGCTTTGGGTGCTGTATTTTATACATTGCACTCTTTTATTCCATTTCATGCTTTCCCAGCTAAGAAATTTTTTTTAAGGCCACAGAACAAGTGAAAAGGTGAGGACGGCTTCCCATCCCACCAGCTCTGCTCAGCTGAGCTCTGAGACTGTTAAACCCAGCCTGGGTTTATGGCCAAGAGGAAAAAAGACAGTGGAAAAATTTCAACTGCTTTATGAAGTATTTTACAGAAGAGTGATGTGGCATCTGCAGAGCAGTGAGTGGTGTGGCATGAGGGGTTTATTGGCACTGGTGAGCCACAGGAGCCAGTGCTAATAAAACCTTTCATGGACACCACATCACTGTGGTCCCCTGAGCCAAATCCTGGTGCCCTCAGCCAGGTGACTGATCCCTGGGATGGAGCCAAGCCAGGCTCTGAGAGGCTCCCCCAGCCACATCCCTGCAGAGCTCAGGGGCTTGGTGGGCTCAGCAGGCCCCCACCTGTAATCAGTGAAGCTGCAAAGCTTTGGGTTTGGGCTGGTTCGTTTTTGGATGTGTGCTCTTGCCCTCACAAGATGGGGAGAGGAGAGGAGAAAAGCCCAGTTTCTGGGAAAATTCTATTTTTTAGAAATACCAAGTCAAGCAGGCTTGAAGGCTGCATTTCTGGGGGAGGAGCTGCAGCAAGGGTGGTGCCACAAGGCCCCCAAGGTGGTGGCCACACCAAGGGTGGCCACTGCTGCAGCAGGGGTGGCCGAGCCCTTTGAAAGGCAGAGGGTGCATTTAGGCCATTTGAATGGTTTGGGTTGGAAGGGATCTTAAATCCCATCTCATTCCGTTCCTGCCATGGCAGGGACACCTCCCACTGTCCCAGGCTGCTCCCAGCCCTGTCCAGCCTGGCCTTGGACACTGCCAGGGATCCAGGGACAGCCACAGCTGCTCTGGGCACCACCCTGAGGCTGCAGAAGGTGCAGGGTGCTCCCATCCATGCAGGAGATCATGGAGGGGACTGGTCAGGCCCTGCCCTGGGTGTCCCAGCAGTTTGTCACAGCTGACAAACTCCAGCAGCAGCTGCAAAATCCCTCCTGAGCAGTCAGGAAAACCAGCCCAGCACAGAGAGCTCATGGCCCACGGGGAGCAGATCCTCAGAGAGCTCCTCTGGCTGCATGAAATGTTCCTGCTGTTTCTCAGTTTCCCCCTGTCACAACTCAGTGCAAGTTCTGCAGTTTCAGGAGGTTACCAGGCTAACACACTTCATATTGATCTTTCTTTCTGCATTACCATCAGCTGCAACTAAAAACAATCAAGGAGCAGGTGGGTGCAGCCTGCACTCAGGCAGATGGAAATACAAAAATCCTTCCTGCCCTGCAGCCTGAATTCCATCAGGCAGATTGGCTTTGCGGTGGA
This sequence comes from Melospiza melodia melodia, assembly GCF_035770615.1. Classification (NCBI taxonomy): domain Eukaryota; kingdom Metazoa; phylum Chordata; class Aves; order Passeriformes; family Passerellidae; genus Melospiza; species Melospiza melodia. The sequence goes on from NC_086215.1 coordinate 7,173,790, forward strand.
AGTTAGCCCCGTTTCTGCTTAAAGTCACATTTTTCCCACAGAAGAGGTAGAAATGTCAGGTTTTGGGCCCAACACAAACCAATCAGGCCCCATCAATGCTGGCCCCAGTTATCCTGAAATCCACTGACGGTGATGGAGTGAGACAGGAGTGGGAGATCAAACACGAGACAATCTGTGCTGCATTTCCAACCACCTGAGGCTTCAAAGTGCCTGTGTGGCATCTGCTGGGCTCAATAACTTGAACAGTGCTTTACAACACCTCTGCTGTCCATGTTTGCCATTGTTAGAAATTAATACCTTTCTCCAAGTTATTTTAACTTATCATCCCACATGTGCCCTGCGTGTGTTGCCCTGTTAGGGACAGTGAAATTACAACAGCATGGTTCTGTTTTTCCTTTTCCACCACTACCCTGCCAGTTTTTTTAATCTTTCCTGCCTGGAGGAGTTTTTGAACAAAGTAGCTTTTAAAATCACGATGTTTCTTTGATACAATGGCTGGAGATAAGTTTATTGGGCTTTTACAGGATAGCAGTAAACACATTTCTTAAATATATTCCCATCTACAAAAAGAAAAATATCCTGCCGTGGCTTTAGGCAGGCAGAATATTGGTGGGGACAGTCAGAGCCCCAGGCTGGACGGTGGATCTCTGTCTCCACGTGCTCCATGCCTGGGGAAAGCAGCAGAAAGCAGGGAGCAGCTGCCTGTGCTGGTGTCAGTTTGCCAAGCACTGCCTTGGGAATTCACTGTGGGTTCCCAGCAGGTGAAATCAGAGCAAACAGGCTCAGATTGCACTGGGGGAAGCAGAGAGCTCCCCCTCCCATTCACAGCCAGGTCTGTGCACCATGGAGTGTGGCATTCACATTCTCTGAAAAAATCCCTTCACCCAGGGCTTTTCTCCTGGGAAGCTGAGAGACCTCAGAGAAAAGGAAAACAATTCTGACCTCAGAGAAAAGGAAAACAATTCTTGTCTCATTTGCTTCTCCTGTGTTGTGCCCATGTGCAATGTGTTTGGAGATTGTTTACCCACAGGTGATTGTTCCATTGCATTCTGCTGGGAGTTGTTTTCACTCTTTGGCCAATCAGGGCCAAGCTGCGTCAGGGCTCTGGAAAGAGTCAGGAGTTTTCATCATTCTCTTTTTAGCATTCTGTAAGTATCCTTTCTGTATTCTTCAGTATAGTTAGTATAGCATTCTTTAATATAATATAGTATCATAAAATAATAAATGAGCCTTCTGAGAACATGGAGTCAGATCCATCATTCCTGCCTTCATCGGGGCATTCCCAGCAAACCAAATAATGGGGTTACTTAATTCTGCTGGAGAATGTGTGATTTGCTGCTGTGAGTGGAGGGGAGGCAGGTTGGGGTTTTTCCATCTTTAACATCATTTTCCAGGGCTGCCAACATCCCTCACTGCCCCTTGAGTCCCTGCCTGGACAGGGATGCTCACACCAGGGCCAGGAGGGCACGGGGTGAACACCCCAAAAAGTGGTGCAGAGAGCCAGGCACAGGCTCGGGATGGGGATGGGATGGGATGGGATGGGAGCCTGGCCCTGTGCTTTCCTATGAAACCCTTCTGGCTCCATGTGGAGTCCCTGGCTCTGGGAAAATACCATACTTCTTCACACTGAGCTGAGAGGTGACTGTAAAGGGTGAGATGTGGCCTGGAGGCAGTTAAAATTTAAATTTTTCCACTTTTCTGAGCGTTAATACCGTGATCACACTGTCTAAATAATGTCCATGCTCTGGCTGCTGTATTACCTGTCCTAAGCATGATTTACTGCTGTAATAAATTAGCCCCTAAGCCAAAGAATCAAAAATAATTGGCTTTATATCTTGGTCCTCATTTTATCCTGTTCTTTTTTCCTTTCCACCTGTCGTCTCTCTCCCTCTTACTCATTCTCTGGCATTTTTTTCCCTTTTCAATTCCTGCTCAGGGGCCACTTTCTGATTCTTTTCTCATGATCAGATGGTTTCTTGTCCTATTTTCTCCTGCAGATGTTCCAAGCTGTGTCCAGGGGAGCAGCATGGCCTGAGCTGGCTGTGTGACCCTGGGGGGCTGCAGGGGGAGTCCCTGCCCAGGCAGGTGACAGAGGTGCCCCAGCAGAGGCTGGTAAGGACATCACTGGATTTTAAATGGACTTTAAAACAAGCCACAGGTGTGATTGCTCTGGAATACTCCAGGGCCTCCAGGCATGAAATACTGCAGGGCAGAGCGTGGATGGGCTGGGAACCTTCTGCATCTGTTTTCTTCTGTCTGTGTCTCTGCTTTGTGTCTTTAACCTGAAGGGTTTGACACCACACTTAGCAACCTGTACCCTCACTGTGTCACCACTTCCCACCATGCCCCCAAATCATCTGCTTCCAGCTGAGGAGTGGAGGGTTAACAAGGGCACATCTGGCAAAAAGCTTCAGTGAATGGTGGCCTTTGGAGTTTGACCCAAAATGCTTGGTCCCATGGTGCTCCAAAAGGTGTTGCAGCACAAGACACAGGAAGAGGAGTGGGTAAGAGAGGATTTATTTGTCACTGGGAGCATGAAGTGTCTGTGTTTGTGTGGGTAGTGTGTGTGTGTGTGTGTGTCTGTGGGGACAGCAGGAGGGAGGGACAGGGTGATCCCCCTCCCCTGAGCAGAGATGTTCCACCTGAGTTCCACTGCTGCCTTTGGGTTCACGTACAATCCCAGAATGTGGGATTTTCGTGGATGGAGGAGGAAGGAATGAATCTGACTCCATGTTCTTAGAAGGCTAATTTATTATATTATATTACAGAAAGATAGACTGCAACTATACTAAAGAACAGAAAAAGAATACAGACAGAGGGCTAGGAAGATACTGATGAAAAACTCCTGACTCTCCTCAGAGTCCAGACACAGCTGGCCCATAATTGGCCAATGAGTAAAAACAATTCACATGCAACCAATGAAACAATCACCTACCACATTCCAAAGCAGCCAAACACAGGAGAAGCAAATCAGGTAATTATTGTTTGCATTTTTCTCTGAGGATTCTGAGCTTCCCAGGAGAGAAATCCTGGCGAAGGGATTTTTCCAGAAAATATTATGGGGACACCAGAATGATTTGGGGTGGAAGGGATCTTATACCCCTTCCCATTTCACCCCTTGCCATGGCAGGGACACCTTCCACTAGCCCAGGATCCCAATTCCCATCCCTGGATGCTGCAGCACCATCACTGCTGTCCCACCCAGCAGCTCAGAGCCCAGTTACTCCCCAGCAGAGCTTACATGAGAACAACTTGACTGCTCTGAGCAATCCCAGTGAGAACAGCTTGAAAAAATGTTTTTTCATTTTCCTTTAAATAAATGGGCATTTTCTGTTTTTTGGGTTGGGTTTTTTTTGGTTTGTTTTGTTTTTTTGGAAGTTTTTTTTTTTTTTGAGCTGTTAATGTTCATTTTGCGTGTGGGCATGATGCCGTTCCTGTTTCTGAATGCACACAGTGGAGTGCAAAAATCAAGATTGCATCTCATGCATAATGCATGGCCCAGCAACCCGCTCAACAAATTACCCAAGTAGATCCCTCCGACAGGGCTGGGGGGAAGGAGGGGAAAAATATATTTGTAACAAGTCTCTTTCTAAAGAAATGACAAGATAAACACAAAAAATAGGCATGCAGAGATTTTTCTCCAGGGGGTCAATTCAGAAATTAAAGGTAAGGATGATGGGGCTGGAGAATGTGGAGCAGCAGGTTGGGGATGAGGCAGGGGCAGCTGCAGCTCCTGGAGAACAGGGGGAGCCCAAAGCTGCCTGTGGAGTCTCTGAGGGCTTGGTTTGGTGTTGAGAACTTATTAGAGGAGTGACTTCCCATGGAGAGAGGTAGGAAAAGGGATTATTTGGTTTATTTATCACTTTCAGTGTGCTGGGTTTGCAGGGATGTGTTGTGGCTCTGTGCTGCTGTGTGACACTGGACTTGGTGCCACTTCTCTGGAAACAGAAGCCATAAAAATACAGATTTTGTGTGTGGGAGGTCATTTTAGGTGTGGAGGATGGTGAGGAGGGGGACAGAAAGATGAGGACAGATCACCAAAACCTTTCTTGTTTCTCAGGTGTGGGAGGTCATTTTAGGTGTGGAGGATGGTGAGGAGGGGGACAGAAAGATGAGGACAGATCACCAAAACCTTTCTTGTTTCTCAGGTGTCACCAGCCCGGGAGCAGCCTTGGCTTCCCCCACTGCTGCTTTGCAAGACAAGGATGAGACCTCTGCTCCCTGCAAGAGGAGTTTGCTGCAAAAGATGCCAAAGTAAGGGACCACATTCCTTCCCTGTGCCCCTGCTAAAGCTGGATCATCCCCTGCAGGCCAGGGAGCATCCACTGCCCCATCCCTCAGGAGCCAGCACTGTGGTGAGCCCTGGGAGCTGAGCTGTGGGGCCAGGGTCTAACTCTGAGGTGGAGGAAAATGGTATTTTAGGAGCAGATGGGGGTTGGTTTGCTTTTCCTTCCCCCTGGAGGGTGAGGGGTCCATCCCGAATTTTCCTTTCCTCTGGAGGATAAGGCAGCACAGAGGGATTTGGTGGATGGAGCACCCTTGGGACTCTGCTCCTCTGCGAGCCAAACCTGTTCAGGCTGGAGGCCAAACTTGTTGAAAAGGATCAGAGGAAGGAATTTGCCTCCAGGGATGTAGAGAGGCAGCCCCAAAACTTCAGCAAGCACTAAACTCACTCATCATTTCCCCCTGACAATAATGCCCAGGGCTCCTGCATCACTGTGATCCACGCAGGGCACAACTTGAGACCAGGCTTGCTTGGGGATTTTTTCCCTAATTTCAGTAATAACTCAGGCTCCAAATCTCATCTTATTCATGCCACTCACACTAATGAGCCCAGCCCGATCCAGCAGGGCTGTTTGGGTTTATTTCAGCTCCCTGCAGGCAGGAGCTGGGCAGGAGCTCAAGCCCAGCTGGGCTCGGCTCTGCTGGGTCCTGCAGCACCCCTGGAGCTGTGGCTACAGCTGGGCCAGCACATCCTGCTCTGGCCAGAACACCCTGCCTGGGATGGCAAATCCTGCCCTGGCCAGCACATCCTGCTCTTGCCATCTAGTGGCACAACCACCCAAAGTTTTTCCTCCCGCTCTGAGGAGCCAAGGGCCAGCTCATGAGGGAAAGGAGGTAAGGGAGCAATGCATGGAGGGGGTCTGTGCTATTCAAGCAGGTTTTTACAGCCCTGAGGTGCCCTGCTGTGTGGCATCCTCAGTGTGACATGGCTGTTCCCAGCATCCAGAGGCCAAAAAGGCTCTGCCAGCAGCAGGAGCCAGGGCTGGAGGTGCAAATTGCCCTGCATGTCCACTGAAAGTTTAGCACCAGGAGCAGCTTGGGCTCACTGGCACTGGAGTGGCTGGATGTCACCCACAGCACAGACCTGGCCTCCCTGGAGGTTCCTGCTCTGCCCCAGTCCCTGCCCTGCCTGTGCTGGGACCCTCTGGGCACCAAGGAGGGACCACAAGGGACCCTCTGGGCTCCAAAGAGGGACCACAAGGGACCAGGGTCAGGTCTGGGCTCTTTGCACCTCAGGAATTTGTATCAATAGAGCTGCAGAGTGTTGCCACTTCCTTTTGTATATTTCTCTTCCCACGTTGTCATTTAACTTGGGAGTGATGACAGGATTTGCTTTTTGTTGGTTCAGGAGTGTTTAAAATAAACCCAAAATGTGCAGAGAGCACAGAGGGGTGTGCTCAGCTCTTTGGGCCAAGCTGGAATGGGGAAAGTTCACCCAAATTGCTCTGTGGTTCCATATGGAGGGTGGGGAGGGCTCTGCCCTCTCCCCAAATCTCCCTGTGATCCCACAGCAGCCCCAGGAAGCCTCAAACCCCAGCACACAGCACCCTGCAAAGCCTCCCAATGAATGGGCAGCTTTGGTGGAGATTAAAATACCCCAAGATGTGCTGTGGTTTTGTTTTTAAAAACACCTGAATGCATTTGCATTGATTTATTTTTAATACAGCAGCGACCTGGGAGCTTTGGGTATTGTTTGTGTTTGTTCCCTGTGGCAGAGGTGGGTGTTCAGTGGTGGGCACAGGCCCTGCTCTGCCCCCAGGGCAGCAAATATTGCATTTTCCCAGTGCTACTGCACAGCTGCACATATTGCAGGGGGCTTAGAGAGCTGGGATAACCCCTGTCTTTGTTTTATAAACTTTTTTTTCCCCTTTCTTTTTTTCCTTAGTCTCACCTGGCCCTCAGCATCGTCTCTGAGAAGACCTCAGCCTGCTCAGTGCCTGTGACCCTGGGGAATGAGCAGCAGGTTCAAGGTCACAGGTGGTGAGAGCAGCTCCTCCCTGAACCACTCTCTCAGCAATGTTTCCATTCACCTTGCCCACAGAATGAAAGCACAGGCAGCAACTCACTAAGCAAATGAGCCCCTCCTATAATTCCATTTGCTTATGCTGCTTATTTTTCTCCTGCATAATTATTTTTAAAGGAAAATTTAATTTTGTTTAATGGGTACAAAGTTTAACACTTGGTAAGCTTTGTCTTCCACAGCCACCATCTGGTGAGCTTTTTTTTCCTGGATTTTTTTTTCCTAATTATTTTTAAACCAGCCCAGTAAATTGTGTGTGGTTAAGAGGCACTTCTCATTAAGATGAAATACTTTGATCTTGTAGGATCATCTGTTTTTAAAGAGGTAATGATATCCTGCATCTTTTTTTTTAACCAAGACCTGCTCAGGTGTGAACTGGGTGCAGCAATTAGAGCTTATCAAAAAATAAAAAGGGGGTCAGGAGAAGATCTCTGAGAGGGCACAGCAGAGACCATTAAGAAGTAAGTGGCAAATCATCTCAGGAAAGGGAAACATTTAACCTGGTTATTTATTTATTTTGAAGTGCAGATGGTGTGGGGGGAATAAAAGGCTGCAAGAAGACCAAGAGTCAGGGGAATGCTATATATAGCTGTACAGCTGTTTCCTTCAGGTGTGATAACTCAGAAACACAGGATGATTAATTTTGAAAGTTGAAATGTATAGCAGATTCTGATTACATCTGAGTGTCTATAATTTAGCTACTTAGTAAAATTAACTTGACGTTTTTAGTGAGCTGTGAGGACAATAATGTGTGAAGAGACTGAAGAACAAGTTTGACTGCACGCTCTTCCCTTACCTCCCCCCGTTTTTCCCAATTCGTGGAGTTTATTTTTAACTTTTCCCGTTTTCCCCGAATCCAGAGGAATGGGGCTGGCTCCCCCTGCTGGCTCCGGGCTGAGCGCTGCTGGGATGTGACACCGGGAATTCTTCATTCCAAGAAATTCAGGGACATGGGCTCTGCAGGCACAGAGCACCTCCCACATACCAGGAACTCATTCCCAAAAACTCAGGGACATGGGGTCTGCAGGCACAGAGCACATCCCGGACACTGGGAATTATTAATTCAAAAAAACTCAGGGACATGGGTTCTCTAGGGTGCAGAGCACCTCCCAGACACCAGAAATTAATTCTCAAAAATTAAGGGACACAGGCTGTGCAGACTGGACTCTGCAGGGCACAGAGCACCTCCCAGACACTGAGAATTAATTCCAGGAAAACTCAGGGACATGGGCTCTGCAGGGCACAGAGCACCTCCCAGACAGCAGGAATTAATTCCCAAAAACTCAAGGACATGGGTTCCCTAGGGTACAGAGCACATCCCAGACACCAGAAATTAATTCCAAAAAACTCCGGGACAGGGGTTTAGGGAACAGAGCACCTCCCAGACACCAGAAATTAATTCCCAAAAATTAAGGGACACAGGCTCTGCAGGCTGGACTCTGCAGGGCACAGAGCACCTCCCAGAAACCAGGAATTAATTCCCAAAAACTCAGGGGCACAGGATCTGCAGACTGGGCTCTGCAGGCACAGAACACCTCCCAGACACCAGGAATTCCCAAAAAACTCAGGGAGATGGGCTCTCTAGGGCACAGAGCATCTCCCAGACACCAGAAATTAATTCCCAAAAACTCAGGGATACGAGTGCTGGGCACAGAGTATCTCCCAGACCATGACACCTCCAGAAGGCTGTGGGACCCCCACAAATCCATTTTGAGAAGGCCTGGGCTGGGAAATCAAAGAGCAAGAGCCAGCAGGGACCATGGGAAGAGGCACCCTGGAAGGGCAAGGCTTTAGGGTGGCTTTCTCCAAAAAAAACCCCATGTACAGGGGCCGTGGGGAAGGAAGGGATGGGAAAGAACACCCCTAGTGCAGATAATGTGTGATATCTCCAGTGAGGAAGGGATGGGAGCTGCTCAGCCTGGCCAAGAGAAGGTTCTGGGGTGAACCAGAGGGGAGCAAACAGAAAAAATGGGACAGAAACTCTTTACAAGTGACAGGACAAGGGGGAGTGACTTTAAACTGAGAGACAGGAGGTTTACACTGGATATTAGGAAACATTTCTTCCCCATGAAGGTCCCAGGCCAGGCTGGGCAGGGCTGGGAGCACCCTGGGGCAGAGGAAGGGGTCCCTGCCATGGCAGGGGTGGGATGGGATAATGATGGGATAATTGGGATGGGATTTCAGGTCCTTTCCCTCCATGTGCTGTGCAGGGAACAGCCCCAGCTCAGGGGTTGGTGAAGTTCCAGCTCTCCTCATCCTCAGAGCACCAATTCAGAGTTTTATGGCACCCATTACAAAAGGACAAATATAACCCAAATCCTGTATTGGGATCTCCCAGTCCCAGTGTTTGGATGCCAAGGGCAAATTTCCTTGTGCAATGGTGATGTCCTCAGCTTGAGAGGGAAAAAACATCGTGTGTTGTGCAAAATCACCACAAACTCTGCTTTGGTAACCAAAAATCACTGCAAATTATGGTCTTGTTAATGTTAAACTGAACTATTTTCCCAGTTCACTTTGTGTCACTCAGAAATAAATGATCTGATGTGGCTGCTTTGGTCAGTAATGCCTGAAGTCTGAGGCTTTAAACAAAATAACACAAACACATTTGTGATTATTTTTCATTTTAATTGTCTGACTCTAAGTAACATTTTCAGACACACCATCAATCTAAGTACCTAACACAAAGCCCAGCATCAGGCAGCTTCCAGAAGAACCTTCCAGAGATGGTTAAAATGCTTTAAAATATTTAACATTTTTTCACATTGCTACAAAACAATGACAACTGGCAGAGTATTTTTTTTCAACCTACATTCTTTTAGCAGGAGAGAAACAGTGGAAGGTGGATCACATTCTTGATTCTTTCAAGACCTGTTTGACTACAACAACAAATAATTTTACAACATGGCAAGTACAAATATAAAATTTCAAATGTGCCAACTTTAAAAAAATCTGGATTTTTCCTCAAGCAGTACCTTGCTTCTGGTAATAAATATTAAAAACCATCTTTACATTACAGAAAATGTTAAATAAGTTATTTACCAAAAGGTGTCATTTTTTGTCCTTTTTTTTTTTGGTCAAAGGCTGATTCCATTAAAAGAGCTGAACAAACATTTTTTACATCAATAAATATTAAGGCAGCACAAAGCAAACAAGACTCACAAAACCAGTCTCTGTTAGCAGAACTTTCTCCTTCAGAGAATCCTTTTTTTGCTGGTGTAGGAAGGTGATTTTTGATTCTCAGCTGGTGGGACCTGGTTAGAAAAGCAATAATTATAATTATTATACAGCACTTTAAAACCCACAATTTGTCCCAACCCCATCCTGCTGCACAAGGATGTGCCAAGAGGAGCTCCTGTGTTCATCAGATCTTCAAATTAAAGTGCTAAGACTTCTGTGAGCAGAAAGATGTTTGATTATTTAATGTCATCACTTTGTAGCTCAGGTAGGGCTGAGAACAGCACAGCAGCTGCAGCTGATGGGGAGGAGGGAGAAGGGATGCATGGAAAAGGTTTGAGGAAAATGTAGGGAGGGGCTGGGAATTGTACAATAATTCAGAGTGGAGAGGTGAGAGGGGAAGGGTGGGATTTCACAGTCAAGGAATGCATTGCATCCTTCAGGGAGAAAAGTCTGAAAAAGAGAACTCAAACCAGAGCAGGGATTCCTGAAACACTCCCAGGGACTGAACTGCACCAGCACAGAGCTGCTGCCAAAGCTGCCCCTGTTGGGTGTGTGGGTAAAAAATAAAAGCAGCAGCAGTGACAAACACAGGCTCCAGCTCTCAACAAGGGTGTCTCTACAGCAGGCAGGTTATCAGGCTGTGATCTCCTGGAAATGAACTGCTCAGATGATGACAGACATGAATATTAATCTAGGGAAAGCATCAGGAAGGAGAGGGTTTAGGTGTTTATGTGGTCACTCATAAAACTCTTAATTCAGCCATCAAACACAGCAGGCTATTTATCACACTAAACTGCTGTCACCCAGGCTTGATTAGGTAGCAAACCTAAAGCAAATCAGACTAATTCTGCAAAATACTCCTGACACAGCACTGTGTGTTTCTGACTAGCAGAGACCAAGCAATTCAATACAAACAAAACTTTTACTTACTTCCAGGTTTCCTCTAGCCTTCTTCAAGACATCATGCGTTAAAACCACTGGAAAGAAAGAAAAAAGATTAAAAAGATTTAAAAGAATACTGCAAGTCTTATTCCCTGTGTTTGTTTTATGACCAAACATGAAATCATGTCTGAGCAGAGGATTCCCTCAGGACTGCAGCTCCAGAGCTGTGCCACCCCTGGACTGTCATTCCCTGCTGATGTCTGTTCTCCACAATCTGCTTTTCAAACCTAAGCATCCTGAGAGTGGTTTGGAAATTTTTCTGCCACATGAAACAGGCAAAGCTCAGCCCTGCATGGACCCCCCAGATCTGCACAGCCCCTGCTCATCCCTCCATCCAAGCCACACAGGAAGATTTTCTGTCCTTTCAAGGGGAAATGGTGCGTGGTTTAACCCCAGTTTGATCCTTTAAGTGTCCTGCTTGGGCTGGGGAGGGCAGTGAGGAGGGGGAGAAGAGGACAGATGGCAAAAGGAGTCAGTTCAAGGACAAAGCAACCTCTCTGTGCCACGGGGAAATCAAAAAGCAGTGGCCTGCCCTGAAGGGTTCCAGGTTTCTCCATTCATCCCTCCCAGTCTGTCTCTGTGGGGCCAGCAGGAGACCTGAGAATGGAGGAGGGGGTGATTCCAAACACAACTGGTATTTAGAAATGTCAGGGTAAATATGTGAGTCTCTAATCTGTGTCAGTCCAGTAACTGCTGAAATGCACCACTCACAATCACCAATTTGATATTCCAGTCTCAAAAATAAACAATTTAACCATAATAAAGATTTTTCATTACAACAATAAGAAGCCAAGAACTCCAAGGGTAGAGCTGTCACGAGATAATTACACCCCTGGCAGATTACTGCAATTTGGCACTGCTTTGTTCCATGCTCAGAGGTTCAGTTGAGGTTTATAAGCAATGAGCTCTCTCACCAGAGAGAGCACACAGAAGACTCTGAGCCACAAGAATGTTCCAATCTCTGCCTCTAAATATATTTAGGAATGTTCAGCTACATAACAGAGGGAACCTGAATATCCTCACTGGAGCAGGCAGGTAACAGGATGTGTGCAGAATGAAGGCAGGCAAGGTCACCCACTGCATTGCTTTTCCTTTCTTGCTTGCAAAAGGAGAAGGGAAGAAATCTCAAAACCAAGAGGAAACCACCTAATGAAATCCAGCAGCTTCAGGTCCCTCAGTTTTGCTGCAGGCTTGGCCAGGAATTTGTGTACAGATGCAAATTAGAAACATTTCTGAAATTGCTCTTTTAAGACAAAGGCAACTCGACATCCATAATTCCCATAATCAATGAAACCTGGAGAAAATCACATCCAGGTCTTTTTGTGTGGCACAGTGCTCACTCCTCAGAAGAGCTCTGCTAGTAAACTCATTTCACCCAGCAAACTAGATTTTTCTAAATCCAAACTCTTAAATTCAGTCAATGACAAGAATTTGGAAGCTGTGCCACTGCTGGCACAGCTGCTGCTCTCCAAGCAGAGATTTTTGCATTACAGAGATTTCAGAAAATGCAGGTTTCAGTTTCTCAGCACCTCACTCAGAGGAGGTTGAATGCCCTGAAAAAAAAGTGAGCAAATTTAGGGCAACAGGCACTGTTTGCTGTAGGGAAGTGTGGGTGGCTCAGGGATAACATTTTGGCTCTAAGGGTAAAATCTGTTGATTTATACCCAGCCTAGCTCTGAAATTACTGACATGACACTGGAACCGGACAAACCAAACCAGTCAATCTACCCCAGAGATATTATTTATATACATAATGGAATGGCTTGGATTTTTACATGACAACCCCAAACTGAGCTATTTGGCTCTACAACCTGAACAAAACATAATTTATGATTTAATACAAGTAATTTGTACACATATAATATAGCAATTTTGAAAGAAGTGACCAAACACCAGCCCATAAATGCTTGAAACAACAAAAATCTACAGGCAGAAGATATATGGGCCTTAGATATAAAAATAACAGGCTGTGGAGCAAAATAACATTTATCACTCTACATTCCATTTAACTGACTTGAGTAACATATAATATTACAGATATTTCTATCACTTTGTATGGTGAGGAAAATTTTCCAGTCTAGATTAATTACTGATAACACAAGTGCCACTCCAGCAAGGACTAATGAGCCATTCAGTCCCACCACTTCAGAGGAGGCCAGAATGGATTTTTTTCATTTTATTTTTTTACAGAAGAAAATGAACTGTTCCTCCCACAACACACATACTGCTGGAGCAGGAAGGCAGAGCAGAGCTCCATTCAGATCTCTTCTGGTGAGTGATTAAAGTCTAAAGCAGCAGAGATGTTCAAACAGACACCTGGCTTAACACAGCTACAAAACTCCCTATGTCCCACTTGTTTTCATGTTTCCAGATCATTTTCTAGTCACGGGCCACTAAGGATAAAATATAATTCCACAGCATGGCCTAATTTTTCTTTAAAAAAATTATTCATAGCAAGCTTTTGTTTCCCTTATTCTGAGCTTGTTCTCCTGCACTCCTCAGTCTGGTGCAGAGCACTGACAGAGCTCCTTGCAGGGCAGCACCTCAGAAAATGTAAAAGCCTAACTCCACATTTATTAAGACTGAGGCAAAATCACAATTTTGACAATGTCAAAACCTTTGGCTGAAAATTACAGCAAACAGAAACTTTGCCTCTGTCCAGAGCTGCTGTAAAATAGAAACAGGAGTATCCAAAATGGAATAACCCAAGTAGGAATTAGTGGTATCTGCATGAATCGACACATTATCAGTGCTTTGTGTAAAAACATGAACAGATTCCCATGATATTCTCTACAGCCTTTTGTACTTTGGGCAATTTCTACCCACTGGAATGAGGCTCAGCACAGCCTGAGCCTGTCTGTCTGTCACAGCTGGGGCACACAAAGAACACCAATTTTAAAGGCAGCCACAGCCTACAAAAATAAAATCAGAATCATTATTAAATCAGAATCATTATCAAAGCTCACACTCACACTGGTCAATGATGACTTTCTCCATGTTTTCCTTCAGCTGGTTTGTGGAGTGCAGGCGTTTCACTGTGCTGTGCAACTTCCTCTCTTGCTCTGACAGTTTCTTACGTAACCTAAAGATTTCTGCTTTCATTCCTTCATCCTGAATTGAGAGAAGAAAGCAAGATATTAAACTATTGGCTAAAAGTACTTTCTACATTGGGAATTGCTCAATACTTTTGGACAAGTACCCTCAAGATTCCTTGGAGTACCAACAACTCAGAGGAGGGAAGGACCACCACTGAGTCCTGTCCCTCCTCCTTCACATCCCCCATGACCTGAGATTCTGTGATACAACTCCAACTCTTAGCTGGAATTTAGTGCAAGTAATTTTTCTATTAGACTGAGGAAAGTCTGTTAAACTGGTGCCCACTTTTGTTTTAAACTAGAAAAGATAAGGAAGGGATGTGCCAAGGGATCAGTGCCCTGTGTGCCAGGTTCAGAATTCCAGCCTCCTCCTTGTGTTCTGTTAATGGCTGATGCTGCCTCTGTCACAGGGCTAAAAGGCACTGGGACAGTTTAATTGCAAAATTATTTGACAGCATCATCATTAAGGTTCAGTTTTCACCACCAATCCCAACAAAGTTCTGGTCAGTGACTTGTAAAACAGGACTGTGAGAAGCCCTGGCACATCTGCCAGTGTCACTGATTTGGGTGCTTGTGCAGATTTAAGCTTGGACCTTTTTTTCTTGTTAAATAACAAAACTTCTGGAATTTGCTCCCACTATTTACCTCTGCAGAAGAACTGAAGTATCACATATATTTCAATTCCTGTGGGGCTGCAGAGAAGGCACAGAACACTCACAGTATTTTAGAACCCAAACTTCAAGGGAGAAAGAAATTCTTTCATATTCTGCATTTAGAACATCAGGAGCAATCTAACATCCTTAAGATCAGGATAAGAAACTCCAGAAAAAATTCAATTAGGCTCTAATTAGGATCATCCTGGGAATCCAGACCCCCACACACATTAAGATCAGCCTTGCAGAAGTGACTGATCCAAATCAAGGCTCAGATCAGTGACAGGAGAGCAGGAGATGCATCCCCACATCCTGAGAGCCCTGTGGGGGTGAGGGATGTTCAGTCCCTGCAATCCAGGCCAGCAGGAGCTGCCTGCATGGATTACACACTTGAGGATAGAAATGGAAGCACACACTCTTGCCAAGGCATCCCAAATCTGGAGCTGGAGCATCATCAGTGGATGTGTCAGACAGCAAACTTCACTCCCACTGATTTTGTGATTTTATATATTTAAGGATGCTAAAAAATATCACCAAAAATGTTATGAAATTATATAGAAGTGTTTGTTTTCCCAAAGTTTGAGGGTTTTTTTCAGAAATATCCTGCTTCCCTTAATAAACACATAGAAAAACCTCAGTGAAATCACTTTAGATTTATTTTAAAGCCAGGGTTTGAAACAGTTTCAATGCTGAGTGGTGGTATTCTGACAGCAGAGATATTTCATTCCTCATTTAGTTTACTTTTATGCATTTGCATAGTGCAATCCTTTTTAGTTAAAGTGTTATAAAACATGTCTTGGGGTTTTGTCACACTTTTACAAAAGCTTCTCCTTTTACCACTTTGGCATCAAGAACATAAAAGAAAATGCAGCTGAGATTACATCAAAGTTGCTGATGTTCCTCTTCTTACCAACACACACAGAATCAAATTGAATTTGGTTCAAGTAAAAGGAGCCCCAAACCTTTTCCTGTTGAGGTGGAGTTTTTGCCACCTCCCTGGATTTCCTGGATCTCATGTAACAGGATTAGATATTCCATTTTTATTAAAAAGGATGCTGTAAATGAACACCTGGCCATGCAACATCACCAGGACATACTCAGCCTTACTTTAAATCCATGTGGCTGGAGACTGGGGGCACGATTCTCCAAAATGACACATCTGTGACTGGTGCATCCTCCTGGAGACATTCCCAAAGTCCAAAAAACCACCCCAAACCCCCAGCCCAGGCCAGGTGAAGCCCAGCAGTACCTGGATGCCCTGAGCAGTACCATGAGCAGCTTTCAGGGGAAGGGAAACTCTCCAGAGAAGCTTCAGGGAACGTGAAGCCTCTTCCAAAATCTGCTGTACTGTGTGGGTGCTTGTGGAAAAGCCATGCAGGGATGCCTGTTCTGGTACCTGTATCACAGGATTAGAGACATTTTATATTTTATACTTAAACCATTATGAAAATGTAATCTTAATTAATGGGTTTAATCCAGCTGGTGTGATTTCATAGTTAAGATAATGTACACAGCCATTGTGTGCCATAAAAACTAATCTGTTAGTTAACAAAGGCTGCTGAATTATGTATTATCTGAGAATTTCAGTGAGGGAGGGGATTTATCCTAATCAATAACCATGATTAACAATAGATTATATTTACTAGATTTGCTATGCCACATGGTAACACTTGGCAACTGTCTTCTTTCTTCATTTGCATTTTGTGTCATGTTATTTGAAAGTCAATGATTACAGACATCAATTTAAGCAATATAGATGTTTCTTCCTTAGCAGACCCTTTAAACTGTTCCATTTAATGCTAAAATAACTATCAGGGTACACATAAAATGTTTTCCTCTGCTGACAGATGAGAAACCAAATGGAAGAAATTGCATAAATGTGAAATAAAGGAGGGAAAGAATGTGAGGGGAGCAAATGAATTACCAAAGCAATGGTGCTACAGAAGGGGGAAGGGTAATGAAAAAAAAAGCATTTGCAGTTCCTGCCCCATGCAGGATACAATCTGAATATTTATTTAGCATTGTTATCAAACCAGAATCCTCCTGTCACATAAAATATCCCATTTGCTAAGTAGTCTGAAACTTCAGTGATGTAAGGCTTGATGGGAAACTGCAAATTGTGAAACTTACTGCTTTTATCTTTACACCAACAAAACAAGTTAAAAACTTAGAGAGATCACTTTTTCAGTCATTATCAGTATGTTAACTAGGTCATTGGGAAATATATGATACTTCAGAGAGTCTTAAGTGTCATTCAGGCATCATTTGACTGCGTGAGCACACATGTGATATCACAAAAAGAATTTCAGAATTGTTGCAGACTGCACCTTCAACAGCTTCACTAATTATAACTGCAGAAATAAGTAGCACGAATTTATCCCTGCAGTTAAGACCTTCTGTTTTCTGAAGAGCAGCAAGCATGCTTTTTACAGCATTTATATTATCATAAAATCATAGGGGTGAAAAAGACCTTCATTAGACACTTAGTTTCCTTTCCTTCTCCCAGGCAGGGAAGCATTACATGGACTTTTTTAAACATTGGCATAATCCATCCTCAAAATTGCCTCCAGTCAGTGTCTCTGAGCACCCTCCATGCCAGTGCTTCATTATTTTTACCACTGGCTGCTGTTTTCCATGCCTGATCCAGGCCCTTCCTGCTGGGGTTTAAGTTTCTTAGCTCCTTATTAGATGCCACAGATGTGCACAGATTGTTCCTTCCCTTTAATTGAAGCTTGTAGGCAAATGTGTCTTTCCAAGCCACCCCAAATAAGCCATCATTAACTGTGTCCAAAAATTAATATTACGTAAGAGAAAATTAGCAGAAGTAAACACTAACTAGGTTCTCCTATTCTAGACAAAAAGGACTGAGGTTATTCAAGACAAAATAAACATTTTATTGGTTAAACATCCTTAAGATGCAGCAAGAGCACCATGAGTGCTAGAACTGTCAGAGAATGAAGAAAGGATGCTTCTCTGAGTCCTACAAGACAGTATTTGATCATTAATGAAATATTCAGGTTTTTGGACAAGTTTATGATATTGTTAAATGTTCAACTGATAACTAGGAAGTGGAAAAATATTAAAAAATCTTCCCTGAAATATGAATGTAATATGAAACAAGCCTCATCAGCATACATCAATCTTTAATGTACAGTTATAACCTGGTGTTACTAAGAGGCTGAATTTAACTAAGGGGGGAACTTTACCAGCTCTGTATCACATTTCTTTTAATTGTCTCATATTTCCTGGGTTTAGCTCAAGCCTTCATTATATGAAAATCCTAATTCTTTTTATTCTTAGGTTACTTTTACACACCCCTAGTTAAACGCTTTCTACAGCATTTTCGATTTTTACCTGAAGTTTTCAGCTGCTTCTTTTGTTTGGCTTTTTTATCATTTCCAGCACAACAAACACCAACTTCCAGAGCAAAACCAAGCAGTTTTACCTCATTTAAAGCCAAAACTGAAAGTGAGATTGCTTAAAGGCCTAGAATTAACTACCTCAGAATCCCACTGAGTCCATCTAGACAATGACTGTGCCAAGCTTGAGCCATCCTGAGTTATTCAGTCAGTTCTTCCCTTCACAGCACTTTGCACCTCTGGGTAAAATCCACCCTTCTTTAGAGGATTTCAGTGCTCACCTGTGGAAACCCAGGGCACTGGGAATATTTCCCTGTCAGCTCTGGGGTACCCTGACCCCCAGAGGAGCGCTGACTTTGACCGTCATCCATGGAGAAAGTTTCCCAGACTTCAAGATAAACTAGAACCCACAAAAGTGTGAAACAGATTATAGAGAGTAGTGTGGGTGTATCACTTGGTGAGAATTTAGGTTTGGGGATTTTTAGTATGTTGTGGGTGGAAGTAAGATGGAGGGCACAGGGTGTTGTCCTGGGTTTCTTCTTCATGCTTCTTGTCCATGGGTTTGGGCGGTTTTGTAATTGGGCAGGAAAGTCTGCATTGGGGGCTCTGTGGGATCAGTTATTGGGTTAAAAGGGGAAATAATCCATGTGTCAGTTTAGTCTTAAAAGACCTTGTACCAAGAGTTTGTTGGCCATTTTGAGCCTTCTAATGAAAAGCTGCCAAACTCACAGCAGTGAGACTTTTACTGATAAGAAATAATAAACACCTGAGTCCGAGCATGAACTACCACCTCGAGTGCCTTCAATCCAGATCCAGAGAATGATACTCGCCTTTACTCCAGGCTCCTGCAGCAGCTGGGTGCCAGTGAGCTCTCTGAGAGCCATCTCCATGTGTTCCAGCACCTGCTGTCCCTCTGAGATGTGTTTCCTCAGGGCCTCGTAGTCCTCGATGAGGCCCAGCACGTGCCGCCCGTTCCTGTCGGCCCACATGCGGTGCCCGGGCACCAGGCGTGGGGTGCACGTCCTGCTGGAGCTGCTGCTGCACACAGAGGCCCTGTCCACATCTCCCTTAGGGGCCGCCTCAGCACCTGGGACACAAAAATCAGGTTGGTTTTTTGTTGAAGATGAAACAGGAAAGCCTTATAAATATGACTGTCTGGCAAAAGATTTTGAGAATATGGAAACTGTAAGTGAGATTGACATGAAAGCAAGCTTTGAGATACCTCAGTTACTGAACAACTGGAAAACAATGGTGTGGCCAACTGAAGGTGATCCCCTTTGGATGGAACAACACCCTCTGCTTGCAGACAGGCCCAAGGGTCAGAGCAGACCCTACAGCTTGGCTGAAGGGGCCCAAAGAGGAGTTTTTAGGGTTTAAAGTGTAGCACAGTATGGTAATGTAATGATTCTTATAGGCTGTATGTAAACACTACAAGATTTGTATGTTGTAGTAGATTAGTTAGTGAGAATTATAATATTCAACACAGAAGATTTATTGTATTGTAACAATACAATAGAGAACATTGCTCTCTTACCCTTTTACTCTCCCACCCTCTCATCCTCTCTCCCCCTCTCTTCTCTCAGGCCTGCTCTGAGCTGTGGCTGGCAGCTCCCAGCAGGGCCCTGCACCCAGGCCCTTTGCAATAAACCCCAAGTTCCAGCCCTGGCTGCAGAGATCTCTCGTCTCCATCCATCCCGCTGTCCTACCCCCCGACACTCCTACAGGTTTTTATCCTCATACTAAAAAAAAAAAAAAACATTAATTTGTACTCGGCTGCTGTTGAACAGGGCTGGGTGTACCTGGGTTCTCTGCTGAAATGCAGTGTCCGTTCTGCTCACCAATGTTCCTCCTGGCAGCAGGGCAGTTGCAGAAATTTTCTACATATAAAAGGGAGAAGGAAAGCTGTATTATTAGATTTTTAAAACCCTTCCAAGCTCTTCAATTCTATTATTGCTGATGCTACACTTGGCCTTTGGAAGCTGGGAAAACCAGCTAATTTTTTTTAGTGTCATGCCATGGATCTTCCAGTATTTACCTACTTTTATACCTGAGCATCCATCCAAATTCTAGGTATCTCCCAAAATCAAACTATAGGTAAAAAATCTAAAATATATCCTGATTAACATATTTTATTAACAAATATAAGCTTCCCATTAACTCCACAAGCACTAGGACACTTTTTTCAGCTGTACCAGACTAAAGATTGTCTCTCTATTCCTCCTTCAGAACTTCCACATTCCCTAAGCACCTATGAGAAAAGCACAGGTAAAAAACTCAGCTGCTGACATTGCAAGGAATCTTTCTGGTCCATGTGGTTTTATCTGGATGTAGGGAAAGCTTTTATTGTGTACAGCACTTTAAGGAGGAAGATTCCAGTGCCCTCTGTATCCCATGAACATCAATACTGGAACAATAACCTAACCCTGGGTGTAAACACTACACTTTCCTTTATTTGCTAAAACAGCATCACTTAACAGTGATTGAAATAAAGGTAAAACATTCCTCAAGGGCAAAGAGGGGACAACTGATTTATCCAGAGCCCATTTAGTGCACTTATTGATCATTCCTGAGTAATACACACTCACCCTTAGCAAACACTACAGAGCTCAGCAGTGAAAAAAGAACCCTCCAGGTAAGCAGAATTTTTGGCAATTCACTGCAGGCATCCTCCCAGCCCAGAGACTCTGCAAATGCTTTGCTTGGATGCAAAAGAAGCACCAGCAGCTCTAGGACAGTGCAGTGTGCACTTCACACCCTGCTCTAACAGCAGAGAGGTTTGAGGAGAGCTGACATTGATTAAGGCTGTAAGAGGCACAGGTTGTGCAGTAGCCAAAAGCACACAGAGCACAGTACCATCCAATCCTGCACAGGGCTGAGAGCCTGCCTTCAACACACAGTTGATATTAACAGCTGACACTGGGCCCATTTCCTCTCTCTTCCCTTTGGAAAGCTGCTCCTCTAATTTTTCATGCAAAGACTTGTTGGTGTCAATGCTCCTCTCCAGCTGCACTCGCAGGCTCTGGATTTCAGCCAGCAGCTCGTGTAAATCCAGTGGATTCTTCTGATCTTTCTGGAATTCTTCTGAGGCATCACATCTGGGATCTGAGACAATTTCAAAAGAAACACTCAAATATCTCTAATAATTAAAATAATATTACCCACCAGAGCACTCAGCAAGTAAGTTATAGTCAGTGCTATCCTCAATATTAAGAATTAACTACAAACAGCATTAAGATAATGGTTTGACCAAAAAAAAAAAGCATGTCTTAATTGCTTCTACTCTTGAAAGATTTAAAGGGCTGAACATTTTTTTTTACTTTGTCCATAAAAGCTACTATGTCTCATGGCAAAAGCTAAAAAATGAGATAAAAGGAGAATGAAGAGGATTTACAAAATGTGAAGTGCAGTAATGCACACTGTGGGGAAAGGAAAAGAAACGGGGAACATCAGAGTGTGGAGGAGGGATGGAGTAGAACTGGGAGTTTAATTTTGTACACCAAAGGAAAAAGAAAACAGTGATCACCTGGCAACCAGAGGAACAAATCTGAACCTGAGAAAAGCAAGGGCTGTGTTTGCCTTCTCACAGAAAGAGATCAGTACACAAACAACTCCCTGCATTGCTTCCTGCTGAAATCCAACTGTTCAGGGTGTTCTCCAGACAGGGAAGGGGTTCAGCTGCATCAGGAGGGTGCTGCCACTCCCTAATGACATGAGGAGCTCTGCAAGGAGAATCCCTTCCACCCCTGAGCTCTGCCTCAAAGCCCCATCCCTACAGGGCTCTTCTGCTTCAGCCAGGCAGCAAAACCAGCGGCTGCAGGGCATAACATGGAGCAGCAGGGAGAAAAAAATCAACTTTTAACAACTTCCAGTGGGAAATTTGCTGGATGTGGTAAGGGTTTTTCAGCAATGAAAGCATCCCACTCTTTACCTCAGCACACCAACAGCTACCTGGTGGCACAGCTTCAAAGGGGGAGGGAGAACTCAGGGGAGCTCCAGTCCTCCTCTAATTTCCAGTGACAGCAAAGTGGACATGAAATTATTAAACACCTAATTCAGAAAGCAGTGCTAGCACTTCTGCCAGCCCCAGGGAGAAGCCTCTCCTTCCACCTTCAGGAGAAGGTACCTGGGCAAGCAGGACCTGCAAGGATGCAGCAGCAGGATTTTAGATAACAAATAAATATCTAAGATCCCCAGGAAACTCATCCAGCCTGAGCCACTAAGTCTTCAATTCTGGTTTTTAGCTTAGCTAAAAAGATAAAGGAAACTTGGGGGTGTGTGGTCAACATCTGACACAGCTCAGGCTTGCAGCCCCCCCAAGGAGAAAGCATCTGAGCAGGAGGTCGTCAGATCTCTTTGCAGGGCAGACACAAGCAGGAGCACAGGAACAGTGACCCAGCCCTCCTGGCCTTTGACAAGAGCACGTTCAGAGGGAGGAGGTGCAGGGGCAAAGGGCACAGAGCCAGCTGTGCATTTGTACCTGTCCCCTTCCTTCTTGCTTCTTCCAGCTTCTCATACACCTTGATCTCCGTCCGCAGCGACTGCAGCAACTTCTCATTCTCAGAGATCTGATGTTGCTTTACATTAATTTCTGTTTGCAATCTGTTAAGTCCCAATAAACAGCTGGGTTAAATTCTGATTTTTTTTTTTTTTCAAAATCTAAAATCCATTCCTCTTTCCCTCCATAATTCTTCCCCTGCCTTTTGAACATATCCATGCCCCTCATTAATATTAATGGCTATGGCTAAACAGATGCCTGTCACACTGACAAATTCTTCTCTAAATGAATTTTTAAATGTGAACACAATCAATACCTGTTCAGTTCATTGCGACTGCTGTAAATTTGACATGTCAGGTATCTGATTTCATCTTCCTTCTGGCAGATTTGTTTTTGCAACTTTTCGTTCTCTTTCTTCATGCATTCATGGTCCTCATGAAGATGCTCAATGACTGCATCCTTCTTAGAAAGAGATTCTCTTAACTTTTCATTTTCCTTTTGTTTATCTGAAACAAGAATAAACACAAGGTATCTGCAATGCCCACAATGCACTAAGGCCTTGATTTTTAACTAAATCAGCTTTTTCAGAGACTATCCAGCTGCTACTCCATTATTGCTAATCCCAGCTTGAATGTTTATGGTTGAGCATGGAATTTCAGGGGTGCAAAGAATGGTTAAGTCAATTTAATGAGTGGACTGTGAATATTTTATTGTTTCCTGATCTGGGATGAGTTGCAGGCTACTCCTGTAAAGAACAGTTTACATTTTTACCTCTAGATCCTTTTGCTAGCATTGCATTCAGAACTTGATTTTGCTTCCTCAGGAAATGTATTTCAGAAGTCAGGGAATTATGCTGCTCTGAGCCATGGATAAAAATGTTTGCAGAACCTATAAATATATACATAAAAGATGATTTATGAGTCATCTCTAGGTCATTAAAGATTAAACTTTCCAGACAAGAACAATTTAAAAAATTGCAGAAAAACATGCTATAAAAGCTATTTCTCCTCTATATATTTTGAAGGTTATCACTACAGGCTAAAAGTCAGCTCAGGTTAATGCCAAGTAATCCAAAGCCCAGTGCAGCACAAGTGCCTCTCATTGCTGGGCAACCATTACTAAAATTGCAGAATTATCCCTGGCAGTCTTCACCTATCAGCTAAAATCCCAATAGGACAAAATGCGGGAGTATTTTGTGACATTGCCATGATTTGAAAAGAAAACTGTAGGAGGGTTTACCATGTATTTTAGTCTTCCTCTGCTCATAGTCCATTGTATTTAGTGAGAGAACAATGGGATTCTACCAGCTAATCCACAGGGGTTAATGGAGGGAGGCTTGTAAACAGTCTGGTGAGAGATCCAGCACAAGGCTGGAGTCACTGTCCTGGCCTCAGATTACAAACTCAGAGCCCATTTATGATCACAGGGATGAAGATTTATCCCTCTTAAATCCGTGTTTCTAACATTTAGATAAATAAGCCAGTCCTGATCACCCCTCAGCAGCCATGGGGAGGAACAGGCCCCTCCAGAGCTCAACTCACCCTGTGTCCCCTCTCCTCTCATCTCTGAGGATGAGATCCCCTGTGCTCCAAGGGCTGGATTTCCCTCCACGGCCTCCACAAGAAGCTCTGGGTAACTGGCAGGAGTGAAATGTCTGACTTTGACAAACATCAGGGTGATGAATCCTGCTCTGAGGACCTTGCTGCACCAGGCAGGTGACTCTAAGTGTTAAATCCTGTAACCAGCAGTTAAACCCCAGCCCAGGCAATCCCCAGTGCACTGCACTGGTGCAGCACAGCCTGCAAAGTGCCACATCCCACTGCCAAGGTGCTGCCTCTGAAATGCAACTCAAGTCATTGTTATTGCCCTTTGTGACCTTCTTATGGTCATTAAAACACTTCAGGACCCACCAGAATTAAGAGCATTTTTCAGCTGATTGGTTATCCCAGTATCTCCCGCTTTAAAGCCTGAGATAAGTACATGAGTGTCAACTATTTGGTTAATAGAGAAATAACCAGCTGGCAGAAAAAATTAGCTGAATGTATGAGGAGGATGCCTTTCAGCTCTGGCAGTTCAATTCAATTTGATGTGCTGCACTTCCTCTGAGTAATCTCATTTTATTGTAATCCCAATTGAAGCTTTTACCCACTACCTAACTGGGATGTAGTGTGCCATGATATGAACCTCTTGTCACTGCTGAAAGACTCAAAGGCTCTGGAAGCCTGGCACTAATGGCATTTTACTATCTATATGTTAAAGAGTTGAGGCAGCTATGTGAACTCAAAAGGCTTTCTCCTTTCAGACTCTAACAAAGCAATCCAAGTTGAAGTGGCAAGGCTTGATGGTCTCATCTTGATTCTAATTTAATTTATTGCCCATCACCCAGCTTTATCCTATTTGAAAAGTTATGCTATTGCAGTTCTACTGAAAGGCTTTAGAATATAACTATTGGTTATCTTACATAATAAGGGATAATGGAGAGCCAGTGGTAATAGGGCCACAATCCCACAATTTGACCCACTATTGAGGCTGCTACTTGTGTGCAGAGCCCTGCTGACATCAATTACTCTCCCCACAGAGGCAAAGGTCCATCTAACCAGAGGAAAGTGGAGCATCAGGGCCCACAATTGCAATACACTTGAGTTCTCATTCTGTTTTGTGCTGAAAAAGTGAGTGCTAAGGAAGCATACCTTGAAGGTTTCAAAGGAAACACTGACTGAAAGAAAGGCACTATTGAAAATCACAGCAATGGGGAAGGAGATATTCACTCCCAGGGAAAGCAAAATAAAGGCATTCAAAAGCTGAAAAGAAGTCTGAGTAGAAACATCAGCAACTTGTGGGTTAAAAACAGCAAACAAACCCCCTTTCAATGTTCACTGCTGTTAAGAACATTTGAAACCTAGGACACTCAAAATTAAACCTTTGATTTTATTTTGAAGCCTAACATTTGAAACTATTGAAGCAATTATTTTAGTTCTACTTGCACTGCAAGCCTCAGCTCTACAGGAATGATGTAGTCATTACCAGCATTTCAGTCATTTATAGGATACTGGAAGCCCAGAGGCATTTAAATACTTAAAGAATCTAAATATTAAAAATAACATGGCAAGAACAGTGGGCAGATGTGTGCATATGCAGCCATACAATATTTATGAGACTTAGAATAAGAATAAATCTATGCAATAACTTCTGTTGAACAAACAATTCAATATCATGAATTCAGCAGGTTGCCATAAACAATTAAGTATGTTACAACTTAATTGTTTTAAAGGAAAACAAACTAAGGACATTCAGTTAAAAGCGAAAATGTTGAATGCAAGGCACAGAATGGTTTGGGTTGGAAAGGTTCAATTAGTTCCAATCCCTGCCATAGGCAGGGACACTTTCCATGGTCCCAAAGTGCTTCAGCCTGGCCTTGGGCACTGCAGGGATCCAGGGGCAGCCACAGCTGCTCTGGGCACCCTGTGCCAGGGCCTGCCCACCCTCAATATCCCATCTTCCTCCCCAGTTTCCCATCTCAACCTGCCCTCCTTCAGCTTAAAGCCATTCCCACTTGCCCTTGGGAATCCCCTCAGCTTCACTTCAGGATTTCTTTTTACACCAAAAGTCAAAGAAAGCTCATCTATCAGGAAAAAGGAGCCTCACTAGCAAGAGAGCATGTGCATATCTGATAGCATGAAAGAGATCTTTGATACAGAGAGAAACAAGAACTGAAAGAACACAGTGACAAAAAGGAGCTGTTCTAACAGGTAGCTGTTTTTTTTCCTTTACTTTTCCAAATTTCTCCTGCACACATTGGTAGATGTGCAAAGGCAACAAGAAGACAGATGGAAGGCTTAAGACAGTTTATAAAGAAAATATACTTTCACTGCATTAATGGATGCCCTTGCCAGAATCTTTATGAAGCTGTAAAAGAGTTGGAAGTGTTTCAGTGTGGTTATTTCACAAGCACAGAATGCCTTTCCAGCAGTGTAAATACTTCAGGAATGAAATGGATGCTTTTTATCCAGCTTTCCATCACTGTAAATTATCCCTGAAAGCAAACTGCCATGTGCAGGTTGCCTCCATTTAAACAACAACAGAAATGGATCATGGGGATGATGTAAAACATAATGAATCTAATGTCAATACCAGTGGAACTGAGGAAAAGGAAAGTATGTCTGTATTTATAACCTGCTTCCAGTCAGAGTAATATTGCATATTAATCAATTTTCCTATGGGGGAAAAGGTGGGAAGGAGAGTGAAGCAAAGTGTAGAAAAATAAAGGGGTGAGGTGCTTCAAAAGGTGTTCCAAAAGCATCTTTAGTGAAAGCTGGCTGCTTGTGAGAAGCTTTAAATCCACCTCAGAGCTTGGCTTTCAGAGATGCTGAACACCAGAACAGAGAACAGTGGCTCCAAACCTTTCCAGTGGCATTTGATCCCTCAGGCTCTCAGCAGGAAAGATGGATTCAGTTTCTCATTAAATGAATTCTTACCTTGATCTAGTTCCTTGTCTGTTACTTGTCTCTCAAGCTGCTTCCTCAGTCTCTCATTAGTTTTTATGGAATATTCTAAACGCTGTCTCAGGATTCTAATTTCCTGCAGATGCTCCATTAATAACTCTAAATAAAGCAAGAGACCACTTCTTATTTAGAGCAGATGATTGTATTCCTTTACACTATGTACTGTTGTCAGATCTAATGGGTGTTAATTCTAGAAGATGACACAGAGCTGTTAAAAATGGCAGATATTGAATATCTGACTCCACAACCTCTTTTCCTATACACTGCTCAAACCATGCATTCAGTGACAACTCCTACTCTACATTCTAACTTAAAGACTTTAAAGCTTTAACTTGTTAACTTTTTTTAACTTCAGGCTCTTCAGATTTCTTCTTCCTACAAAAGTGGAATAGATAACAATTTTATCTACTTAAACATTCCCTGTACTGAGGAAAGAATCCAAAGGTCTGCAATGCAGCTCCACACACCACCAGCACACATTTTTCCTTACAACAATAGGAAGCTCCCAGAGTAACTCAGAGAGAAATTTGACTTTGACTTACACAATGCACTCCACAGTAAAGAAATCTCCTGTATCAAGTTTCATTACTGTACCTTTTCCTTCTTGCTACAATTTTTCTTCCACTGGCTGCAAGTCTCATCCTTCCTCAGGAGCAGATCTGTTCTACCTGTCAGTGTGTGATGTGTCAGTTTATCCATGTCACACACTCCTGGTTTGCTCTGCAATATTTCTCCCTGAACAGGATGTGCCAGCTCAGCTATTAAATTTTCATTGCTGCCGATAAAGTACTGCAAGCATCACTTGTGTTTAGTGGAACTATCCAGGTCAAACATGACACCACTTATTAATTATGCAGCACTTAACAATTCTCAAGGAAACACAACACTGGCTCCTATAAAATTGGAAAATCTCTCCTTTCCCACATAATAATCTCTTGACAATTGTCAATTTTCACCTTAGAACTTGTCTATTTAAAGAGTGTCTGGAGCAAAGTAAAAGCTGGTAGCTTAAAACAACAAGGACACAAACTAACACACTTTATATTGCCTCAAAAAAGGTAATTCAGATGGCTGCCATCTCTGTGTGCCTCATCACTGAAACTGCAATGATTATGCAAGGAACTGGAAAGCTGAGGCAGACAAACATTCTTCATTATTTCTTAATTAGTTCCCTTGTGTGTTATTTATCAGCTTTTCCCAATATCCAGCAAATCTTCCATGGGAAAAACATTACCTGGAGGAAACTTGCTTGGCAGAAGTGGCAGTGTGCTGTGCTGGCCTTCCAGATCATGCCTGTGCTCAGGTGAGCCAAGAGGAGACTTCTCTGACAAATCAAAGTCAGATGAGCTGTGAAGAGCAGATGGCACAGGAGACTCATCCTGCAGATGTTGGTACATGGTGGCATTCTTCTCATTATTCCTTTTGTGCCAAATAAAATGGTTTAAAGTATAAAAGTTACTCTATGACTTTGGAAAGTGAACAGAGGATGCCCAATTTACAGTGATTTACAGGTAAATTTATGTGACGGGGCATGAAAAACCACTGCAAATCAGAGGTTGTATCAAGACTGAAATCCAGCAGGAACAATCACTGGCCCTCCAGCCTACTTTGCATTTTCCAGCACCAGGCAGTCACCTCTGTGTTCAGGGGACCTCAAGCTGCCTTGAACAGGGAGCTGAGCATTTCTGTAGCACTGAAGAATCCCAGGCTGGCAGAAAACCAACAAACACAGCACAACAACACCTGCTCTCTTCACCTTCAGCATCAAGGAGCTGTGACAACAATGAACTTCAGCAGAGCTGCACAGGAGTGACCCTGAGCCAGCCCCAAGGGCATGGGGACCCTCAGGGAGGGACCGTCCCCCCTGGCCCCTGCACCAGGAGAATGTCTCAGCGTGCACCACGCTGGATTGTGGACATGCTTACTGTTGTTCATGAAAAGAACAATCCTGGTGGCACAAGTTTCTCTTTCAGCCTCTCACCTGCTTGGTGAGAAGTGGGGGAAAAAGCCTTAATCTGTTTTCAATGGATGGTTTATTAACAAAATAGATATTAATAAGCAAAGCCCTGCCAAACAGCTAAACATGCCACAGAACATGGAGTATCCTTATCAGTTGATGAAACAACCATATTTTTGCTAAACATTCAGTTGCACTCTTACCTTTGAGCCAATTCATAAAGTATAGTGACTTCTGTACCTATTGATTCTCCTGCAAAGCAGAAACAATTGATTAAAAACACACACGGAGAATTACAATTTTTCCCCCTCCATCTTATTCTATTTAAATACAGAGTAGTAACTTAATGAGAAATTAGAGGATTCAACAGATATTAGCACACTTTGTATTAGTGTCAAATGCTGTACATGACCAAAACCATTTATAGCCCAGCAACAAAGCAATAGCTTTGCTCTGGAACTCACAAAAAAAATTATCAGGGACCAACAACAGATGCCAGATTTTACAGCCTTAGTCTTTTAATTAGCATACCTACTTGAAATAATTGTGCTACATGGCAAAAGGATTACAGGCACATGTTGTTATTTCTTCAATAACATTTATATAAAAGAAATTCCATTGCACTTGGATTTTTTCTGCTGGTTTTGGAGTCAAGCTAACAAGTCATCCTTAATGAAGGAGCACACACAGGATTTTGCCTGCAACATTCTCTGTGGAATTGTGTGTGAGCACAGGCACAATTCAGTGCAAGAGATCTGGACTCAGACTCTAATTTGAATAGAGAAATAAGAGCTTGGTGGTGTCACCTTGGCTCCCCCTATTTTAAAATTTTTGTGCAATTAAGCAAAAGTGGCAGGGAAGAGTTGCACAGCTGAAATTTCAGGGGAATGAACTGAAGGTCAGGATGGAAATGCAGAGACAGACAGCTGCTCGTGCTTCTTCTTTACAGTCAATTCTTACTACACTGGATGTTCTTTACAACCCTACAAACATCATTTTACTTTAATGTGTGATTCAATGCAGCACCATTGTGTTAGATATATTGAATTGTCTCAGTTGTCAGTGACTTTTCATAGTATATAGGATACCATCTGTTGGTTTAAAGGCATTTAATGTTTATTCACTACAGTCTTCTCATTTGCAATGCAAGGAAATTCTGTAGCCACCGAAATCGTTGAATACACTCAATCTTTTATTACCCTGCCATGACACAAGGCTGTAATACCTTTTTCTCACACACAGCTGCTTTATATGAGCAATCAAAACTGCAACATCCTGCCATGATGTGCATGAAAGGCAGAACACAGAACATGCTGTGGCTGGGCCCCAAATGGGGCTGAGCAGAGGCAGCTCCAGGGGGATGGGAGGGTCAGTCCCCATCTCAGGCACCTCAGGTGTTTTGCTCCTGCAGCTGAGATCTGTGAAGGATTGCTGGCTGTTTGGGTCAGCAAGAGCAGGACTTGTGACACCAGGAAAAGATCTTGCTTGCTGTTCCTCACAACAGCATCCCTTCTCCATCCCCTTCCTGCTAACTTTCTCCAAACTGCAGACTGAAGGCAGTATGCAGGTTATACTCTTCCTTCTAGGGCCAAATGTCAATTGTGATGCTCATTTTCCAAAACATGGTTGTATTTTAGCTCTCTTATGAAAGGCAGTGTACATTTCTCCACCAGCCAGACTAGCAGGCAGCAAGATGCAGATCCCTTAGGAAAATCATGGAATAATTTAGGTTGGAGAAGACATCTTAGATCATTGAGTTCAGCTGTTACCCCAGCTCTGCCAGGCTCATGTCATGTCACTAACTCATGTCCCCAGGTGTCTTCAACAGTCAGCTGGGCTGTTCCCTGAAACAGGAAACCCTGAAGCTATGTGTAACAAAACTTTCATATAACCACTATTTTTTTTGGCAGTTAAAATGTGCTTGTGTTGAGATGACCCCAAACAGCAAGTGTCAATAAAGAGTACAGCTACAAAAGCAAAACCCAGTCAAGGAGCAATGGCCATAAAGTAAAACAGAAGTTCCACCTCAACATGAGGAAGAACTTCTTTAAATTGAGGGTGGAACAGGTGTGGAGTCTCCTTCTCTGCAGATATTCCACACCCATCTGAACATCTTCCTGTGGCACCTTCTCCAGGTGACCCTGCCTTGGCATGGACTTGGATTGGATGATTGCCACAGTCCCATTTTATGAAAAATCCTTTCCTTAGGATTTTTCCTCCTGAGAAGCTGAGAGGCCTCAGGAACAAAATGTAAACAATGATTATCTGCTGCTGTGGGATGCAACAGGTGCATCTGGGATTGGTCTCATGTGATTGTTTCTAATTCATGGCCAATCACAGCCCAGCCGTCCAGACTGTCTCAGTCAGTCACAAGCCTTTGTTATTCATTCTTTTTCTATTCTTAGCTGGCCTCCTGATGAAATTCTTTCTTCTATTCTTTTAGTACAGTTTTAATATAATAGATATCATAAAATAATAAATCAAGCCTTCTGAAACATGGAGTCAACATTCTCGTCTCTTCCCTCATCCTAAGACCTCTGCAAACACCATCACAGATGATCTCCAGAGGTCCCTTCCAATTCTCTGATTCTTTGTGCATCATAAAAATCTTACCTTCCACGACAGTCCTCCCCATAACCCATCCTAAAGCAACCAACAGCGAGGAAAGCTTCCTTTCACCAACAACCAAATAAAATCCCATTTCCAGGGCGTTCATGGATCTGACAAGAAGCACAAACACTGCTGCTCACCATAGAGGAATTTCATCTCCAGTTTCTCAAACTGCAGCACACTTTGGTTCAGCTGCTCACGGAAGCCTTCAGCAAGATCATAATCCACATCACTGGCCTGCAGGAGCTCCTCAAAGGCCTTCACCAGGCTGCTGAGGTGCTGGTGGTAGGTGGCACAGCCACAACGGATCTCCTTGATCTGCTGGCATTGGAAGCTCAGCTCCCGAACTTGGGAGTGAACCAACGAGTCATATCTGAAAAAATGAAATTAGCTGTAAAGCCTTGCTGGCCATAAATGACATTTAAATATAAATAAAATGGGAATTAAGCTTATATTCCTAAACTATAATTTTATGTGGTTCAATTTGGTTTTAAAATGCTTTTAACAGCCACAATGAGAGATGTATTGTCTCTGCTTGTTGAGTTTGGTGTTTAGAGATTATTCTCCTTCACTTAACTGCATCATTTATAAAATGGACCAAGACTAATGGGATGACTTGATGGCCTGCTTGGAAAGAACATGGATGGCACCAGAGGTGCCAAATTAAACTAATTAAGAATGAATACATGTAAATTGTTTTCAAGAATACACATATTTTTCCTGATTGGTTGGGAACTTTTTTTTTTTGTTTGGTGTTCTGTGGTTTTCTTAACTCCCTGTGGAAGCAGACAACTGTCCCTTCTCTGAAACTATTTCCTGACAAAACAGGTATTGGACTTTCTGAACTGATGGTTTCACCCAGTCTGAAAATTCTCCATATCTCTGCATGTGTATTGCAAGAAACAATGACAACCACTGTGGTGCCCAAACTCCTGTACTCCACAAGCCAGGATATAAATTTCAACTCAGATCAGCTGAATTTATTTATTGAATTTACACTTGCAAATGTAGGCATCCCCTTTGTACTGCCATTGTCTGTACCACAGGCAGAATTCTTTCTCCAGAATCATCCATTAGCAGGGAAAAAAGGAGAGAAGATGTTAAAAGATGCAGGGAATCAAACAAAATCTATGGTGATGTGGGTTGTTACAGCATTTTTACTGTCATTTGTATAGGAAGAGATGCATAACTCATTTTGGGGTCTGTCATTTGTGACTCATGACATTGTCCTAGACAGTGGCCATAAAATCCTCACAGTGATCCACAGGGTCTCATCCCTTAATTCACAGCTGGATCTTTCTTTGTAAAATGGATGAGATATATTTTTAAGGGATGTAAATGCCTATGGACTCTGTAACACCACT
This sequence comes from Melospiza melodia melodia, assembly GCF_035770615.1. Lineage (NCBI taxonomy): Eukaryota > Metazoa > Chordata > Aves > Passeriformes > Passerellidae > Melospiza > Melospiza melodia. The sequence continues at coordinate 7,206,248 of NC_086215.1, forward strand.
GTATTTTCCACCAGTGAGCCTCAGACACACACAACAGTCCATGCTGGTGGTTCTTCACTGTCCTCAAATATTTCCACTCAAGCATTTGGAAGACAGGCACAAGGCTGAATGCCTTTCCTTGTTACAATTTCTTGTATTCCACAGGCCCTCAGCACAATAACAATATTTAAAAGGGAGAAAAGGAGGGTGGATGTTAAAAAAGGCTCACTCTTATGATCCCCCACTGTATGTTTGCAATTTGTACATATGCAGCCAAAATGCTGCCCCAAGTCTCAAACAAAATCCAAGACTGATTCTTTTCAGTCTCCCATAAATGATTTTCCAGCTTATGAGCTTATGCTATAAAATTTCATTCATTAATTCTATATTTATCTCCTCTCACATCCTTCACAGGAAGGCATTACAGCCCTCAACTGCAAAATAAATTGGAACTAGAGCGTGAACATCTTATGTTTACACATCAAGTCTGGGCACTCAAACAGAAGGGCCAGCACCAATCTGCCAGCCCATTGCCCACAAAAACATTTCTGTCTTAAATGAGGTGTTCCATTTTCCTACATTTGGCACCTGAAAATACCCTGAGTGCTGCAGACTGTGGTGCTCTGAGAGAGGTGAGCCTGTCCCACAGGTAACTGAGATCTGAGCTCCAGAGAGGATCTCTCACAGCAAAGAGTGGTGTGGGAGAGACAGATGTGCCTGGCACAGATGATGGCACAGATTTATCAGTTTTGTACTGAAGGGTCTTTTAAAAAACATTTCAGTTCCCTTATGCTAATGTTAGTGAAATTTAGCCCTTACTGTAACAACACTTGTGAATAAAATTATCCTCATCTCACCTTGCTATGCTATTTGGTATGGCTGTTTACAAAAGGGAACCTCAAAGAGGAGCAGTTTTACTCACTTGGATGGTGATGTTGCTCTCAGACTGCTCTCAAGAGGATACATTTCATCAAGACGCACATTCACAACTTGCTCTTTGTCAACTTCTGCCTCATTGGCCAACAGCAGCTCCTTAAGGTTTTGTGCTGCCCACATATCAGGTGCTTGCAGAGACTCAGAATCACTGGTTTTGGTGTGGATCTCATCCAAATCCAGCTGAGGGACACCAGAGGATGTCTGGACTCCTTCCATGGCTGTACCTTGTATTTGTGTGACAAACCCTTCCCCAGGCAGGGCTGCATCCCTCACAGCCCCACTGGAAACAGCACTGAAGCAGAGCTGCTCAGAGCCCTGCAGCTGCAGCAGGAACATTTTGTACTTTTCAAGCTCAGACTGCATATTCTTAACTCTTTGTTTCAATTCTTCTATGTCCTCTGTGGCTCCACAGCCCTGGAGTTCATCAGTTCTTGCTCCACTCCCTTGGTGAGCACACAGACACCTGGAGTCTGAAAGTGCAGGGGCTGAGTCAGTGTCCTCGTGTCCCATGGGATAAAACTCTTCATCCACCTCTTTTAATGAACTCTGGATATTCCCACTGCTGATGCTACGATGATTTTGCATTTCTGAAAAACAGGAGGCTTGTCTGTGAATATTAGCATTTCTTTATCTGACATTCTGTTCTTAACAGCACTAGGATGAATTATTTCAATTCTATAACAGCAGAATCAAAATGTAGGTAATTACAAGCTATACATGATTAGTTTGGGACTTTTGACCTCTCTTAATGATTTTTCATTAATTCAATTTGCACATCAAGTACTTCAAAACCTTTATTACCTTTCAAATAAACAATACTCAAAATACAACCAACTTTCTCTTCCCAAATGCTGGAAAATTTCTTTTGCCATATGCTCTCCTGAATCAGGCACTGATCAAGCCCAGACCTTTCCAGCCACAAAAAATTATAACCTCAAACCTGAGGCAAAGGAGTACCTCCTAAAGCTTCTAATTAAATATTCTTCTTCTCCTCACTTCAAAAATCTATACAAAATCAATTGGAGCACAAAGTCAGTGGAATTTTAAAAAGACTATCAACAAAATAGTCAGATTTGAAAAGGAAGCTATAATAACTTCTTTTTAAAAGGTCTTCTAAACAAACCCCACTAAAGGGTTTGGTATTAAAGGTTTTACATTTGATATGAACATCACATTCTCTCAGGTGACTTTGCCATCCATAAGTAATGCAATCACCTCAGATTCAGCCCAGTAAAAGCCATAAGTTCCTACAGAAGATCCATGTTTAGAGTTCTGTGCATGTTGAGGGCTGTAGGTGTAAGTAGCCAGCAAAATGATTATTTTCTAGTTACCAGTAAATTAAATTTTCCCCTTCTATTAGTTCTGCAAAAGATCATTTGAATTAGAACTTCCCTTTTGGGAGCCAATTCATTGATCTTTCAGACAGGTTGCAATACTTTCAGATTGGTTTCCATGGAGAATTTCAATGTCCAGGTTCAAGCTGTAAATCACTACAAAAACTCTGGGGGAGCAGCTCTGTATGAAAGCCCAAGACCAGGAGAATAAAAATAAATATTATATAAAAGCTGGAATAAAATGAAGCTGTGATTGTGGGATATCAGCACTGCCCAAAGCAGCTGTGGCTGCCTCATCCCTGGGATGTCCAAGGCCAGGTTGGGCTGGGAGCAGCCTGGGACAGTGAGAGGTGTCCCTGCCATGGCAGGGGTGGGATGGGATGAGATGAAAGGTCCTTCCCACCCAAAGCATTTTCTGATTTGAAAATTTTCTGATTTGAAAATCCGAAAACCATTTCAGAGGATGTTTGCTGCACTCTACTCATTTTGTGTGGCACTCCAAAGGAAAGGAGTGTTTCCAGGAAAGTGCCTGTGTATGGATTCAGGAGGACTCAAGGAAGGAGTGCAACACTGCATTCATGAACTTCTGCTGCAGTAACACAGATGGCAAAAATCCCCAACACCAGGAGAAGTCAAACTCTGAAACCCTGACTCCATGCATCACTCCAGGGAACAGAGAAAATAAAACCAGATGCTAACAAAGATATTCCAGATCAGAGCACTGGCTATGGTTTATAATGCAAGAGTGCCCTCTAATTAAAGAGGAGAACTAATGAGCTCCCTGTGTCCACACCCCCACAGGGTGCACTGAGCAGGACCCTGCACACCAAAGGATTACAGAATTGGCCAAATCCTCTGCACTCTCCAGTGCTATCCAGGTTACTCAAGCCCTCCCAAAAAGACTAATGGATGATGCACAAACGTGGAACACACAGCACTAAGTCTATTTACATTTTCATTAAATGATTCCATTAGGCTTCAGCCTACTCGAATGCCTTCAAATAATTCAGATAAGCAAAATTCTATCACTCAGTTGCTTCATTCCAATAGTTCAGAACGAGATGGAGAAGCAGTAACAAACATTTAATTCAGAGAGGAGTTCAGAAGTGAGGTCATTAGCAACAGAGATCAGAGTCAGGCATACAACTCATTATTTTTACTGGAAACCAGACTCATAAATCCCTGTGGCCCTTCTGAAAGCACAACCCTGAAAGACCAACTTGGATTCTTGGAGCAATTAATCCATGGCAGCTAAGAAAACCAGATTTAAAATCCACAAATAACAGCAAGGGAGATGATTACCTGAAGCAATTTACAATTTTGTACCACTCAGAAGAAATTGAAGCTTTTAAATTTCCTTTTTTTTTTCTAAATTCTGTACCATACAGATGCTCTACCTTGATAGTTTTGCTGATTTTTGTCCTTCACATTTTCCTTTTTGTCCTCTGTACCTGGATCAACATCATGGAACTCCACCTGGGTCTCAGTATTATCCAGTTTGGGCAATGAGACAACTGGAGGGGAAAGGTTAAAGAGAAAATGGAGACAACAGTGGGGAAAGGTAAAAGAGAAATCAGTAAGAGACTGGAAAAAAAAATTAAGTGGGAATAGTTTAAAAATAACCAAATCAAAACCAACCAACCAAATCAATAAATAAAATCAAAAAAGTAAAAAAAAAACTCACATAAACACAAACCTGGTTCTCTGACAGTTTGGAACAGGAAAATCTTTACTGATAATATGAGTATCTTTAAATACTTGAACTAATTATAAGGGCAACCACTCAGAATTCATTGCAAAGGCTCCCACTAACAAATGAAGACAAACATTTGTAGGTCTCCTTTGTAATGGAACAGTAAATCAATCTCTAGTGCATTTTTAAATGTTTTATGTTCAGCTTAGAGAAAAGGCTTAGAAGTTTCTCCAGTGTGAGCATTGATCACAAAGCAATCTGCTGCAATCACTGCAGCAAGTCTCACAATCAGCAAGGGTGCAGCCCAGCTGTTACCCAAGGGAAGAAACCAGAGAGGAGAGGAAATCACAGCAGCTCTGCAGCTCCTGACTCCTTCAGGATCTAATTCAAAGCCCTGCCCTTCAGGATTCTCCATGGGTTTTGCACCTACCTGAATTAATTGCTCCAGCCCCATCTCCCAAAGTATTTATAACAAATTGTACCATATCTGTGCCTTACCACAACAATGTTATATTTAACAGGACTCTCTGCAGCCTCTGGGTCTGACAGTGGCTCACTCACAACTTGTCTGAGTCTTATTTTTATATTTCCTCTCCCTTACCTATCCTTCACACCCCTGCTCAGTTTTTAATCCAACTGCTAAGTTTATTTTTATTTTTCAACCACCCCAAATCTTTATCTAATACCCATTGCTCTGCCTTACAATTTGTCATACTTTGCTGATCCCAGTACTTTGTCAACAACTGAGTTTAAATTAACCCAGCCACAGTGGGAACAGACACAGCTGACTTGACTGATCAGTGGAATATTGGAAAAGTTTAATTATCCAGCATAAACAAAATCAGGATTTTTATACTCTCTTGTCTCCATTACAGGCAGTTTTCATTAAATTTGGCATCTTATGAAGGGAATTTTTAATTTACCCAAACATTGATATATGTGTGCACATGTAACACCCTGTGTTCTGCCATTTATTACAGACCTTACATATGTACACAGCACTTTCTGTCCCACAAAAACCCGGTTTACATCTTAATAGCAAACAGAAAAAAAGGTGTTTTTTCAAGGTCTACACATATTTGTCTACTCAAGAAACTTGCAAGATTAAGCAGTATTGTAGTATATAAAGATGATCTGCATTTACTTTCTGCTGCAAGAGAAAGCAAATGCAGATCATCATTATATACTACAATATACTCCAGGTCCTACTCCATGCAGGGCCAGAGTCACCAGATTTGTTCTTTTTTTACCTCTCCCTGATGTGTTTCCCTGTGCAGGCTCCCCTGGAAGGTTTCCAGCTCCAGACTCATGCAGTAATTCTCCATTAGGCTGTTCCTGAAAAGGTTTGGTTTGTGTTTCACAGGCTCTCAGACCTTCAGGAGGTGCCCTGCAAGGATTTTGTGCTTCTGGAGCTGATTTCTGCACCCAGGAGTTCAAGGGGACATTTCCTAATGCCCTGCAGGATCTCACAAGCACAGGCAGCCTGGACTTCTTGGGCAAGGAAGCAGAGCCAGCCTGAAAAAGGCAGGAAGAAAATGGGGAGTTAGTGATTTGTGTGTAACAGCAAAGTGTAGGAAGTATAAACAAACAGGCCAGGAAAAATAAAAATTCTCCTGTAAAATCAGGCAGCTGTCACATTAGTTTTGAAAATAAAATTGCAATACCCTTGGCTACATGAGAAATAAACATTCAGAGAGGCAAAACACCCATTTCTGTGGTACAATTTTCTGTAAGTCCCAGCTGTTCATGCATCTGTAACTTTCCAGCTCCTGAAGCAGGACAGCAAATCCAGCAGTGCCCACCAAAGGCTTTAACCACCAGGTGTATCAATTAGCTCTGGATTTGTGGCTGCCTCAGGAAAACAGTTTCTCACCCAAACTGACCCCTCTAACTGCTGCTTCCCGCTGTCATTATATCATAAATGTCTGCCAGCCCAGCAACTTCTTAAAACCTTTTTTTTTTAAATTTGAGGATCCTCCTCATTTTTCAACAACTCCTAAACTTATTTTCCTTCCTTCCTTTAGTCTCCACCCAACATGTCCTACTTCCACAGCTTTGAGAAAATCAGCATAACTTTGCATCAGCCAGAGGACATTTATTCTGCCACAGAGAAATCCTTTATGAACAAAACCATTTTCTTCACCCATCCACTCTATAAATTGCTTCTGAAGGATTCCCATTTCCTGCTGTAACAGACATTCCCTCACTGGAGCTGGGGGAAGCTGCATTTCTTAAGTCACTACATTTTAGCCTCTCACCTTTGGAAGACTCTGCATAAAATAAATGTTCCTTGTTTAAACCCCGCAGCACAAACCAGTGCTGTCTCCAAAAGGATAAAAGCATGCCATGTGTTGATGAGAGTTATGGAATTGTGTGTAATAATAATAAAAACCAATAATGGCATGTTCAGATAGATTTAGTTTATAATTTTGCTGTTCATTTGCTCCACCAGTGCTGTTAAGTCCCCTAATTTCTTTCACCACCCAATGTATTCTGAAATACCTTTCCACATTCACTTCTCAGCAATTACAGTCTTTACACAATTTAAAATCATAAAAAGCAAGTTCCATTTTCCAAATGCCACCCTCAATTCCTTTTGTACATATATGAGAACAGTATCCTTCACAGGCTGCAAAATAAATCCAGAACTTCCAGCTAACTAAACTGCTTTAATAACACCAAACCATTTCCAGCTGTCTCAGGGCTGTGGCACAGACACATTTGTCACCCAGATTATCCAAAGGCCACTTCAGCTGGCTACATCAAATTATTTATAAAAGCCATTCCAAAGCTAAAGATACAGTGCATTAGTCCAAACAAGAAAGCTTTTAAAGCAACTCATTCAAGGGCTGCATTGAGGGTGCCACTGATTAAACCAGAGAGGAATCTGGAAAATGGTAAATAAGAACAGCAAACTGAAACTCGGGGGAAACAGGAACTTGAAAAAGAAAAAAAATTGCAGAAAGAATCATAAAATCATGGAATGGTTTGGGTCGGAAGGGACCTTAAAGGTCACCTCATTCCCATGGCAGGGACACCTTCCACTGTCCCAGGCTGCTCCAAGCCCCATCCAGCCTGGTCTTGGGCACTGCCAGGGATCCAGGGGCAGCCACAGCTTCTCTGGGGAAGAATTTTTTCCTAATATCCCATCTTCAATATCTCAGTATCCTGCTCTCCTTCATCTTCAGGCCATTCCCCCTTGTCCTGTCACTTCATGCCCAGAACAAAGCCTTATCAACATCCCTTCATTTACAAGCCCCTTCCTTCAGAAAAATGAACCCAAGAGGAACAAGCCAGAATAAAAATGAGCCACTCCTAATTGCTACGTCTCAGAAACCTCTTGATCACTAAAGTTATGGAAGCCACTCTTTGCAGAAGGTGCTACAACATTCCCTGTTAGCAGTGCACAAAATCAAAAGCAACGCTCCCCTTTGTCTGCTCTGCAGGAGCCAAGATCTTCAAAGAGTTTTCAACTTCACTTCTATCACTGCTGCTGAAACAATACACAGAACTCTTTAGCAGACACTGTTTTCCCACCTCTTTGTTTGGGATCACAGTCTGCCTGCAGACAGAAGCTTCAAAACTCATCTGGCCCCAGCACAGCCAGCCTGCACTCCCACAACAGCCCCTGTGCAAACACAGCAAACTGTCCCCATGCCACAGGGCAGCCCTGGCCACACTTCTCAGGAAGCAAGACATAATGATAGGATGTTAATAAAACCCTAAAATTGAGATTTGAGTTTGTGGAAGTGTCCCACTGACCCCTCCACAGCCTGCTCCCAGATGTGATGCAAATCTGGAAGTTTCTAGAACACTTTTGCCATTTAGACTTCATCAGTTCCAAGTGCTCTAGTTGTGTACATCATGAACAAGAAACAGAGACTCTCTTTTTCCAAAAGCTGTAATATTTACGAGTGTGTGGTCCCAGGGAGAATTGAAATTCAATTAATTAACGTTCTAAAGCATGCTGAAGTAGGAGATGAAAAGCTCTGAATGTTAAGAACAATTATCTAAAATATATTTGGCTTACATCTCTTTTCCTAATATTAAAAATCATACAAAAGCAAGATTTAATATTAGAAATGAAACATATTTTTCACTTTTTATATATCTATTCCCTGAGTACAAAAAAGAGAATAAACTTACTTCATTTGTTCTAGTAAAAGAAAGTCTTTCATGCTGTTCACCCTTCTTATACACATTTTCTTGCTGATGTTCTGCTTCTGCATTTAATCTTGAATATTTTGACTTTTCTTCTGAGGCTCCTTTTTTGCCTTCATGTTTGAATCTCATGACATTACTCTCTAAAGTCATTGTTTGCATAGCTGCATCTTTCAATTCCACTTTCAACAACTGACTCGCCTTATTAATCTGTGGCACTGCATCTGGATAAAGCTTCTCCTCCCCATCAAAAGCTGATTTCAATTCTGCTCGCTGCTTTAAGAATTTAGTGACCTGCTTGAAATGTTTGAGTTGAGCTCTTAGTTGAATAATCATTTGCCTAAGATCTTTTTCATCCTTTTTCTCTGTATCTTCACTTGAACATTCTTCCTCTGTCGTGTTCAGATGATCTAACAGTTCATTTACAATTTTCATTTGTTCTTGTCTGCTACACTCAGGAAAGAGGAGAGAAAAGACATGAATTTAGATTTCTATTTAAGCAAACAAAAATACCTTCCAAGAAACCCTTCTGCTGTGTTGTGACATATCTGAAATTCCCAGGAGGTTCTGTTTTTACTCACTAATGAATTACTCACTAACAGAGTTTTTGGAACCTTTTCACAACATGAATTTTATCATAAATTGCCTCATGATGGCTTTTTTCCTATTTAACACAGAAATATAAGAAATATGAATGGATTTTCAAAAAGTTTACTCTCTACCTCAAAAGTTAATTTATACCAACAGCACACCAGGCTCTAGACCATAAAATCATAGATTAGCCCAAGTTGGAAAGAACCCACAAGGACCATCAAAGTGTAACTCCTGGCCCTGATGTTGATTTTGTGTGCAAATCTACTCCTCCATGAGTTTCTAATGGAACAGGGAAGATGAAAAGTGAGAAATCAGCCAAAAAGCCTACAAAACCATCTCATTACAGACACCAAACTGCCCCATGGATAACTAGAAGCTCATGGACAGCAATGTTTTAAGAGAAACTGAAGCCAAATAAGAGGCATTTAAAGCACAAGCAAGCTCTGAAATTCTAGAGACAATTTCATGTGTCCAATAGAGAGCTGTTTGTGCCATTAAACATATAAACCAGAGTTTTAAACAACTGCATTTGTATCATTTAGCATTTGAAATGGTAGAAGCTAACTAGGCTTTTTATGGCTTCCTCTGGCATCTAATGGCATTAGTGAGAATTCAGCTGTGCAAAGCACAGGCTCATCACCCATCAGCCTGGTCATTTATACTTGAACACAGGAAAAATTACACACTAGAGTGGTAAAGATGACGGTGCTAGAATTACTCATTAGCCAACTTTTAAGTAAAGATAACAAATAAACAATGTTTTCTCTTCATTTCTAAGGGAGTAGTATCTCCTCATTCACCACTAACTACTCCTGTGACAACTAAGACAATTTATGCCTGTTGGGAGAGTTTTAAATAGTAATGTGAAAGTACAGAACTGCCTGAGTGAAGCCAAGTGCAGCATGGTGAACACAGAAATCAGGGTTTGACTTGTGTAACTCCACTGGAGATTCTGCTCCCAGCACTGGGAAAGTCACAGAATTCTGCACATAGTCAGTCCAGAGACTAGGAAAGCAACTATAGAAGGAAAAGGAGCTACAGGACAAGGAAAGGAACATGAGAATGAGCTACAGCAAACTATAACTCAGTGCTCAACCAGGAGATTAAATGGTGTGAGCACGAAACTGGGGTAAATCAGTGAGGGTGCGTGGTTTTCTCTGCTTGGCACTGCCCAGTTCCTATGGAAATGAGCATTTCAGCTGGGAATTGATCAAATCCCAATGTAACACACACATACACTCTTGAATTCCACTCTTGAATTCTTGGTGCCAGTAGGGCTTATATAGATTTAGGTCCTCAAGTGTTTTCTCCTACATAAAAAATTACCCAAGAACTGAGAACATAGCTCAGCCAGTCCTACACATGGAATAACCCTTTAGTCAAGTGCAGGACAGGGCCCCAGCTCCCTAAACTGAGAGCAGCAAAGCCCTGTCCAGGTAGCCCAGGTGTGCAGCACCATCCATTCAAAATGATCCTTGTAAAACCAACTCCAATTCCTCCATCCTTAGATCCTTTTACACACTGTTTTTACAGTAGTATTGTCCCTTCCACCACACCACTCTTCACTGGCCTGTGCTCTCAGATATTTTGGGTTTTTTCAAGAAAAATAGCAGCTACTGTCAACTAAGCCCTTTGACTCTGTTAGACCTCACCCTGGAAACAATCAGTGCCTGCACTAAAGCTCCCTGGATCAGTAACTTTGCAGAGTTTCTTTCTTGCCATGGATTTTTTTTTTAAGGATTTCTACTGATAGTATGTTTCCTAATTACTTAATTGCATGATAGACTAAAATGGCTCTGAAGGTGCCTTGCCAATCTCTCAGGTAAATTAGACAGTGCCATTATCTAAATTCACTTTAGCAAAATTACCTTATTCTCCTCTCAAATAGAAATACTGTCAAAAGCAGTGCACATCCCTCATACTCACGTAGATTCCAGCACAGATGTTCTATTTTCTCTTAGAGGAGATGTGAGCAAGTTCTCTCCTGTTTCATGTTCACTCATTCCTGTTCTCAAGTGTTTGTCAGTTGTATCATGCTCAAATTGAGGCTTAATTGGACTCCTATAATGTCTGTCTTTGCAGAAACTCTCTGAATAGCCTGATGGAGTTATCTGTTAAAAAATTGCAAACATTGTCTTATTACACAGGTATGTAATGTTCTATTAAATTCAGGGCTGTAATCTTTCTGTAATCAGGTTCTGTAATTCCTGATGCTCTTTATCTACATTAAGAAGCACCCACAGACATTTTGCTGACTATTTATTAATAGAAAAACTAATTAACATCTATTTCATATGATTAATTCATAGGGATCAGTTATTTAGTAAGGAGTGAGAAGATTTCCCTGAAGGTCTTTATCTAACAAGAGGTATGAAACTTCTGGAATGTTGCCTGCAGACTGCAGCTAACAATTTTATTAGCTCAGCTTTGAATCATTTGTATTTACAGGGCAGATTCTGTCCTGGGATCTCCAGATTCAAGCCCTGATGGCTGGGACAGGACAAAACTTGGAAGCATTTACAAGCTGCCAACTTTCTGTATAAAACAGCATGGATGTGTTATATAAATTCCAAGGGATTTCTACCTGGGATCTCCACATCCATTCAAACCCCAATTAAACAATCAAAATCTGCAGCAATGACATGAGAACTCAATCTGGGCCCATCTGGGCACAATTCCCATCAGCAACAAGAGCCAAAAGAGTTTTAGAATACATCACTTACCTGTTTATCCACCTCACAAGGAAAATCCAAAGATACTTGAAGGCATACCTGGTAAACAGAGAAATTACAGATTTCATAGGGGAAAATATCATCCTCCTTCAACATTACAAACCAGTTTGCAACCTGAGTTATTTTGTGATTGCATGATGCTTTATCTCACATTGATTAGATTGAGAGGCCAGCAGATTCCTGGTTGTATAAAATGCAGTTTACCATTTACCAAGTTATCAAGCATTTCAGCCCTAAAGATCTACACGATTTTTGCCTCAATCACAGCAAGTGAATCTCACACAATTTGTACTCCAGGCCTGACTGCAATGGAGGCAGGAGATCAACCTGAGTGGATGTAAAAGAACACAATTTCAAGGGACTCTATTATCCCCATTCAGAGTGACTATGAGTACTCAAACAGAAAACAATGAAAGCAATCTTGAATGCAAAACCAGCCCAGAAATACAGGAAAAAAGCTTCCAGAAGATAACAATTAGTTGAAATTAAATCAGAAACCAAGAAAAGTATGTTTTGTTTGCAAAATACTTCATGCTCTGAGAGAATGAAGACATTTTAAAGGCATGCAGAGAAGACAGCACTGTCCCAAAATGCTCCTACCTGACTGACCCTCTCACAAAACTGACTGTTCTGCACCTTCTTGTCATTGTCACCATCTTCAGGCTGCATCACAGGCTTCTCTGGTGTTCCAAGACACTACACAAAGTATGGAATGATGTGAAAATGTAGCACAAAAAAAAAAATACTGTGATATGAAACGTGCATAAATAAGTCAGTGATATGTCTTAAAAGAAAAATAAAAAAGCCTGTAATACAAAGTAACAAACACTGAATTAGATTCCTTCAACAAGATCAAAGAAAATTAATATAAACCCCAGGAATGACTCATATCAAATAAAGTGAAACTTCATCTTATATATTCCTTCATTTTTATTTAACCCTTCCTCCTCAGAATTTATAGAAAATATAAAAACCATTTAACCTCTCATGGCAAAGAAGCTCTGCATCCTCAGTCGTGTCCCCATTCTGCCTGTTTTATTTTCCAATTTCCAGAATTTATTTTTATTTGCTACACAATTTAGGCTCTTCTCCAGCATCCAAGAAATAGATGCTTTTAAAACTAAGCACATGTGGCTTGCTGTACACTAGAAAGATTTACTGTGCCACTGAAGGTTACAATCTGCTGTGTCTATGCCTGAATTTGCCCATTTGCAGCAAATGCTGCCAAATCATCTTTTAGTCCCTGTTCCCCACAGAACCCATCTCACAGCCTGAGCAAAGAGGAGGAGGAGGATTCAGCTTTTTGAGGAGCAGCACCCAAATCCCTGATATCAGCATCACTGAGAGCAGGAGCAGAACCCCTTTGGATGCTGTTGAGCACTTCCAGGCATCCAGAGGCTTCTCTGGGCACCCTCCCAGGGAAGAATTTCTTCCTAATATCCCAACTAAGCCTGCACTCCTTCATCTTAAGGCCATTCCCTGTGTCCTGTCCCTCCATCCCTTGTCCCCAGTCCCTCTCCAGCTCTCCTGGAGCCCCTTTAGGCCCTGGAAGGGGCTCTGAGCTCTCCCTGGAGCTTCTCTTCTCCAGGGAAACACCCCCAGGTGTCCCAGCCTGGCTCCAGAGGGGCTCCAGCCCTTGGAGCATCTCTGTGGCACCTCTGAAAACTCTAATTATGCCCAATCCATGGGCAGGACACAGCCCTGGCACAGAGGATCCCAACCTGTGTGGGACAGAGTTAGTTCTGCTTCCTCAGAACACTGGGAATTAAATGGATGTATGTGGTTTGATTTTCAATTTTTAATTGAGTATGCACTGAATGTATGCATACATAAATACATATATATAGATTACAAAATATACACACATATATATATATATAAAATATATACATATACACATATCAATGTATATTTTATATACATATATATGTATCTGTATATTAAAATATACATATATACACTAAATTAATGAGAAAATCCCTTTCATCTCCCAACCCCTTGCAGTATAAGCAAGGCTCATAGTTTTAGGTATGAATTTTAAAAGGCACAAATTGGATGGTGCAGAGTATTAATATATTTGCCTTTAACATTTAGAATCTATATGGAAAACTGACTTCCAAGTCATGTTTGGGTTATCTTGGTATTTTCACTCAGACTTGGTTCTGTAGGACAACACAGAGTGAAGACAATTTGAAAGCTGGTGAAAGACACAGAGGGGTTTAGGGTATATAACAAATGCATGTATTACAAAATAATTTTTGTTGTAATCATGGGACGCCAAAAGTCCAATAATGTAAACTATTATTTTTAAAACCCTATTTAGGTCAAATCTTTCCTTTGCAGGTTCAGGATAAACCCTAAATTTGTGTATAAAAAATTAACTTATTTGCACATGCAACTTATCCATGCAATTCAACTACATTTTATGGGTCAGCATTATTTAGTATCAGCTTTTCCCAGGCTAGTACTTGGTTTAATAAGTGAGGATTCATTAATGAAATTACTGCATAAGACCAACAGGTTGTAAATACACAGTGACAATAAATCACTGCACTATGGTCCTGTGTCTGAGAGGCTGACACATCCTGGACTCCAAGGAATATGACCTCATGTGCAACAAAATATTAAAAGAAAATAAGTGTCTTAAGGCCAGAAAGATAATTCTACCAAAAATAAGCTGCCTGTTTGCAAGTATTTCCGTGGAGACTGAAAACCAGGAGAATGTTTCTCCTAAATGAAGCACTGATGTGCTTGGTTTGCAAAGCTCCCCAGAGCCCTGAAGGCTGAAATCACTGAGGCTGCTCCTCTCTGAGAAGGCAGATGTTCAGAGGACAGCACAAAAACAACCTTTTCCTCTCCTCCTTCTCCCTCCCAGCACGAGCAGGAAGCCAAGGAGCAGAGGACAAGGGGCTGTCAGGAATGTGCACACTCCTGATTTGTGCTCTGCCTTTGGGAAGGAAAAGCAGGATGGGAGCACTGTAAGAACCCGAGGAAGATCCCAGATCCAAATTCCTGTTATAACACAGATGTCAGTGTCACCTCAGCACTACCTGCCAACAAATTCTAGCTTAAAAAACACACACAAAAAAAAATTAAGAGGTTTTTGAGAGTGGCTGTTAATATTCAAAACATACTGTTGTGACACCCATAACCCAATATCCCCTTATTGCCACACCTGATAGCTTTTGAACTAAAAACTTCTAACTAAAGATCCTTTCATTTTTGAGCTCCATAGTACCACAATCATTCTGACACTGATTAAAATCCATATTTAACTTTCCTATTTCCTTTCCCAGAACGTTGAAGTTTATTTATATTTTAGAAGCCTCACTCTGTGTCATTTCACATCTGATTCTGCAGTTTCTTCAGTGAGCAGCCCTGGATGTACCTATCATGTCGAGGGGATCCTGTCACCATAATCCTGTACAGGACAGGAATTCCTTTGGAATTCACTGTGGCATCCACGGGGATGCAGAGCCCTCTGCAGGATAACGAGACAAACTGCTAAAAATGTTAATTATGGAAAGTGCAGGCACCTGGACAGGAATCATCCACCAGCTCTTCTCCCAAACCTCTCATTGACACATAAATTCACCATTTCAATAAAACCATGGCACACCTAAAGGTCTGTTTCTAATTTTAAATATACTTTAATTAAAGACAGCATGACTGTGTCTTAAAACTAAAGAAGCAAAAATATTTTGTGACTGTCCCAGTATACCTGCAGCACATCCAGGAAAAGACAGGAGCTTTTTTCCTGAGTTCTGCAGAAAAAAACATTAATTCCACAGTCCTAGTTCTTGAATCAGCCAGTCCTGCACAGAACTGATTCAAATTATTTCTAATCTTGCTCTTTTGAGTTTAATTCAGGAATTCAAGACACAAAGTACCAGCACCATCATCATTCCTTTTGTATTTTTTCCTTCCTCTTCAATACATTTTGCACAAGGATGGAACTGAAAGCAAAAGCCACACAGGAACATAAAGACAAACACTACTAGTGTTTGAATTACCAGTGTTTGAATTACCACATTTCAAGTAATTCTTTCCAAGCTGGAAGGGTCACCCAGAACCTCCTGGACAACCTTCACCACTCACACACACACGTGGGGACCCAGCACCCAAAATGCTCCCAGTGCAAGGATTTTGCCCACAGCTGAGACCAGTCCCAGCTTTGGGGAAATGAATGAAACACCCATCAGGAATTATTTCCTGGCACCCCTCAGCAGCCCACTACAGTGCTGGCCCCTTCTTCAGGCACTTCTCTGTTTTTTATGAAGAACCAGCCATGTGTTTAAGTGAGCTGAAGTTCTACTCCTTGGGTTTTGTCTACACTGAACCCTCCTATTTTGAAGATGCATCAGAGATCTGAAGGAAACTCTTAAATAATTAGACACAACCTGAGAATGACTATGCAATAAAAACAGACTTTCAGGAATAACTAAAATGTTTTTTAAGATATTGCTTTCTTTGTAAAGTTAACTATTTCCCTCCCTTTCAATTGACAAAACAAACAGATCACAGACCCAATTAATATTTAAATGAGGATGTTGCTTCCCTAAAATCAACTTGACACATCACTGAACACTTGCATTGAGCTGCTTCTCTGTCATGCTAACATGTTAAAGTTGTTTACATCATTAATTTAAAAAGTTATTATAAGGAATTAGCAACCTTAGCCCCAAGGGCTTTACACTCCTGCACTGATGTAAACGACTCCAAAAGGCAGATTGGATGTGAGATCAGACTCTAAAACAGAAAACCTACCTCTCTGTGGTTTAGTATTTCCAGTGCTTCCTTTCCTTGAGAATCCTTTGTACAACACCCAGACTGTCTTGCCTTAAGCTCTTGATTAATTGACTGCAGCTCTTTGACCATCAGGAGCAGGTCAGCAACCTAAACAACCAAAGGAAGAACAAGCAGAACTGGTAACATCCAAACTAGAGGGAAAACAAATGATGGCAGATCAATCTCCAGCTAAATGCAAACTGCACTGGGTTTGTGTATCTGCTCTGTGTTCATCTCCCTAGGTATGGAAACATGAGGCTGTATTTGTGAATTAGTGTTCAAGGGACCTTCATTTGGAACACTCTAGTTCACAGCTGTATCATTCTTATTAAGTTTAGGTAACAAATTTCACAACTCAGTAGCAAGGACAAACCTGAGGGCACTCACACAAACAGCTGATCTGAGAAGAAACATTTAATGCAAGAAAAAAACAGCATTACTGGAAGGAAGCAGCATTCAGGAACAAGATGTTCTTCCTTCTCCAAGCCCCTTTAAAAGCCAATCTCATTCTGAGCAGTTTCACAGACACAGAATCTGACTGGGCAGTTGGGTTCAAAACTCTCATGGCCACAAAGCCATGAAGTGTATCAAGAAGTTTGGAGAAAAAAGTGAAATCTTTTTATCAGACCAATTAATATACTTGGAAAACCAGGTCAGCTTTCAGTCACACCCTTTTTCCAGTAAGACATTACCTATAAATAACTTTTGCTATTGAGTGTCCTTGAGCCTTCTGAAGGAACATGCTCAGAGATAAAAGTGGTGAAACCCCAGAATGGCACTGGGACACAATCTGGGGTTTTTTTAGGGACACCTGTTCCAAGTAAGACAAACTTCCTTCCTTCAGACTACCCACCTCCAGAGCATGAGCACCTGCCTACAATTCAGCTGTCCCTGAGGAACAGAAAAACTTCACTTATGCTCACTCCCAACCAACTATATTCAAAATTATTTCTTGTCATGAACTGTTGCATGGATCAGATGTCACTGTGCAGGATCAGGAGAAAGAGAAGAAGTTTCTGAACTCCAATACAGATTCATTATTTGGGCTGCATATTTCATCTCTGAATTTCAGTTCTCCTTACACAGAATAGAGAACTCACCTCAGGGTTATTTTATAACATGCCCTATTTACCAAAAAATTTGCAAATCCTGGGGATGGAGTGTGCTATACAGAATATAGACACCACCACCTCCATGATTAATGAAAGTACTTGAAATACACACTGTGGGATGCTCAAGGCAAAACCTTTCTTTGGAGATGATGTAGATGAAACCTGAAACTTGTACTGAGTCAAAACCTTGAGTCCAGGTGTCCAAGATCACAAAACCCTGGCTGGAAATCACTCAGCTCTCAGCTGGTTCTGAAGCCCATGGGTGTAACAAAGTCTAAATAGTTCATAAAAGGTGGGTCACAAACCAGAGATGGGAGCTTCAAATCCTTGCAGATCTACCCAACTGCCCCTAAAAAAAATGTTTCTGTGAGAGACACAGAAACTAGAAACAAAGCAGAATTAAGCCATTAGGAACAGTAAATAATGAAAAAGATCAATACCTTTTTTTTAAGTTCTTCCAGAGACAGATGGTCTATCTGAAGGCTTAAATGGTCTTGTTCTCCTAAACAGATACTCATATAAGATGTTTGATCTCCACAGAAAGATAGAGTTTCATCTGCCAAAACAGCCAAGGACAGACATTATTTCAGAAATTCCATTTGCAGGAAAACACAGCACAGAATGCACAGGACATTTCCAATAAGAACCTTCCAGTAAGTCTGTGGGAGGCCACTCAGAATGTTTCATTCCCAAAATAAGCTTTCTGTTTAATTGAAAAAAATTTGTCCTCATATTTCTTTGTGCTTCTGTCACACAGACTTGCTGAATTTTCTGTGGCTGTATTTTCTGTGGTTATCAGCATGAGTTGTGAATGTTATTCTGAATTATAATTTACATATTTAGCACTACAATTAGAAATAATTTTTAGGAAGGATAAGTTAGGCATGAATAGTTATTCTATTTTAACTATAGTTTAACAAGGTCTCAAGGAAAAATGCCAGGTTAGACAAAGTTAATGAACTTATTTTGCTTTTGGGTCAAAAGAATGCAGTAATTGGATTGAAAATAGTTACTTATTCATTGCCTCTATAACTGCAGGAATTATTTATGTTTCAATAAACACCTGTTCATTTACAATATAAATGGCAGACAATTCTAGAAATAAATCTGATTAGATAGGGAGAAAGCATAACTAAATTAGGACAAAGAAGAGACATGCAAATCCTTCTCCCAGTTCTGACACTGATCCTATGGCT
The DNA here is from genome assembly GCF_035770615.1 of Melospiza melodia melodia. Classification (NCBI taxonomy): domain Eukaryota; kingdom Metazoa; phylum Chordata; class Aves; order Passeriformes; family Passerellidae; genus Melospiza; species Melospiza melodia. Next base: position 7,224,773 of record NC_086215.1, read on the forward strand.
GCTGCAAAGACCCAAAAAGTCACAAATCATTACTAATTTTCCAGCCTTTATTCCCACCAGCCTCACCCTCAGCACAACAGCTCCTGAGAACCCTGGAGTATCCACAAGAACCTTTGGCCCAGCCTGGCTGTTGATTATCTCTGGGCTTTTGAGGTTGGAAACTCTGAAACAGCTGAAGTTTACCTTTTGTCACTTATCAGAGCTGTCAAGTGATGCTAAAATTGAAAATCTAAGTTGAAAGGGGAAGTGAACAGGCTTTACTGTTATTTATATATCCCCTATGGGATAAAACAGAAACATCTTGTACATATGCAGTAAACTATTTAATGATACCCACTTATATTATTCTTTTCTATATCTAAGAATATACTAAAAACACCTCCCAAGACATACAGCAAAAAAGCCAGAAGCTAAGCTATATTTAAAAGCTCTACTTTTTCTGAATTACTAAGTAACAAAACTTCTAGGTATTTTTTTTTCTTTCTCTGGAAATACTTCTGTTAGGAGGAGGTTACCAGTGCCTGAGCCACTCTTTGGGAAGTGATTACACCCCATGGTCAGAAAGTGATGCCATGGCCATCAGGTGATTCCAAGGCAGGAATCTCTGATTTTTGTGGAAAACAGTCAATTCTGTGGGTACAAAGCTGCAGGCAGCATGAAATGATCCCTGCAGTAGAACTGCCATGGAATTTCTAACATTTGCTGCATGGAAAGAGAGAAACTCTCCCTCTGTATGTGCCCTGATTGCTCCAAGGCATTCTGTTACAAATCCACCAAATCATCTGTATAGAAAGTCAAAAAGAAATCTTTCTGCACCTTTCAAAAAGAAATATTTTCACACCTTTTTTTACTCTCAAATATTTTATCTCCATGCCAGCAAACTGACTGTAATAAAACCACTTTTCCTTTGCGCTAGAGGACGGTTGGGCTGGGCACAGATACAAACCTTTGTGATTTTTCATGTCCTTAATCTGATCTTGTAAAATCTTCTGGAGATTCCTGTTACCTAAAACATCTTCCTCCAGTTGTTTTCTCAACATGAAAATGTTGTTCAGTTCCACTTGCAAGCTATTTATACTGGGGAAAAAAAGGGACAAATAAATCTCTGAGATTCAACTCAAAACATTTTGGTGTGCACTGTTTTTTCTCCACTCAGGCTTGCAGCCATTCCCCATTCCCCATGGCTGGGTTTCATCCCACACTTCCATCATTCTGATGCATAAGCACAAACAAATCCCTACATAGAAAGAGGAGATTAAATGTTTACATACACAGCATTTTCCTGCTCTTTTGGGCTCTGCTGCCTAAATCAGCTTCCCCATGACAGAGCTCTTCCACCAGCCTCTTTCTGAGCAGTTCTTTTTAAGGAAAATCTAAATTACTATCTTCTAAAAACTGTGCCAGAAAAATATCATTATCACATAATGCTGATGGCTTTGTGTATTCCATTATGTGGTGACCATGGAAACTTTGTTCCCTTGCCACAGAGCTCTACCAGATAATCTAATCCTGCACTTAGGAAAAATACCAAAAGCTTCTGTTCCATTGAAAATAGGACCCAGACATAACTAACTGTTTTATTTCTTCATTTATCCACAGTCTGTAAAAAGATCCCTTGAGTTCTAAATTGTCTCAATTGTCTCAGTTACCACAGTGGGGAATAAATGTTCAAACTTAGAATTTATAATTTTTGAGGTGAATTAATTTTTAAGCAATTTTGCTACTGAAGCTCTTCGGCATCAGCTGCCCCTTGCTACATCTTCCCACACCCTTCAACTACACCAACAAGGCAGTTCTGATCAATCTGTAAAAATATTTTAAGTGCTGAATATAAACCAACCTGAAATTGCAATAAATTGAAATAAATTTGATTTAATAAAAAATAAATAAGAAGCTGTTACTGAATTCTTTGTATTATTCATTTTTGCATTTACCTCACTTAGTGTTTTAAGATAAATTAAGCTGCTGCAGAATTTCCAAGCCACTGCACTAAATGACAGAGAATTCAGGGATCTTTAAAAAAAAATTTCAATCCACCTGATGGGAGCATGTACAGGAGCACAGAGCACATCATACTTGCATGAGAATAACACAGTATTGCAGATGCACATTAATTAAAAGGCTACATGTATGAAAAGCCTCTCAGTCTGTCTCCTGACAAGTGTGCTGTTGTCAGGGCTTCCCAAACAAGAAACTATTGCTTTAAACAATTCTTCCTCATACAAGAGCTTCTTTGAAGTGAGAGCTCTCTTAAATGCTCAGCAAAAAAAGATTAAGAGTAAAACCAAACCAACACATGACTAGAAGCCAGGTAAGCACATTTTCTCCTTTCCATGAGTTAAAGGTTTTATAAGAACAAGCCCTGATTCCCCTCTTGGAGAGAGAAGGAATGTCTTGGTCCTGACATCCAGTAATTCATTTTGAAAAATAACCACCCAGGTTGCTTAAAATAAATACTGCCTAAAAGAAGATGTCAGCAAGAAAACAGATGTTTGCCCAAAATCCATGTCAGTGCTGATGGCAATTAAACCCAGCTTCCTCATCTGTGTATCTGCAGGGCTTGTTTACCCATTCCCCAGAAGTCTGGGATTCAAGCCTTGATGAATTTTCCAGCATGTTCCAACCCCTAAAACTGGGAGATGGAGGAAAAAGAGCAGCTCCAAGCCCTAGCTCACTGTGCATCCTCTGCTGTTGTGGCACAACAGGCACTGACTGCTCCATGCACTCTAAAATCACAAAATCACAGAATTCTCAGGTTGGAAGAGACCCCCAAGATCGAGTCCTGAACCTGTTCCCTGACACCTCAACTCAACCCTGGCACCCAGTGCCACATCCAGGCTTTGTTAAACACACCCAGGGATGGGGACTCCAGCACCTCCCTGGGCAGCCATTCCAGAACTTTATCACTCTTTCTGTGAAAAACTTTTTCCTGATACCCAACCTGAATTTCCCTTGGTGCAGCTTGAGGCTGTGTGCTCTGGTTGTGTCAGTGCTGCTGCAGACAGAGCCCAGCCCCAGCTGAGTACAACTACCCTTCAGGAAGGTGTAGAGATTGATAAGGTCACCCCTGAGTCTCCTTTTCTCCAGGCTGAGCACCCCCAGCTCCCTCAGGGGTTCCTCACAGGGTTTGTGTTCCCAGCCCCTCTCCAGCCTCGCTGCCCCCTCTGGATGCTCTCATCTCAACATCCTTCCCAAACTGAGGGGCCCAGGACTGGACACAGCACTCAAAATCCCGCATCAGGGATCAGGAGTAATGATCCTGATCCTACAGAAGCTCATATCAAAATCCCAGTGATTACACCTGCAGTTCTGGGTTTGCTTATTTGAAAGGCATTCTAGAACAGCCAGATTCAGAGCTCTGCTGTCATTGCTGTACAGACTGTGGAGCCTCTCCTTGCCCACAGAGCCACTGCCAGGTCCCACTCTTCATATGAAATCAGAAATAATCTCCATCAGATGACTGCTAGAATTACTTTTCATCAGTATTTTTTCTAGCATCTAAAGCAGGTCCAAAACTGGGAGATGGAGGAATAAGAGCAGCTCCAAGCCCTAGCTCACTGTGCATCCTCTGCACTGACTGCTCCATGCCTTCCAAAATCCCACATCAGGGATCAGGACTAATGATCCTCATCCTACAGAAGCTCATTGCAAAAGCCCAGTGATTACACCTGCAGTTCTGGGTTTGCTTATTTGAAAAGAATCCTAGAAAAGCCAGATTCAGAGCTTTGCTGTCATTGCTGTACAGACTGTGGAGCCTCTCCCTGCCCACAGAGCAGGAGCCACTGCCAAGTCCCACTCTTCATATGAAATCAGAAATAATCTCCATCAGATGACTGCTAGAATTATTTTTCATTATTTTTTCTAGTATCTAAAGCTGTGGCCAAGCACAAGCTGGCATTGCTGCTAAGTGTTTAACTCACACACAGATCTCATCCAGTCTAGTGCTACTTCTCTCTATGGTTTCAGGTCTATAAAATAACTGCAAAATATAAATAAACATTCCCCCAAAGCTGGCAGGTATAAGCCATTGCTTTCAGGAGCTGGCTGTCAAATGTTTTAAATACTTCATTAAGAAATTTGCAATTATAGCAGTAAATTATTTATAAAACATTTCAATTTCATTTGTCTACAGACTAAGAATTTTCTTTATGATAACACTTCCTCCTCAACTGCCAAGCAATAACAGGATACAGAGTAGGATGCAGATTTCTTTCTGAATTGTTGGGTTCTTTGATTTTAAAAGGTTAAAAACCACTTGGTCCTGCCACCCTTTTCAATGCTTTGCACTGAAAGTGTACTGTGCAAACTTCAATTACTCTGTTTTGTTTAACCTTCTCCCAAATCTTGCATATTTATATTCTCATGAAAATTCTCACAGTGTCACTTTTAAGATAAGCATTATCTGTATTTTAGGAGTAAAAAATGGCAAATTGTTCAGTGCCCAAAAGTTCACTGCAATTTGGTTTTACAACAGATGCCAAAACAAAAGACCTAAGTATGGAAAATCCAGCTGCTTACTTTGGTACATAAATGGAAACAGGGCTCATTTGAGATTCCAATCTAAAAAGAAACATTTTAAGTAATTTAGATAATAGAAACTCACTTACATAAATATTTCTCTTCAGAGACTACCACAGAGAGCTTATAAACAACTGGCCAGAACAAACTAATCTCCAGTAAAGCTGCACATTTTTTTACAACTTCTGACTTTTGCCCTTTGAGTTCAGATTATCCCCCAAAGCAGAAGCACTTACCTATCTGACTCCTTGAAGGTCTTCACTAGAGTAGAATAAATATTCTGTTCTTTCCTTAAAGCCAGGATCAGCCTCTCATATTCAGCTTCTTTATTTTCCTGAATGAAAAGAAGAACATCCTGTGTTTACAATGTGATTTTCATGTCTGTGCCCATGTGTGTGCTGGTGTCCTGAAGCACTTGTGGAAGCAGCTGAAACCCCAATTTTCTGAACAGGATGACCAACAAGGATCTGAGAGCCACTCACTGTCCTTGAATCCAGCTGTTATTGAGGGAGGCAAAGAGCGCTCACTGTGCACCCACCATGAGTGGATCACACACCTCAGCAGTGCCCCAGCATTTCTCTCACAGCCTCAGAAGTTTCCCCCATCCCCAACAAAAGCATCCTCACTCCCAAGGTTCCCACAACAGGAACAACCTGGCTGGCAGCTAACCCAGAGGAGGGGAAGGGGAGCAAACAAGCCAAAGCTCCAAGCACACATTTTAGAACAAGTCCTCTTTGTGTTCTGGATAAAACTGGCTTTTTTGGGGTGAGGAGATCCATCAAATTCTGTTCCAGCTCTGCACAAGAAGGATTATATTGAGCCCCAAATAAAGGATGAACATATCAGATACTCCATAAGTCAGTTTTCTGCACACTACAAGCTGCTGCTTCATTTGTGTGAAGAAAATGGCTTATCTGCAGTCTTACTCACAGAAAGGATAATATTATTATTATAAGAATAAACATAAACTCTTATGGTACATTCTCAGTAAGGATCCACTAATTTCCCCAGACTTTTTCACTCCAAAACAACCAGAGAGTCACTTTTTCAGCAGGAAGCAAAAAAATGCATCTATTTAATGGAGTATTTTCTTGCACTTACTATGTAAAAGTATCTAAGATATCAGTCATTTCCAAAGAGAAAATAACTGGGATATTATAGCAAATTTAGATGTATTAATATCAGGCACAAATTCTGCCTCTGTTAAAGAATTTTTGGTTCTCTCTATTTTCTATTTTGACTGAAAACTGAAAGGAGGAACAAAAAAGGTGCCACAGCTAAGGGAGAATTTCAGCTAAGGGAACTCTTAAGAGATACTAAATCATTAGTGAACAGATCATTAACAAGGAAGAAACCTACACCCAGGAGTTTTAAGCAGCTGTTATTATTCCAACTGCAATTCCTAAGGAGGAAATTGCAACCAAAAAAAATTCAGCTACAATAGAATCTCGTTAGTTGACACTAAAGATGCAAAGACTGCTAATTTGAACAATTCAGTGTTCTGCAAAGTAAACAGCACAAAAGCAAGGACAACCGGTGTTTACTTTTAATTATTTACACTCTTACTTCACAATATGCCAGCAAGCATGTTAAATAATGTTTTGCAAGTGTAATCAAGCTGTGCTCAGGTGACTCCAGTTAAGGGAACCTGCCTGACAGGTCCTGCTGCAGCTCTCACCACTGATGCTCCAGGGTCTCTGAAGGAGTGACCTTGCCTTGGGACAGGAGCTCCACGTTCAGCTGCCATCATCTTCCTTGAGAAAGTCCCATCATTACAGTAATGAAAAAGCTCTCTGCACCACTACTGTGTACCAGCCTAATTATTTTAACTTTGCCTGATGCTTTTAGAAACCTTGATACACCAGGCTGCAAACAACATAAAAAGAGACAGGAAATGTACCTTTCAAAGGCAGCCCATTTGTTCAATGATCTGTCCACCATGATGCACTGATGGAGTCAGGCAGCGATTCAAAAATTTAACAGTACCTAAAGGCTGCATCTAAGAGACATTTCCAGGTTCTAGTGCAATTTAGACATTAAATACTATTCTGTATCAAAGTGAAAAATCCTGAGCTTCACATCTAATTTATTATCTAGATGAGCAGAGGAAGAGCTCCCAGCAAAGCTGCTGACTGAGCACAGAGAAACACAAAAACAGATGGAGGTGGGTGATCCAGAGGCCAGTAATAAAATAATCTCATGAAAAAAAAAGTTTAAAAGTACATCTTGCAGCCTAAATTAAGGAGTCTTATCAACATGCTGGAATCTCAGCCTTTCAAGAACAGACATTAAGCAAGAAATACATGGGTTGTAATTTAAGTTGGAGAAGTTTGATCACAAACACTGACCAATGACGTAGAAAGCAACAGGAAAAAATTAATCTTTTTACTTAATTTAGTTGTTTCACAGTCTGTTAAAAGTTCTAGTGAACTCCTCCATATGTCTGATGCAAACCTTGCAATTATTACTGAAGACACTACAGAATTCTACCCTAATTAAAGCTCTTTCTGAAGCCCTGGCAGAGCACTGTCATTGTGCAGAGTTAGTGAGCACAAATGAGGGAAGGAATGGCTGCTGCATGAACAAATCAGAGCCACACACAAACCCTGTTCCTTTTAGGATTCCCGTGTTGGGTTCTCCATTTGTACCAAAATCTCAGTAACCTCATGAAATACTCCTAACTCTTTCTGCCTAACAGGAGACACGAGCTGTTTCTTAATTCCAAATGTCACAGGCTATACACAAATTATTAAATTCTAAATTCAACTACCTGGGTAAAGGTTAGCAAAATCACGAGGATGTGTTCCTGATTTTTTCAGAATCTTTCATGAATATTAAGGATGAGGATTTGCAGCATGAACATCCCTTTTTTTTGTACATTATTACTGTCATTTCTAAATAACACGTAGGAGTGAATTATTTCAATCAACTCCCCGACGGTACACAAAACATAAGGCAGCTCTGTAACTTAAATAGACTGTAATGCTGTGGGAGTTAATGAAACATTAAACCTCTTGACACATGGTGTGAGGGAAAATGTGTTAGAGGAGATAGCTGCAAGACATCCAGGACCATATTGCAGTGAAGGATTTATATTCCCGTGAAAGGAGGCAATCTAATATGTTAAAGTCTATATTTAAGTCTGAAATACTATTCCTAAGCAGCAGTGGTGGAAAACATAACTTATTTTCATTAAAGGTTTCTTAGATTGTAAGCAATGAAAGTAAAAGGTTTATACCCCCCACAATAAATAACTTATTGGCAATGTCACATGAATATCTGGTTACCTCACTGAATGTTCCAACTACCCTCAGGATCATTTCAAAATCTCTGAAGGTTAAAGGATAAATGACTGAGAGAAGGATATTAGCTATACCTCCTCAATGATCCATCCATTCATCCATCACTAGAATTTGGTCATTTCTTCCAATTTCTAAATTCCTTGTCTGCAAAACACATTTAACTCAGACTTCAGAGATCCCCAAGTCAGAAGTTGTCAAACTCCCCTAATTATCAATGCCCTCACTCACTGTCTCTAGACCATGACAGTGGCTCAAAAATCCAAACTCCAAAATTAGAACCTGTAATTTATATTTCCTGGCCTGGCCAAGGCATCCTGCAAAGCTCTGGATGTTGGTTGCTTTAAACTTTATCAATACATTAAAATAAACTACAAAGATCTGCTGAAAGAAAGAAAAGTTCTGTATCTCTCCAATCAATTCCTTCAACTTTAAAAGCTCAGTGAGGCTGAAGAGCCTGGTTTCTGTCCCCTCTGGTGGGGAGGATCCAGCTGTGGGTTTGTTGAGAGTCAGTGCAGCACAGCAAACCCATCCAAGAGTGGCAGGCAGCCAATGAGAGCAGAGCTCTGGCTAATCTGTGTCCAAAAACTGCTGATTAACATGCCCAAGTGGGTCCTTGCAGGAGATAGGTGACACAGAGGTTGAGCTGAGAGGACAATGGGCCGTGATTAGCTATTGTTCAGTCACTGAGTGCACGGAGCAGAGAATGGGCTGTGATTAGAAGGTGGGTCTGGGTGATTTCCTGCACTGCTCCTGCCCTGGTTACCCACCTGAGCAGAGGGAGGGCTACACAGGCAACTCACTGTTTGATTTCCATTAATTCCCTGTGATTTTCCACCCTAGGTCCCTTTGTGACAGAAGTGAGGTGCATGCACTGCAGTTTGTTGTGCACAAGTGGAATTTCCCCCCAGCCTTTCCCAGACCATTTTCTGTGTCTGCACATTCACATCACTGGCACAAACCTTCACTGCTGCCCAGGCAAACAGGGCTGCAGCTCCTTTTCTCTGAGCTGGTCACACCACCAGGACTCCACACGTTCTTGTCCCTCCCATGGTTAATTACAGTGCCCATCACATTCATCATCTCACCACCACACTGCTCAGAATGTGACCCAAACACTGCACTTAAGTTTCCTTTGCCATTTGCTCCCTTTGTTCTGAGCTTCCTTGAGAAAGTCTTGTTAATGACTGACATATTATCAAAGAAATGAAAAAGCTTTCTCCACCATTACTGTGTACCAGTCTAATTATTTTAACCTTGCCTGATGCTTTTAGAAACCTTGACACATCAGGCTGCAAACAACACAAAAAGAGACAAGAAATGTACCTTCAAAAGCAGCTCATTTGTTCAATGATCTGTACACCATGATGCACTGATGGAGTCAGGCAGTGATTCAAAAATTTAACAGTACCTGACTTTTTTTTTTTTTTTTTTTTTTGCTAGAACAGAAGGTAAAGAGAGAAGGAAGTACTTCTAAAACTAAAATTTTGAATTTTGACCTCTCACTTCAGGTACAAATCTTTTCAATTCATGGCATCAAATACAGTAATGGGCACATATTGCTCATCCTTTTTTAATATATGTATTTCTGCACAATTTCTTCTTTGCTTTAAAGCAGTTTTCTTCTTGCCCTGGACATGTTTTCACTCCTACCTGTATTTAATCTCACATTCCATTTATCTCCTGTGGGCACCAGCTTTGTGCAATCTTTCCCCTTATCTATCCAAAGTACACAAACTCCTCTCTGCACCTCTCTCCAGAAATGCAGATATCCTCCCACTCAGTGAATTATGGCTGCCCTAACCACCAAAAAAACTCCACCTCTTTATGGCAGGCAAAACATCTGAAAGCAGGGAATTTAGTGATGCCATATAAATTCATCAGAGCACAAAACATGGTGAATTACAACATATATCAGTCCACAGCTTTGAAGCCAAAGTCAAAATTCTCTTCAATTTGAAGTTCAGGTACTTACCTGCAAATGATCAGTTATGCAAAACTCACCTCCAGCTCTCTGACTATCTTGATAATTGACTGTTGAGTCTGTGCAGCACATTTCTCCTTCACTAAACCCTCATTTTTCAGTTCAAGTTCTTCATTAGCTCTTAAAAGGTTCTTGCACTTATTCTGGAGCTCCTGCAGCTCTGCATCCTTTTCTTTAACTGATCCATCAAGTCTCTAACAAAAGAAAACAAGTAGTTTTACAAAATTTAGTCTAATTTGAAACTGCAAAATACAAAACCTAACAAAGTTCAGAAGAATATCCAAGGATGACCTGGAACATGTTATTTACATACCTTGCAAAAAGAGCTCAATTTAAGATATCAGAAGTGAAATAAAATGATACAAAGAAGCTTTCCCCACCTATGCAACCTTTTCAGTATTAAAAAATGAAGTCAAGGCATGCACCTTTGTCTCCAGGTACAGAGCAACCTCATCTCCTCTCTGCATTGCTGAATACCATCTCTAATTTTTACTCTGTGAAAACTGAGCAGGGCCCTGTTACCATTCAGGCAGGAAAATTCCCATACAGGACACTTGGGGCTCCCAGAAAAGGAGATAAAATATTTCAGCATCTATTCATCAATCTCCACTTTGTGCACAATAAACTGAAAATCATGAGCACTTCAGAGCTTTTACAACAATGACAATCCTACATAAGTATTAGTAAAGCTTTCTTCCCCCTCTGTCCACACGCTTCACAAAACCCTAACAAGAAATCCTGGGGAATGTCACACACTCTGTAATTACAGGCCTGTTCTGCAAATACAGTATTATGAGAAGTGAAGGATTATCTTCAAAATCAACAATAACTCCAACTACAAACGTGATTTTGTAATAATTCCCCACACAAAATCAAATGATAACTTTCCATTTTTCATTTCAGAGTAAGTCTACCTACCTCAAGCAGCAGATCCTTGTGATTGACACTGTCTGTCAGCTGCCTTATAACAAGTTCTTGGCTCTGCAGTTTCTGATTGCTTTCACTCAAAAGAATATTGTAATGGTGTTCAACTGCTTTTTCTTTCTCAGTCATTTCACCATGTAATTTCTCTAGTTGATTTCTAAGGTCCTACAAAAAAAATGAAACTGAATATGCAGCAAATCAGCTTTAAAGAAAGTTTAAGACTAACAACCCACACTGTCACTGAAGAATGTACTGAAGCCACTTTCTCTTGGCATAAATGAATACAATTAAAGAAAGAACAACTTTCAAATGAGATGTCAGTATTTTCTTCCATAAATCTAGGTTGTTGTTTAAATGCTTTTCATACGAAATGGCTGTTCTACAAGGCTGTTGGGAATATTATGCACAGAGATGTTGTCAGAATGAACATTCATTTCTGAGTCAATTTACTCTCTGGCTAGAAAAAGGAGAAAATTGCTTACAGGTGATTCAGTTTGTCATTTGCCTTTTTTCTCATCACACCATGAAAATTGTTGCACACTGGTTACTCTGGCATCAAACAAAAGGTCAGAAATGTTAAAAACTTTTTTCTTCTGACAAGAACACAAACTTCAAATGACCAACCAGGTCAAGCTCATGATCAGAAGGGATGAACAGAACTTGATCTTGACTCTGGCTCTGCTAATTACTTCCTGCAGCTCCAAGACTAGCTGTATTTGTTCTACATCTTAGCTTCCCAGGAGAGAAATGTGGACATTCTGCTCCTAAACCACAAGAACAATCTCTTGCAACAGCTTCTACACAGCAGCAAGTCCCAAGGACTCTGTTAGGACCAACATGGAATGCTGCAATGGAGGAGCAGCAGGTCCTAAGCTGCACCAAGCACAACCCCAGCTCTCCTCTGCAGCCCCACAGATCTGTCCCATTCCAGCTGAAAATCCACAGCTCTCCATGGGCTTTCAAAGTCTGGCCACCTGACAAAGCCTTGGCTCCCAGGAAGTAACATCAAACAATTCCTGTTCCTGACACTCTGCTAGGCACCAGGACAATCACTGCATCTATGTGAATATATGAGATTGTTAGCATGGATTTATAGCCAGCTCACAGATAGAATGGAAAACATTTAAGAGCACAGGGCAGTAAAAAAATTTCCAACTTGGCTTCTCTGTCCTTCCACCTTCTCTCCCACCACCACTGTTTTGTGTCACTTCCAACATTTTTGCTGGTTGGTTGGGGAGTTTCAACACTGTCAGCTGAAGGAGACACCAATCTCATTTTATAAACTTTTCCTCTACTGCACAAATTGTGTAGAAGAAAGAGAGGTAGAAACTCGTAACACAGGAGCTGTTACCTAAAATTAAACAATTAAAACTTGCAGGAGACTTTATACTATCTAAACTTCTGTTCAGACCCAAAGAACCAGGTAACACAGCCTACATCTTCAAATAAATGTTTGCTATTTATTCCCCAAAAGGGCCCATTTGTGAAGTAGCATGAGCCCTTTAAATAGTTTGCACATATGGTAGTCACTTATAAACTTTATTTTTACCTCCATAGGGATTTAAAATTTAATAGTTGTTTCTTATTCTAAGTCCAAAGAAATAGCACTAGTGACATTTTAATTGTAGCCTCTTTACAAACTGTTTTATGTCCTTTCCTTGACTTAATTACCTTGCTTCATGCAGGTTCACATCAAATCCTTAACATCATTTTATTACTTCACTGTTTTATTTCTGTTTATTTTGCACATTAAATGCAAAATGTCATTTACAAAGCCTTTTGGTTTACTTTCTTCATTTTAGCTTCACCTCCAGGATTCAACTAAGAAACACCTAACAGCTCCCAAAACCCCCTCAAATGTTATTCAAAGAATGATTACACCCTGACCCTCAGTTCTACAAAATTATTTTTTTCAGGAGCAAAAGAACCACTTGCTTGACTAAGAAAACTGAAGAACAGCAGAATCAGGTCCAAGTTTTGTCTAGATACCCAAACTCTCCAATATGTTCCTGTTTTTCCCTAACTGCTGCCTATAAATACAAACTGCAGTGGGAAGCTCTGATAATTGCAAAGGCTTTTGGCTCCAAGTTGTGGAACTCTTCAAGTGGGTCACATTAAACCTATTCCCACACAGCACTGCAATTGGAAGCAAAGGATCAACAGCAGTGTTATCACATTCCCTGTGCTGCAAAGGTCACTCCTTGGCTTTTTTAAATGTTATTTTTATGCTATCATGTTACTGAGTGGCTTGAACTGACACATTACCTGTAATTAAACTTCAGGGGACTTTTCATCCTGCCTGCAACTTCAAGTGACCAACACTGTGACTCAGTGAAAACCAGAAGCAGCTTGGAGATGACAGACATGCAGAGTTAGAAAGATGCTGCTGCAACAACCTGTTATCTCATCTCAGTGCTCCTGGTGCACAGCACCTGCCAGGTGCAGAAACCAGAATTCTGCCCTAAAACAGCAGAACTCAGTAATGGCCAGGTTTGTGGGCAGAACTGGACTGACAAGGGATGTAATTGTGGATAAAGCAGAACAGCCTGTGTGAAATTTCCAATTTGTTCATAACTTTGCCTCTCCTATTTCTACCCCCAGAACTCCCTAAATCCTTCCCAAGGCAAGCTAAAGGTGAGACTGAAAATTACCTTCTTTGCATGAGCTGGAATTGTGTAACACACCAAACTATCCATCACTGTAGCAGCTTGTTTGAACTCATTGACCACTCAAATTGTCTGGGAGAAAATCTATTGGTTTCTATACATTGACTAGCAAGGGTAATACAGTACCTACAGCTTTCAGAGCATAAACTTTGCAATTCTCTCTGCCAACCTTTTCCCCAAGAGACTTTCCTATGATTAATGATAGCTGAACTAAGAAAAATGAATGTGAAACACTCTAATATAGAAGACTGGAGCAGATGCCTCCCCCTCCTTGTCAGATGAAAACCAGTTTGGTGAATAATTAAGTTGTGAAGCTCCAAAATCTTCCTCTCAGGCTAAACTACAGCTAGGAAGACTAAATAATAAATTCTGCCTAATGAGTTATTATGCATTTCCCCAACCAACTGATCAAATATGAATATCTAGTAAATACACTTGAACTGTCTACATTTAGGCCTGGAGAGAGAATGTGAAGTGTTTAGTCATGTAAATTTGAACAAACTTCTCAAGGAAGAAGCATTCCAGCCCTGTTACAGGCACAGCACCATCACAGCCATGAACAACATCAAGGATGAGATGTTTATTCCTCACCAATAGTGTGTAAAAATATAAGTCCAAAATTTCTTGTTCCAAAGAGCTTTAAGTGATGTTTAACAGCATCTTGATAGTGATGCTTATCTGGAAAGCACAGAACAGAAAGAGCTCTAAAAGCTCTTTCAGATGCCTTTTAAAGTTGCCCACCCTAAGGCAGGAACATGGTTCAAGAACATCTAAACCCATTAATACAGGAAACTCCTAAAATTGGACTAAATCTGTGATCTGGATGACCAGCTCACGTGTAACAATCTTATTTGATTTAGTTTCACCTTCTTCTTTTCCAGGACAGTAATGCCCAATTCATGTCCAGACAAACTGGGTTTACAGCAGGCCCAGAAATACATTTTAGGAGGGTTGTTTGGGGATTTTTAATGAATATATGCAAAATTTAGCATTACCTCAATTACAGTACATGGAAAGTCACTGCAAATTTCCCTGTGAATGAGTGAAGAGCTAGGGCAGCAGTTCATTACAGAGACTGAGGGCATTTTCTACAGTTTATACACTTTTTTTGCTAACTTTATTCCAACAAAATAGAAACACTGATGAATAGGCATCTTGGAGCATAAATAGAACTGAGTTTTTAAGGCTGTCTCATAAAAAGTTTGCAGCAGATCACCGAAGCAGCCTCCTATTTGTCAAAGAGCAAAATCTCACAGCATATTGTTTAACTCCCACATATCTACTACTTAATGGGCAACACTTCACAGGCAATGTGGTTCTATCCAATGTACTTGCAGCTCTGAAATTGAAGCAGCTGTTCTGCAAGGAGTAGGAAATAGGTTAGGGATATAATTTTTATAAGACTGCTCATCTTTTGGCAGGAATGCTTTTCCCCGAGGAGCTCATCATTTACATGAAAAACTTGGACATAATGGAGTCAAACAGGGCTTCTGTAATCCAGCTAACTTCAAATCCCCTAGCAACTCCCTCCTCAGTCCTATTTTTCCTGTCTTTCCTGTACAGTTATATTCTAGCTGCCCTGAGAGATGAAAAAAAAATCTGAATAGAGAAGACAGTTAAATATAAAATACTTCAAATCAATAAATGTTCTTTGTGGCTGTTTCACTGACAGCAGCGATCTGTTCTCGCTCTCCTTAACCTCAACACCCCAAAGAAATCTCAAAGCACACCAAAGATAGAGATTTCGTGATGGCAGCCAAACCACAGTTGACAATCAAACAAAAATGCTTTAAATTGGGAGTAGGAGGGGGAGAAGAACTTCATTTATTTGCAGGTAAAGAGACCCCTCTGCTGGTTTATAGGAATAGTGCAGGAGCAGCAATTTCCACATCTCCCTGCTTTATTAAGGTCCTTATTTAATAATGGAACCAAAACACCTAGTGAATAAAGACAGGCTCATTAAATCTTTTATGTAATTTCATATAGCAGGAGACTAATCCCTAACTGAGGAGGATCAGACTGTGGATGCAAGCAGCACTCTGCTCATTATGCAAATGCTGCCCTCCTGGAAGCAATGGTGAGAAGACTTTAACAAAATCCACATGACAAAGCATTCAGGTGAGAAGTGGTTTGTGTCAAAGCCTCAGCAGAAGGGGCATCCTTTTTTCCAAATGAAGAAAAGGAGAAACTCGGTCATTCACTTTGTTGCATCAGCTGTGAGTGCTGGGAGCAGGAGAGCTCATCTGAATGCCCACAGCAAGGTAAAAACCCTCAAGAGAATATGAAGCAGCAGAATTAATGAACAGCACCTCATTTTTTATGTTAAACTGTGATCAATTAATCCTGTGCTTTGGGTCTTTTACGAGCAGAGGTTATTTAATATACAGCCTTTACAGTGACCCTGCTAGGAGAGCAGAGAGCAGGCTGAGGTTTGGCTACAGGTCACAATTAGAAGAAAGTTTTAGTAGTGAAATTTAAGATAATCTATAGACATGCAACAAGAAAAATATGGCAGAAATGTAAACATACATCATCCCGATGTTCAGATTCTCCCACCAGAAAAACTGGATCAACAGTAACCATTTACCACTTTTAAAGGTTAATGGTTTTTTTTCCTAGGACCTAACTATCAAAATTATACTTAAAATATTATTCTGTGCAGATTATGTGCCAAAATTTTCCTCAATCTTCACACACAGCATTAGGCAGTGTCAGGCATTTCCTTCCCAGAACTTATTTAAATTAAAAACCTAATTTTGTTAGAAAAGGACCTGCAAAAGCACTGAATGATTTCTAGACTAAGAAATAAAGCAAAAATGTGATAATAACATTAATGGTTTTGTCACTTCTGCTCTTCTGCAGCTGTGCTTCATCCAGCTCCTTCTCCATTTTCTCTCTTTCCAAATTGAGATCACTCAGCTCCTGCCCAGTGACTTTGATGATTCTCTGCAGCCTGCGGTTCTCAGCGTCCTTGCTGAGGTTCTCTGAGCGCAGCTCTGCCAGCAGGGTCTCCTTCTCCATCAGCAGAGCCTGGAAATCTGCAGCTCCCTGAAACACACAACAGCATTCAGCCTCCAGAAAGGGGTTTGTGAAGCCTGGGAGTCTTTACTACCATTGCATCCCACAGCCCTGCTCCTCTTCCCAGTGTATCAGAAGTGGGGTGCAAAGAAACAGTGAAATGACAAAACAAGGAAAGTGTAACACTAAAAACTTCCTCTCCTGATGTAACAAAACTTTCCATGACATCCAGTGCAGGCTGAGGAAGTCTGAGGTGCCAAAGAATGAGACAAAGGTTGACATGTAAAGGAGCCCACAGTGCAGACAAGGTCATGGCAGTATTATTGATTCACAGAGCTTTAATTACATCCAACTATTTCTGGAGTAGAGTCCAGTTTCAGTCTGGACTAGGACAGGAAGTTACTGAGTCTTTCATGGAATCACAGAATTAAGGTTGGAAAAGACCTGTAAGATGGAGTCCAGCTGCCAACCTTAAGAATTAAGGGTGGAAAAGACCTTTAGGATGGAGTCCAGCTGCTAGCCCAGCACCATGCTCACCACCAACCCACATCTCCAAGTGCCACAGCTGCACATTTCTGGGATGGTGACTGCACCCTTCCCCTTGGCACAGATCTGTTTTGTGCTCCACCACACTGCTACAAGTGGCCCTGGAGCAGAGCAGAGGTGACAGGAGCAGAGGGCTCTGCAGCTCCTTTTACTCACAGAGATCTGCCTTCAGCTCAGGGCTGGAGCTAAGGAGCAGAGTGATGAGGAGCAGGACTCACTCTGCACTGTGGGCTCTGTGGACAGCAGGGATCAGTTGTACATTTCTTAAACTCAGAACTTTTTTTAAAAAAATCATAAAGTCCCTTTTCTCCTTCACATACACACAAAAAGCATTATTAAATCACATTTTCACAAATAACATCCCAGTATTTTATAAATAGTGGTTTCACAGTTATTGTATAAATAAGTCCAAGCAGGTGTCCTGCACCCAGTTCAACTCTAATAGGAAGCCTGTACTGGCACTCTACTTTTGGGAAAAAAAGTCTCAAGATAACCTCAGCTCCCCAGATATTTGTGTCTTTATTTTTAACTTATTCTGATATTACATGTTTCTTAAAAATTCTCAATTGGTTTAGATTTAAAAAAAAAAAAAAAAAAAAAAACAAGAAGGAGAAACAAGCTAAGTTATTTTAACATTCTATTGTCCAAATAATTTTATTTAGGAGGTTTATTTCAAAGTAATAAACATTAAAAAATTTAAAACAACATTTTAAACTGATTTCCATTCCTCTGCTTTCAAAGATAGCAAGCACAGCCTGCTGTGTGGAATTACAGAGAAGGGAGGAGCAGGAATGGGGGAAGTCACAACAAATTGCTTGTTCTTACCTTGAATTTCTGGACATGTGCCTTGTGAGTTGCCTCTCTTGCCTTAGCCAATGAAGCATTTAACTCCTCAATTTCAGAAGCCAGCTCCTCATTCTTTAAATAAAGTGAAATGAATATTATGTAGGAAAAGTTATTTCCAAGGGATGGCACTGCAGTAATTTCTACCCCATCTCATTAAACATTCATCCAACTACACAAAACACTTACAAGAACACCAAATACATCATAGTAAATCTTATATGAAGAAATTCTTGCTCTTATACACTCACTAGACTGCCTATCACTCAAGTGAAGTATTTCCCACTCTTCCACACAATCTGAATTTCAGCTGATGTTGACCTCTCTCATTTTAGCTGCCTTTGACAGCTCCACTTACTCAACAACATAAAATACCCCTCGGATCTTCTAAGTGGTGCTCAGAGCTGATAAAAATCAGTATGCAGCTGAAAACATTTTTCTTCCAGGCTCTTAAGGGAGGAAGATACTTAACTGATACTTTCTCCTCTCTCCTTCAGCCCAAGAGCCCAAACTGCAGACAAGCAGAACTGCTTGGAGAGGTGACAGCAGTGACAGGGACCCACTCAAAGCCTCCTCATGGTTCCAGTGAGATCAGACCTGCCACACACACACAACACCCCCCCTCTGTGGCACTTCAACAAACCAGCAAGATCACAATGATCCTCACCTCTTTTTCCTTTGCTTTTAAGGCAACAGTTAGTCCTTGGATAGTTTTATCCCTTTTCAAACCATTCTTCTTTTCAACAGCAAGCTCATTTTCTCTCTCTTGCATCTCTTCTTGCAGGGACTAAATTAGATTATGTGAAAGTTGCATTAACTTCCCACTAAGAAACTGCACATTAATAAGTACACTCTCTCAGAGTTCTTGGAGCTTATTACTCAGATTATCAACATAAAATACAGTTCCCAAAATGAGGGGCAGCATCTTAAAGAAGTGCCTGGAATTTTGTATAAGAAGGGAGCAGGCCATGAGCATCAGCTTCAATATTTGATGAGTGTGTCTCTCAGCTTTACTGAAAATTGCTTCAAAAACAGGAGGGGTCCTCCTGTCATCCCACATAAAAGAGAATTTAACAGAGGACCTGCTCTGCTTCCCCTGGAGTCAGGGCCTCTGTGCCTATGAAAGGATAACAGAGGGAGCCCAACACTGTAAGGGGTCAAGGAAACAGGAGCCAAACTGGAACTTACCTGCATTTTTTTTTCAAAGGAATTTCTCTCATTTTGAAACTCCATTCTAAGAGCCTGTAAGAAGAAAACAGTTGTTATGGCCACTGTCATTCATTCTCAACACAAATACACCCATTAAGCATTAAAGTGAAGCAAAATGAGCTTAAAAACCCTGGGCAAAAAAATAAGCCAGTCAAAACTAAGAAGAAAAAAGAAAATAGAACAAAAATCCTCCAAACATGTTCCTCCATGCATGAGACAGAACTCAGCACTTGCTGAGTTAATAGAGGTGCATTTTTATGTGACATTTATCTTTGTCAGCAAGATGCTTTTATCAAGAGAGATTTTAATTAGCAGTTTTCCCTGGGGAGGTGACAGAATTATTTGTTTTGGAAAAGTAATCATACATAAAACCAGAGTTGTGCAAAGTATTCATCAGATTTTTTTCTCCAATACTGCCCCCCAAATGATCATATGCACTCTGTCCACCTCCTGTGAAATGATTAAAGATTATGCTGTTTTCACCTTGACACACAAATACTCTTGTGAAACCAGGGGGTTTCCTGGCACAGATTGATTTAATTGCAGGATCACCCAGAACTGCAAACTTTTACTACCTCTAATCAATCCAATCAGAAAAGTTTCTTGACATAGACAAAAAAAATGTGTCTATGTACTGAGCTGAGCAATATCAAGTTCCTAAACAAAAGGGAAGAAAAAAAATCTCAGATGCTTGACAGCCTCCATAATTAACTTTCTTAATTCTGCCAGCTTTAATTTTGTCTTTGAATAACCAATAGGAAAAAAAGAAGACAAGAAGCCTCAGGCCCTGTTTCTACATTCCAGCTTTCAGGATCTCTGTCTTCCTATTTATGAGCCAAGTGAAATAAAAGACTGATGCTTGTATCTTTTGTAAGCTAAAGGGCAAACCTGCACTTTATTTTATGAGAGGTTTTTATGCCTACCTCCCTTACCACAGCTTTTTTTTCAGCCTGTAACAGCAGAGACACTTCCCAAGAACAAATTCTCAAGTCACATTCTTAACTTTTATAGCAGTTATGTCATCCAGTGAGGGATCTATTAACATCTAGGATTTCTCTAATATATATTTCTGTAAAGCAACTGCACTCTGTCTATTCCACAGGCATCAGGTCAGTGGGAAACACAACCTCTCACTGAGGGAATGGATAAATAAGGATGAATATTGCCCACCAAGCCAAGCATAACCCCTGAATGGTAATGAACTAGAAAATGGAGGAGGAAATAATATTTTTAAGAATTAGCTGATGTCACTCACATAGTGTCATGCATAAAACCTTTAAAATCCTACCCCCCATGAGATTTATAACAAGAAATTCATCAGGCAGTTTCCTCACCTCTATCTCACTATCCTTTTCAAGCCTCAAGGCAATGGTAAGTTCTCTGATTTTTTCTGCTGGCAAGTTCCCATCAGAAGATCCACTCTGAGCCTTTTCCTTCTCAAGGTGTTGAATTAAAGCTTCTTTACTTTTCAGTGACAGATTCAGTTGCTCTATAAGTCTAAAATTACAAGATTTTAAGGATTAATCTTGCACCATCTACCACCAATTCTCCAGCAATTGCAGTGAATCTTGCAGACAACTCTCCTAAGTGAAGACTCAAGACAATACTTGTAGAACTGAAGGAAGGACTGTCATAACCCTGGCAAACCTAAAAATGGGCTCTAATTTTAACATAAGCAAACAGGGTTGTGCTATCTGCAAAGTGCTCATTCTTATTTTCCTTCAATACCACTTCAAATATCAACAGTTAAGTTTCAATATTTTACTTACTTTGTCCTTTTCAGTACACACAAAAACCTTATTAATCTATTTCCTTTCTTAGCCCACACACCACATCCTTATGTGCCTTCAGCAAGAGTTTCTCAAGCAGTTTCATCAAAATTTGTAACTAAGTGGTTCTCATTTCACAGAAACAAAAAAGAAAAAATGAAAAAACCATACTAAAAACAAGTCAGGTCAGTGCTGTTGTTATCTATCAACACACATCTTCACATTCCCAGTATTCCAAGAATAATAATGATGTTTTCTGGCAGATCTGAGTGTTACACATGAAAACTTTGTAGCATAATCTGCCATGATTGATTTCTTGTGTTTTGTACCCTGGATTGTATTTCTAACAGTGTTTCTCTTCCCATTAAATTTACCAACCTGACCTATGAGTTTATGTTTCACACATCCTGACCCTTTCAGGCTTTCAGGGAACTTTTAAAGATGACTTTGCAGCACAAAGCACTGAACTGGTTGTTGTGTTGCCATTCACACCATGGGTGGCCAGCAGCTCTCCTGTACCCAAGGGCAGCACCAACCTAATCAAAGCCAAAGCTGTGCTGACTCTTCACACTTTAATAAAGAATTCCAGCAGTCAGAAACATTACTGGCAACACTTCTGACCTGTCTTTCTCAGCTTCTGTAACCTTGTCCACATCCTTGGCAGGGGCATTGATAATTGAAGCAAGTTTCTGCTCAGCAGCAATTCTCAGAGCTTTCTCCTTCTCTGTCATTGCAAGGGCTTTTTCCACCTCTTCTTGGGCAGCTTTAAGATTCTGAAATTAAAACACACAATCCTGATGCCTCTAAGAACTAAATGCTCATGATTTTTTTCACATACTGAAGTTTCTTCTACCCAACATATGTCAGGAAGTTTAATTTAGGAACTTTTACCAAGTATTTCAAGTTCTTTGTAAATGCTTCTGAACTCTGTGTCTGCATTTTCAAGATTAATCCACTTTCTATAGTACAGAAAAAAGGGAAATTTGTTTCAAAGAAATAAAAAATACCCTAACTGATAGCAGAACTAGAAACAAAAGTGCCCCTATGTTATGGTTTTAGATTTAACAATTATAAAATGGTTTTGTCCCACTGTCCTACTATCATAATAAATAGCTACACTTAAATGAAAGAGGTTAAAGAAGGGCTTTTTTGTTCAATAAAATTATTATTCCCAAGCTCACTGCAGCTAATTGGAACTCTCTCCAACATCATTTATAATATTGTGCAGGAATTGATAAAGTATGAACCAGACATTTTTCTCTTGAACAGCAAAAGAAATGGACTGAAATCTCTGCCTGTTATCTCAACTTCCTCTGGGTGACCCAACTCACAGAGATGGAGAACACCAAAAAAAAGACATACATAAGAACTTGCCACATACTACATCAAATTTGATTCAGATCTTCATTTTTACACTGCAAGCTTCCCTGCTGTGCTCACCCAATTTAGCTTCCTATGACATAAAAGCCTCCTTGTAGCCTAAGAAGCCATTCCCCCCTTGCCTTCACATCTAAACTAAAAAGCATCTTTTTGGGGGAGGGAGAGGAAAAGCTCCTTCACCCCTGAACTTCCCCACTCAACCCCTCTCCTGAAGATTTGTTTTGCCAACATTCACCTGTCAGTGAAGAACTCTGAAGGAAATTAATCTTTGTTAGCACTCCCTAGATTTATATAATTACATGGTGCTGTGTAAACCTATGACTAAAACCACACTGCAGTGTTTGAATTCATAAGCAGATTAAAATTAATGTCAGAGGCCAACACTACCTTTGGGCTACAGAAAATACCCCATCTCCATGAGATCAGAAAATCTGCTCTTTAACCTATCAGATCTGGAAAACACCAGCCTGCCTGCCTGATTTGGGACAGAGGAAGCAATTTAAGAACTTCTCTACTACCAATTCAACAGCACAAAGAATGATTTCAGAAATCCCAGTTACACTAAAGTGAATAGGAGGTCATGCAAATTCCTCTTTCCTGCTCCTTGAAGGAACTCACTTCAAATGGACTTCAATCATCCTTGTGGGTCCCTTCCCTTTACACCACAGTTCCTCTGTAAAGTAACCAGAACTCAACAATAAATACAGGAATAAACTGGCTCAAGCACAGACAGTGAGGAATGAAAAGAGACATTATGAAAATATATGCTGACCACAAAATCAAATCTCAGATAACAGTACAAAGACAGCAGTGATTCCTTATTATTCCTTCAGCTGTGGTCACTCACCTCTTCCAGAAGGTTTATTCTGCCAGTCAGCATTTCCTCCATCTCCTGCATCTTCTTCTGTGCCTCTTTTCCATGCTGCACTTCAGCATCACCACCCTGGGCCAAACTCTCAACTGCCTTACTGAGAGAAATAACACAGACATAAATCCCAGTGCACATCAACAGGGAAAACATTTCAGGTCCCAGAGGCTGATGGATTATGCTCAAGCATCTTTCACCTTCTCTGCACCTGCTTATCACTTCATGGTTCAATACAAACTTCTACAGACTATGCAGCAATTTGGGTGCTGTCTGTGAGCTCCACATAAAAGCCTTGGCACAGTGGATAAAGAAGCATTTTAGATGTATGATGAAAAAGTGAAATATTTCCTTTCTATTTCTAAAGCTTCCAAATACACTATAAAGCTTCAGCAGAGCTGTGTTTTCTACAGGAAGCAGCGCTGGAATAAATTGAAGACATGGAGCTGCTGAGATCTCTCCATCTGCATTTTCAGTATTTGTTAACACCTTGTGAGAATAGAGCAGGTAATGTCTCCTTACTCAACACCAGATGACCACTTGTTCATGACTGCCACATAAATTTTCCTTTCTAGCATGACCTTGTGCAAGGTTCCCTTCAAAGCACAGCAACACCATTTGAGCAACCTGGAGAGATCAAACAAAATTCATCTGCTCCAGGAAAACAAAGAAAATTCCATTGCAATTGAAGCCCATGGGGCAATCAACAGCTGCCAGCCTGGATTAGTTTTAAACCAGAAATTTCTAAGTGCCTTTAAGATCTTCCAATTCCTAAAGCACAAAACACACAGAAACACATAGAAACAAATCCTAAGTAATGGATGTCAGGAAATAAACTGGTGCTTACTAGGCCTTGATGAGCAGCTTCTCCCTCTCCCGCAGCTCACGCTTCAGACTTTCTACCTCAACTTTCAGCTCAATGTTCTGTGACAAAAGAATGAAAATGTCTGTGAAGAACTGCAAGATCACCCATTCCAAAAGTTAGTGGCAGTGCGTAGGTTACTTTTTGCTTGGACCAGCAAATATAAAGTATCATTGGGATAAGAACAGACATTTAGCTGTTAAAAGACATATTTTGCAAGGCTGAAGCCTTCCAGAAATATTAATAGCATTAAGGACCATTGCACTCAAGCAATACAAATCCCCTGCACACACATTTAACTGCTCTATTAGGGAGTACTGCACTTCAATTTGGGAATTTCTAGGGTTTCCAGGCATATTTTTTTAAGCTACAAGATATATTATTTTCTTTTCAAAGCCTGATTTTATCAACTACTTATTTTTAGCAATTTTAGATTTTTTTTTTTTTTTTTTTTTATAGCTTGAGGAAACCTCTCATGTTGTAATTGTAAAAAGAACTCATTGGCCAGGGAGCTGAAACCCATTTCAACACATCAGCAATTACAAAAAAATCACCAATGGAGAAGACCAGGCAGCAATATTCAGCTGCAACTGTGATCTACCCAAACATCAATTAATGTTCTTAACTACTGAAATATGCATCAAGAGAGACTCAAGTTTCCATTCCATTATGGAAAAGAGACCTGAGGAAAGCACCTGTTCAGGTCACTTTAATTTATGTTATTACTGAAAAGGATAAAGCCAGAATAAAATAATCACACCAAAATTTCCAATAACAAAAAAAGACTTAAAAGTCAAGCAAAACAGACAAAATCAAACAAAACAAACTCTTCAAAAAGAGACACAGTTCCAGGAAATGGTTCTAAATGCCTACAATTTTGTAGATTTCTTCAGTGGGACCATCAAACTTCTGCTGCATTCGCTCCTCCAGAAAATAAATACGAAGTTTCAGGTTGAAGTTTTCTTTTTTCAGATCCGTGATTTGCTGTGAAAGAAGAAAGATAATGAGAAAAAGGGAAAAAAGGAAAAATCCTAACCTCCAGTAGTTTTGCTTTTACCAGTACAAGACCAGAATTCCTCCTTGAGCCAATTAAACTCATACATGCATGTGGGTGACACACACATGTCCAATTGTGAAGGTGCTAATTAAATATATAATACCCTTGTGCCCATTGAACTATTCCCTAAAGCATCAAAATACTGACTGACTTGACACAATGAGAATTCAGGAGAGATTTCTGAATCTAACAACATTAAGTAATTCTTCTAAATGATAGAACTTGAACAAAAGGCAAGATACAATACAGTTTTCATGTTGAAACAGAAATATTTTCTAAGCAAAAGCCTGGGAAGGCAGTTTCATTAACAGAACTCAGGTAACTTTATTCACAAGCACACAAGTGAGCCCAATTGAACACCAGTAAAACCTTTATCCCATCCCATAATTCAGAGGGCAATTCTTTGGGGAAAAATTGCTTATCACTTTTAACCTTCCTTGTAGAAGCAGTAACTTATTTGATGGTTTCATTAAAGAAAGGAGTCTCCCTCTAAATTTTTTTAAGAGATGAAGCATAAAACATTCATTCAAATAAGTCTTATGTCCCCTGCCAGATGCTTTCAGCAAATGGAAATCTAATATGTTACAGAGCTACTAATAAAATATTTATGTAGGCTTTTCCAGAACACTACAGTGCTATTTGTAAAAATTATTAGCAATGCAATTTCCAAAATATTCGCCTTGTGAAACCCAAGATTACTTTCTGTAACTTCACTCAGAACCTGCATCTGCAAATAACTGTTCAGTTTAATAATCCCTGCCCAGAAAGCTGCCTTGTCATTATTCACAAAAGTGAAAATCATCTGAGCAATTGAAAATCCTACATAAACTTTGTGGCTCACTCCCATACCCTGAAGAACCTGTCAGTAAATCATTCCCAGCAGTCCCTGCTCATTCAGAAAAAGTCCAAGTGACAAAAATACTTTGAAGTTGCACCAGCTGAACTTCTAATTAGTCTCCCTACATTCAATATATTTCTGAGTCAAAAGGAAAAAATAATTTCAAAAGAATTCAGCATTTCACAACTCTTGTTACATGTATTTCAGTGGCAACAGAGATAAACCAAAGTGCTTAAGGGTAATATTTTCAAAAAGCAAATGAAACAGACTATGCAATCATAAACCAAGGAGTGAAACAAATGTCATCTCTGATGTTCAGTTTCTTGGATGAAGGTTAGAGCACACAGACAATTTATAAGTTATTGCTTAATGAAAGAAAACATGTAAAATGTGAGAAAGCTCACGCTGCAAAAAGATTTTAAAAGCAACCCTCTGAACTTATGCATTTGAAGACTCAGTCTTAATTGCTTTATGCATTTTGATGTCTGTATTTAAACAAAAGGAATGAAAACCAAGACTGATATACATACTGCACGGAATATTCCACAGCATGAGCAGCATGGCAGCAAATCCTAGCTCAGATTAGCTCCTCTCCAAGTCTGCATGGAGCCAGTTTAGTTCAAAAGGGATTTGTCAGCAGTGGCTGTGGTTTCACAGCACAACAGTTTCCAACTATGAAGGCTGTTTAGATGTACAGCAAAGCTCTAAGAGGGTTTGGAGAGACAAGAAAGAATCCCACAAATATTACCCAGCTCCCTTATTTGATATCCATCACCCTTTCTGCTCATGAACACCTCATTTCCCATAACAAGATCCTCCTCAGAGATGCTTTTCACTCTGCCCATGTAATCATGTTTTCTACAATAGAATGGTTCCCTCCATATTGCAACAAAGTGGGGCTCCATAAATAATTCAAAAACCTGCACCACCAACATTATCCAGCTCAGCACCTTCCCCAGGTATAAACATTAAAGGACCTTTCCTACATGGATCCACCTTTCAGCCTACTTAAGAGTCATTACATCCATCCTGTTCTCTCTGAGCTGCAAGGCCAGAGCTCAATCTTTTCATTACATCCTTCTCACAGCCTGTATGAATAACAGAGTTACAGAAATAAGTTTACTGGTGTTTAATGTATCTTCTTCTTCCTTCATGGCAATGGATCTCTGAGCTTCATCACACTGCTGGCATCCATGAAAGTTCTCATCCCAAGGGAAGTTTTACAGCTCAGTTTAACAGGAGAGGTCTGAGCATAGCAGGATGCCAATCCTGTGGGGAGGCCCCTGCTCTGCATCACACAGGAACAGATTTTTCCTTCTTTCTACAACTTTTTTTCCCTGTGCACAGGAGCCCTGCAGACAGTAAAGCACTGGCAAAATGTATATTCTGGACTGAGGTCTTTGGCACACATCACAGTCAGAGATTTTAAGCACATGCCAATGCCAAGGCAGTGTCTGTCTACCCTAGCCAACACACAGAAACAACAGAGAAAGGAAAATAGATACAGATTGCAAAAAACATCCTTCACCCAAGGCTTTCCAAAACAAGCTTTAAATTCTGAGCAAAGAGCAGGGGGGATGTAAGGCCACAGGAAACTGAAAGAGTTTGTAAGAACCACTCGTTTCAAACAGCATTGCCACAAAAGGTAGCAACAGCAACACACAAACTGCAAACTCTTGGCACAGCCCAAAGGCAGCAGCCACAGCCTTTATCTCTAGCAATCATCTCGGAGATTTTAGATTGCCTTCCCCTCTACAGCTTCTTCATACAACAATAAATGCCTCTGAAGTTTTTCACTCTAGGCCTGAATGGGGAAGTTGTCCTGCAACACAGCCCAATCAAATCAGCATTCAGCAGACATAAACAACTGTCTTATTCAATTTAAAAAGCCAATACAGTTAAAATATTTTAAAAATCTAATGTTTTCCTTTATATTCTAGTAAGTGTCAAAATACTTTTATCTACAGAATTGTCACAATGATACTAGACTTCAACAACACAAGCATTCCAAGCACACTCATACTATAAAGTTAAAAGGCATTATGCTGTAGTCAATGAATTAAAAAGCCAAATCCCACACTAACCTAAATGAAAACAAACTTGGTGCTTCCCTGAAATAAATCAGCAACAGATGTGCAAACCAAGTTCTGATGTTTCTGGTGAGCTGCAGGAACTTCTGAGCAGAGGGTGCCAATTTTGTTTCACAACTTCAGCACAGCAGCTGGCTGCTCCGAACAAAAAATTCCTGCCTCAGTTTTTGAAAGCAACACTTAAGACACGGAGGTTCAAAGCATGAACAGGGACATTCACCTGGACACACCTCCAAAAGAAGTGTATCAACTGAAACAAACTAAGAGTCAACACTTCAGCCAGCACGCTGGAAATATCTTGGCCATAAATTTGTCACTGAGTCTTACATTAAAAGTTTTGCTTACATTTTCATAGTCCTTCATGGTCCGAGCGCGAGCTGGTGAGACTGTGTCTTCTGCCACATCTGGTACTACTAGACATTAAAGAAGACACAACAAGTTCAGACAGCACAATCTCTCTAAGTAGGGTTTCAATTTGGCAAAAGTCTACACTAATCTAAACATACCAAAACCTTAAAGGAAGTGAGAGAGGCACTGCTTGGCCCCCTGTTTACATTACATGTCAGTATCCACATTCCTTTCTGCTCACGCTAAGCTGTCTATAACTTAAACTCCCAAATTCCATCACCCACTAAATTATGATGTACACTGGAATCAGGCTATGCGAGGTGCGCTGTCAAGAATAAACCCTCAGGGCAAGAACTGGATGATGCAGAGCATTCAACTCCCCTAACTCTGAGCACAATGTGACCACGCAGCACGGCCTCAATGGATATTCCGAGTATTTTAAGTACACGCCGCACAAAACCGCTGATCATCTTATATAAGGCTGAATGCCCTAATGACCGCAGGCAGCGAGCACACAGCAGCGACGGCAGCAGCTGCCGGCCTTAAAAACTCTTAAATTACGTCAAAAAGCGCATCACTTAATAGGGAAATTTTTTGCCATTTTTGCCGCGAGTTTGAGGTTTTATCTACAGGTTTGGGGTCCAGCGCGAAGCACCGAGCGGGGCAGGGATGTGCGGGCTCCGGCCGCGATCCAGCCTTACCTTGTCGGCCGGGCGGGCCGGGCTGGGGGTCCCCGCGGGAGATGTCCGGCAGCTGGAGGGCGCTGGGGAAGAAGGAGGAGATTGCTGAGAGCACAACGCCCGCGGGCTCGTCCCGCGGAGCCCGTCCGCGGCCGGCGGGCCCGGCCCCGCCACACGCCCCGCGCTGCCCAGCGCATCCCCGCCCCGCTGCTCCCCCGTACCTGCCCTCGAGCGGCAGCGGCAGCGTCGGGTCCTCCCCCGGCAGTGAATCCATGGATCGGCCGCGCGGCTCCCGCGGCGCCCGCCGCCTTTGTGCGCGGCTTTGGCGGCTTCCCTGGAATTCAAACGCCCGCAATCGCTTCCGCCATCTTTGCGTCGAGCGCGCTGAAGCCGCCGAAGCCGCAGCGGAGCGCGAGGAGGGCGGGCACAATGGGAAGTGAATTGGAGCCGCCATGTTTGATGAGGGCGGGAGGCAGAGCTGGGCGAGCAGCGGCCATGCTGGCTAAGGGCAGAGCGGGGCGGGTGCCGGCCGGGCGCCATCTCGAGTGAGGGAAGGAGCCCTAGCTGACAGCTCGAGGGGAAAGGGCACCTGAGGTGGTGCGAGAGAGGACAGGGTGATCCCAGCCGCTGCCTCGGCTCTGCTACAAAAGTGTCCCCATTTGGGAGAGCCTTTGGAAGGGAGGCACCGAGCCCTGGCTCCTGCCGAGCCTGGCAGAGCCGCTGGCGCTGATGTTTGCCATGTTCCCCGCAGGGCACAGCCGTCATGGGGCTTGGCGGAAGAAATAAACACGCGTTAGTTCCACATTCTGATCACTGCTCATAGCAACGGGCAGGGGTGCAGGCAGCTGCTGTCACCATCCGCGCAGGCGGATTTTGAATGATGATCTGAGAGGTTTTATTTTTGTAAAGCGAAGTTGTAAGCGTGTCGGCTCTCCCACTTTTTGTGGGAGAAAATGCAGCTGCATTGGACATTTCTGGACATGGACAGCGGGAAATGCTGAACTGCATTAAATGCTGCTGTTGTGGCCCCTCCTTCAGGGGCACGGCCAGGGAACAGCGCCGGGCACAGGTGGAGCTCCAGACCTCTCCTTGCTGTGCATCCTCGCCTTCCTTTAATTAATTTAGAGCCAGTGTGCAGGAATGAAATACCTGTCTGCAGTATTTATTTACATCATCACAGAATTATTTAGGCTGGAAAAGACCCCTGAGATACGGAATCCAACCTTTGACCAATCCCTGCCTTGTCAGCCAGCCCAGCGCACTGAGTGCCAGGTCCAGTCATTCCTTGGACACCTCCAAGGACAGTGACTCTGTCACCTCTCTAGGCAGCCCCTTCCCAATGTCTGATCACCCATTTTGTGAAGAAATTCCTCCTGATGTCCAATCTGAACCCCACCCCTACAGCTTGAAGCCATTCCCTGTTGTCCCTAATGCTCCCTAGGAGTAGTGCCCAACTCGCCTGGCTGTCCCTCCTGTCAGGAATTGTGCAGAGCCACAAGGTCCCCCCTGAGCCTCATCTTCTCCAGGCTGAGCCCCTTTCCAGCTCCCTCAGCTGCTCCTGGCGCTCCAGACTCTTCCCTGGACATGCTTCAGCTCCTCAAGGCCTTTCTGGTCACAAGGGGCCCAGAACAGGGCACAGCACTGGAGGAGCCTCAGCCGTGCTCAGCACAGGGGACAGTCACTGCCCTGCTCCTGTGGCCACACTGTTGCTGGTACAAGCCAGGAGCCATTGGCCTTCTTGCCCACCTGGGCACAGGTTCAGCCACTGTCAACCAGCACTCCCATTTTCCACTGGGCTGCCTTCCAGCCACTCTGCCCCCAGAGTGCATCGAGCATCAGGTGGTGCCTCATGCTGGCACTTGCTCTTACCATTCTCTGTAACACAAGGAAGCACAGGAGTGACCCTGTGCTTTAGATTTGGTTTCCTCTTTTGGATTTGGTTTCCTCTTTGGTACCAACTCAGGTCAGGTTTCACTCTAGGCTATCACAAGGGCACTCTTACCCGGACAGGAATTAGGCCACGGGTAAGGGCTGACCACAGGCCATGAATTCCATGAGTTTATTATTCCCAGTTCTGTGAGTTTATTATTCCCAGTTGGCCTGGTGCCCTGTGAACTCCATTTCCTCCATGTACCTGCACTGTTTAAATTGACACTCACCTGTCAAATGCCCCAGGCTGGTGGGAGCAGTCACTGCAGCTCTGGATGTGCAGGGTCATGGTGGGCTTCCCATCCCTGCTTAATTCTTTCAGCTTTATGGGTGCAAGTGCATGCTGGAGCTGCAGCACTCCCAAACTGCCAGAAGTGCCAGGCACTACTTAGCACAAGTAAAGCCCTTAAGTCCATCTCCTGTCCCTTGGACATGGCTCATGCTTTGCATTTGGGGTGTGATGACCCCAAGAGATGTTTAGTCCTTTCAACTCCCCCATGAGAGACCTCAAGAGACACTGGTCACCTCATGTGACTGAAACCCTCTTGCAGTGGCCTCTGCCAAGCTGAAATTAAGTTCACAAAATCAGGTCTGCCATATGGCACCAGGATCTGGTCAGCCAGGCTGAAATGTGAGTTTTCCTCCTTTACAGAGCAGATCTTCATAAAATGACTAAGTCCACTCACTTGAAATGATAATACCAATTTGTTTGATCTTGTTTAAGGTTTCTGCGAGGTTTTACATATTTGATGTAGGTCTTTAAATCAGCATCCATCAGCCCCAAGTGTAGAGTAAATCACTCTGCACACACAGCACACGAGTCTGCAGAGTCACAGCCCATGTCCAGCACACTGGAGTCAAAAGGAAATCAGCAGGGCCCTCCTTGTGAAGTTCATTACTTCATGAAGCAGCTGTCTGATGGACAAAGATATGGATATACAGACATACATCCCTGTCCATGTTCCCTGGAAGTGTTCAGGCCAAGCTGGCTTGGAGCAACCTGCTCTGGTGGAAGGTGTCCCTGCCCATGTCCCCACCCTCAGGAGGGGAAATTAGATGATCTTTTAGGTTCTTTCTAACCCAAACCATTCTGTGGTTCTATGATTCCATGTATACACACAGCCAGGATGGAACATTTCCCTGGGAATTTACTGCACTGCCCCATGTTTTACAAGCTGCAGTAGCACCAGGAAGCTGCAAGGGGCAGACAGGACTGGGAAATGTTGTTTAGAAGCATTTAACAACTTGCCTTCAGATAAGCTGCTTAATGTTGTTTAACCTTAAATTCATTAGTAGCACATTTAGGGAGATTACACTAAACCCTCACGCCAGGAAGCCGTGTTGGAACTTTCCTCCTTCTCAGATCCTTCCCACCTCAGGCAGAGCCCTGAAGGGAGTCTGGGAAAGGACTTCTGGGGAGTGCAGGGGTAGGGCGAGCTGAGCAGGACGGGAGCCAGCTGCTCACTGTGCTGTGCTGGCACAGGCAGGGCTGATGTCACCAGCAGCTGAACACGGGTCCCCCTCACCCTCCTGTTCTCACTCCCTGCTCTGGGGACCTGGTCAGACTCAGCTCTGCCTCCTCCTCACACAGCTCACAGCAGGATTCCTCCTAAGTTAAGTCATGCACGATCCAACTGCTCTGCTAATGCAAATCAGGTGTCTCGATAAACTCCCTTGAATTTCACCAGTGTGGCCCTTCCTTACACAGCTCTGGCTCAGTCAAACATCTGAATGAACACTGAAAACCACATGCTCACTCAGTGTATGAAGCCTTACCTCTCCAAGTCTGACTCTGAAGAGCCAGACACAGCTTTCACAAAAAAAGAGCCTTTAGCAGTTGTGTTTGCAAAACAAAATCAGTTTCCTAACTCAGCCAAGTGAAAAGGAAATGCAAGTTCTCCACAGGCCCCTCTGCAAACACTCCCAAAACTGATGCTACAGATGTGGATTTCAGAGTATCTGTAACAAAAATGGCCTTGGAAAGACATCTGTGGTCATGAAGAAAAATCTGATACAATATATCCTCATCCCATTTCCAGCTTTGCTCTGAGGGTTTCCCAGTTAGTGATTCACGTCTCTGACAAAATGTGTCCATGTGAATGATACAGAAAACAGTGGGAACACAGTCATTGCCAGTGGGGCTCCCAACCACAGCTGAGGGCTGGGATGGTTCATAGCAGACACAAGAGATCAGAGGGCTCATTTTTTAGCTGGATTTTCCGACACAGAATGTCAACTGTGCTTATGAATATCTGTGATAGAAAACATTTTTGTGCCTTGGTTCTCATCTTGCATTCAGGGGCATAATGAAGGAGTAATTCTCTTGGAACAAATGTTATTACTGGGATGAGATTGGATTCAATCCTTTCTGTCACTGGGAAGACTCTTGCTGAAATTCAATGAACAAAAACACAAATGCAAAAATCCAAGTGGCATAGATACAAATTATATACATTTATTTTTATTCATTTTAAATAACATTCTTCTGTATAAATTCTGACATATATTCAAATCATACACTTTTTTTTTTCTTTTTAGAAATGCATTTGTAAGCATAGCATATGCTTGGGGGATGCCGTATTTGGATGCAGAGTGAGACTGATGGGTTTCAGATGGGAGCAAGTACAACTTTTAAGGCCCACATTTTTCTTATTTTAATCCATTCCTCTGACACATAAAGAGCAGAGTCCTGTGGGAGCTCACTCTAAAACTTCACTTTAAAGAGAAAACTATTTTTATATCCTTTATTTAAAGGAGACTGTGCAAACTTTCTGCCACATTTACATTGTCTGTAACACTGAAGAGGAAGATGCTGCACAGCAGTGGTTAAGGATACCTGAAGGATGGGTGCTGGATATTTCCCCTCCTCTCTCCTAAATGCCTGCTAAGTTTGCTCAGCCTGGTCCAAGGGAATTATCATTCCAGTGGCTGACATCTCCTGACAGCTCCCCAGGGCTAATGCTCCTCGTAGCTATTTCCAGCTACAGTGGTCCACGAGGTTGGAGATCATCTCTCCTCATTAGCTCAACCACTTTTCTGCATGTCTGCTGCTCTCCAAGTGCTCCCCCAAGCTGAGATCCCTGCAGGCTGCCCCAAAGCCCAGCTCCGTGCCCTTCATCTGCTCCTTCTGTCCCTTTGCCTTTACAGCCGGGCTGGGCTCACCCCAGCCAGACCAGCTGGGCCCTCACCCTGCCAGGGACGGTGCCTGGAGCTGCTGTCCCACATCCACCATCCCCTGCCCTGTCACACCTGCCCTCTGCCCTGCAGCTGCTGTCCCATGCCAGGAGTGCCCTCCCTGTGCCAGCCCAGCAGCTGGGCAGCATTCCCAGGCAGAAGGTGCTGCAGGGGCCATCAGGAACACCTTGTGTGCCTCATTGCCACCTCAGCCCCACAAGTCACCAAGATGCCCTCCCCTGGCCTCACTGGCTGCTCAGCTGGGCCTCAACACAGCCCTGAGAGCCCACTTCTGGTTTTGCTGCCCTTACCCCACCCTCAGGACACAGCTCAGCCCCTGGGGAGCCTCATGACAAGCCATGGCACACGGCATGGTGCTGGTGGCCTCCTGGCACAAGTGTTTGAGCTCTGCCACCCCTCCAGGTACAACCCAGCCCAAGGTGACTGGAGACAGAACCAGCTCAGCTTCTTCCTCCCCTCCTGTGCTGCCAGGGGAACTGATAAGAGCACGGATGAGCTGATCTCACATCACCAAAGGCAAACATGAAGCTGTTTATTCTTTCCCTGCTGAGGCATTGATCTCCATTTATTACTGTTGCTCCTGTGTGCCAAGGCCTGGGTGGCAGGAGGTGGCTGCTGTGTCATTCTGCCACTTGACAAGCACGGTGCCAGTGCCACATCCTCGCTATTCAGGAACATCCTGTGCCACCCAAATCCGGGCAGTCAGGTCCATCCAAGTTTCCCATCACATCTCCAGGCTGTCTCCATCCCTTCATCCAGCTGTGCACTCCACAGGCAGCAGCTGTCCCACCCTGCAGGGCATCCTGACTCCTCCTCTTCCCAAACACAAAGCCTTTGGATTCCTTTGGAGGTCACAAGCAGCCCAGGTGCCAACACCTCCTGTGCTGTGGCAGGCAGGGACCAGGAGGGCTCAGCACCTGAGCCCACGCTCTGCTGGAGCAGATGGTCCCTCCTTCTACAGTGAGACAAAATCCAAGCCTGTTCCTGTTACAAAGCAGCCCACAGTCACAGCAAAATTTAAGGAAGAGGTGTTTTGTGGCAGAGATTAAAAAATCTGCTAAAGTATTTTAGAAACATTAAAGTGAACAACCTGTCCTTCGATTTGCTTGCTAGCATCAGTCCCAGAAGCCAACACTTCCTAAATTACCTTTCCTCAGCCCATGAAGTGACCAAGTGCAAGTGTATCACTAGATCAGCACCTCTAAATAATTACAACTTCCAGGAAATTTTCTGTCTTGTCACCACCCTGCTCTTTAAAAGTCTGATGAGTAACTCAAGGATTAGCAATATCCAGATTTTCTCCTCCAGTCCTCCCCCGTTTTATAGCTAAAAGTAACACTGCTCTGAATGACAGGAGCCAGATTTATTACCTGAAATATGGGACCTCACCCTGGCCCACTGCAGGCAACAGGAGCTTTTCCATCAGCTTTTTTGCTTTATATGCAATTCCACATTCTGCCCTCACCATTTCCCTTGGTCATCCTCAACAATTTTCATTCTGACTTGCCATGCCTCAAGTTTAAATCAGGCAGCAAGTTTTTGAGGCAGAAATGCCATCTCTGAGCTTGTGTTTGAATCACCTACTTCCCCCCCTGCCAGGTTTCCAAAAGTAAGAGAAACCTCCTCACAGCACTGAAAACAAGTAAATAAGCAACATGTTCTCTCTACCATTTCTCATCTGGAGAAATATTCACTTTTTCCTGGCTCAGAGGATACATCCACCAGCTTCTGTCTCACCATTGCCCCACCACACAGCAGTGCAGCTGCACCTCTGAGGCTGGGCAAGAGTGAGGATTTGGAAATATTTGTTTCTTGCCCTGTTTCCATGCAGTAGTTTCTTTTCCAGAGGTGGGAGAGATGGCACAGCCCCTGCCCCAAGGTGCACACACTGCAGGTACCACAGGAGCTCCATGGTGTGACCTCCTGTGCAGTGCTGCCTGTCAGTTGTTCTCTCTGCTAACAGCCCACCAGCCTCCCACCAAAACCAGGGCAATCTGTAAAACCTGTTCCCTGCAGTGCTTTTCTAACAGCTCATTCCCCACCACCACCTTGTGCTACTTTCAATTCCAAAACCATCTGTGCCTTTTACCTTCCAAGCCTCAAAATTCACATCAGGTCCTGCGAGCTCCTCATCCCAAAGCTGCTCCCACCCAAATCCAGGAGACCTCTGGCCCTCAGGAGGCCAAGGGGCTGAGCTCAGCCCTCCAGCACGTCCCCTCTGTCGTGTCAGCTCAGCAGGGATGGCACTGGGATCCCTCCACACGATGAGCACCCACTTGGGAGAACCTCAGCCAACGAGCCCAGGCTCTCAGGGTGGCTGTGACAGTGTATTTGCATTTTGTAGAGAGACTTAAAAGCAAGGAATACATTGGTGCATCCAGTTTTTGGACACCTACTCAGCCCTAGTCATGGCAACACTGGTATTCACTCTGTATTTGAAGGAATGGCAAAATTTGACAAGATACAAGTAGGGAGCACTCACATTTCATCTAAAAAAGAAATTATTCAATGACAGTGGAGGAAAAGCTTTAAGCAGTTGGTGTTTGCCAGAGGCCCAGCTCCAACAATATTGCCATCTCATTTACAGTATTTTGAACAATCCTCATGATTTTTTCTTTTTTAAACAATGTCACTAACGCTGTACAATTAAAACCTAGAGGATAAAACATGACCTGGGGAGTGGGGGAGGTTGGGGAGGGGCTCATGGTTTTGTTGTTGGGGATTTTTGGTTGGTCAGTTGGTTGCTTGTCTTTTTTACAAATAATTACAAATACAATTCCAAGAAGATATATTACATTTTATATACAGAACACACCATTTCTATCAGGGTAGGGTAGTAAGCCTGGCTTTTATTTTTACATGGCAACCCTGAGATGTCTTGTCGTCTTCCCTTGCACAGAAACTATACAAGTTCATTAACTCCTTCTAGAAAAAAATGGATTGCTATGTCTTAATAGCATCATCACCCTGTATAAATACTCAGAAAGGGAAAAGCTTAGTCTCTTCCCTAACTCAAATGTTCTTAGGATTTTTTCCCATTTCCCTGCTTAGTGGGAACAAATAATGGTGACTTTTTCAGTGTGCACCTCACTCCTCCTACTTGCCTTTTGGTAGTACAGTGAACAATTACTTCCCTTTTTTTTTTTTTGTTCTCCTTTTCAAATAAGTTTCTGTCAGGAATGAAGATGATGCTTTTCCAAAGATCTGTTTCCTGAAATTCCACTGTTAATTCATGAGCTACTTCTCAAACTAAAGGATGAAGACACAAGTGTTGGGTTGGCTGGAAACCAAGTAGCTTCTGACTCCTCATTGGGTTCTGCTCTCTCCACCCCACCACCTCTTCATAAAAAAAGCTTCCATTCAGTTTATAACAACAGTGAATTCTATGGATCTTTATGGAGAACACTGAGTGCATTTCACCACACTACCTGAAATTCAGGTGTACCACACTGTCTCCTGTTCACCTGCAAGCTCCAGCACGCCTTGCACCAGAGAGCATCTGAAGAGCAAATTCCTCTGCGCGGAGCCTTGGCACGGATCCCGACACCCCTTCCACAAGCCCTGGAACTTTTTGAGAAGCAAACTTTGGAATAGCTGGATGACTTTTTAAGCTTTAAAATTATGCATGGGAGTCGTCAGCGTGAGCTGTCCATTGGGGGCCACCTCATTGCCATCATCTTCCAGCAGCCCCGACACGTCAGCGTTGGGAATGCTGTCGTGGTAGCTGCTGAAACTGATGTTGTCCTCTTTGAGCTCAATGGTCCAAAAGGGAGCGTTCAGTTTTCGGTTCTGATACTCACGGTACATGTAGACAGCACCCACAAAGCCCATCAGCAGGACCACAACAATGATGATCACTGTCAAAATAATGATGTTAAACTGAGTCCATGAAACATCGGCGAAAGCAGAGGTGCTGTTGTCAGAGGAGCTTATAGGAAATATTGTCTGTAGAGTTGTTGGTGACAAAGTACTGTTTAGCACTGCCGTGGAAAAGGATGTGGCCTTGGTGGTATTTGGAGCAGAAGTTGTAAACTCCCTTGGTTCTGGAGTGACTTCTACAAAACAAATTAAAAAATGATCAATAAAAAAATTCGCTGAGCTGAAAATCGAACACAAATGTAAGAGATTTGACATTTATATCACAGTTATTATGGCAATTAAGGCTACACTGCTAAAGTGGTATTTTTTCAAAGCAGTTTAGAAAATGTCTGTCCAGGGAGGTGTGTGGGGTTTTTTTAATACAATGCTGTGTGCTAAGTGCCCACAAGACTGCTCTGAAAGGCCTGGTGCTGAGGGACAGGTACAGGAGTCATGATTCAATGTTCATAAAGGAGCTCATGATGACAGCAAGTCCCAGCCCAGCTCCTGTTCAGAGCAGGAAAATGGGGCTTTACCAAGCTCAGCAAGTTCAGACTCTGAACCAGCATGTCCCTTGGTGTCTGTGTGGGCTGCACACTCAGACACAGCAACTCCAGGAGCTTAAACCCTTCACAACCAGTGCACCAGATGTTGGACTTTGTTCTCAGTATTATTATTTCTACTTGTACAAACAAGAAGATCAAAACTGAAGAAATGAACCACAAGTACTCAGCCATCCCAGCATTTTGCAGTGGGTTCAGTGTTTGCACCATTTTAGGTAAAAGGGCAAAATAACCTCAGTTCTGCTTTTGAATAAAGTCAACCACATGGAGATCCCCAGTCTACACAGCTAGAAGCAGGAGGTCACCAAATCTCAACAAAAAAAGATTGTGGATGTCCTTCAGAAGCTTTTGAACACAGCAGAGGCCATTTGGGATCCTGGTTTGGTTTCAGCTGCTGGCATAGGTGCCCACAGGAAGGATCAGAACATGAGAACTATCAGACTGTGCTCTGTCTTTTCCTAAATAGACAAGAACCTGCCTTGCTTCCAGCAGCCATGGATAAACTCCCTTCTCAGTTCAGGAGTCAGGATAACCTTGAGATCTCAGAAGTGGGATGTGAATTCATTACGCCTGCATCAAACCTGCTGAGCTACAGGCCTCAGAGAGCACCACAAATCTGTAGCATTAAGCTCACAAATGTAGCTAATAAAGCATTTCCTCACATGAATAACCTGATCTATTTTAGAGTCTCAAGTTCAGGCAACAGGAACACTCCACAAGCTGAAGCCTCAATCAGCCAGAATGTTCTCTGCACCTATTGCTCCACAGGACTCTCTGCATCCTCTTTCCCACTCTCTTCCTGCCAAGAGAAAAGCAACTTCATTTTAAATCCATGTACAGCTGCAGCAATTACAGCTGATGGTGCCATGCTGTACAGATCCAGCTTCCAGCTCTCCTGAACATCTCCTAATTATGACTGAGGAGCAGAGTCACTTCCGAAGGACTAATTTTGCACTAAGTTCCATCTCCAATGGCAACAGGAGCTGGAAATATTCAGCACATGTCCTGCCACGGGCCCTCAGGGGAACTCCCACAAGTTAACTTTGGGCTGTCACATTCCCAGTTCAGGCAACTGAGAAAGAAATTCCTCTGGAGGGGCATCACACACCTGACTGAGATTCTGCTCAGAGTCCCCTCCCTGCAGCAGCTCCTCTGTTCCCTCAAGCTGATAAGGACACTCAGGGTGCTGAATGCCATTTCTCTATGGCACGACAGGCAAAATTTTGCAATAGGAAGCAACACGACAGGAGCAAGAAGTTCCTGGAAAACCTCTGGCTTTGGGAAAAGGGCATGAGGAATTCAGTCATCATTTCCAAATTCCTTCACCAACACTCAATCCCTGGCAAAGCTGTAAGTAGGGAAAAAACAGAACCGAGACAATGGCTGATTCACCAGCAAGGAAACAGCACTTTTCTGGCTTTATGTGTGAGTCAGCATCAGCTCAGGGCTGGCAGGGAGGCCTGGGGTGAAGACATTTCCTGGCACTCCCAGGACGGTCGCGGTGAAGTGCGGGGCTCTGGCCCCGGCGCCGCTTCCGGGCCGTGACACGGCGCTGCCTGTTCTGCTCCCGGGGCCCTGCCAGCCCTCCAGATGTCCCAGAGCAGCTCCTTGAGAGCAGCAGCTGCTCCCTCAATGGGCTGCTTTGGCAGCTTTGACAGGAGCCTCACATCCAGCTGCTTGATTGAAGTGCCGGCCCTCAGAGCTGCTGCTGCCTCCTGCAGTGGAGCAGCTCTGGCAGGAGGCCACACCCCCGGCCCTGGGAAGGCTGCAGTGCTTGGCTGGGTGGCACAGAGCCACAGTGCACCAGGGTGAGTCCTGCTGTGCCACCCCATGGCAGCAGGAGCACCACCTGCTCTGGGGCTGAAAACACTCGCTTTGGTCCTTTGAATATCCTCTCTATGTGCCTTCACAGCATCACAGAATAATGAGGTTGGAAGAGACCTCTAGCATCAAGACTAAGCTATGCCCTAACACCTCAACTAGACTATAGCACCAAGTGCCATGTCCAGTCTTTTTTTAAACAAATCCAGATCATGGATGAGCTGATGTAAAATTGCCATTTCCAGCCCTGCTACAGCTAATGAGCATCCAACTTTGTTGTACTGATCATCTCCCTGAGCAGGGAAGGACTCTGTGATTACACACCCAAGTGAGCAGCACAGGAGTGAAAACCACATTAGCTCCTGATGGAAGATCTGAACTGAATCTCTGCCCATGACAAGGACAAATTTGTGCCCAAATACTTCCCTGAACTCTGGGTTCTTTCATCTAATACATCACACTGGTAATGCTTCCATGCACAGTGTTGGACATCCACCATGAAAACCAACCTCCAGATAACCACTGAAGGAGCAACTCCAGAACCATTTTCTCTCATTGTACATTAAATACATTACAAATGGATTGAGTTTTTTCCAGTTTGCTCACTAGCAATGCCTGCCAGGGTCTGGAATCAGGGTGGTTACAGAGCTAACTCTAAAACACCCTTCAAGGCCAGGAGGCACCAACAACTGTGTGCTGGAATTGCGGGTCGTGGAGTCACCCTCCCTGGATGTGTTTAAAAAAGCCTGGACCATGATTTAATTGATGAGGAGGTGTTAGGCCATAGGTTGAACTAGGTGATCCTGAAGGTCTTTTCCAACCCAGTTCATTCTGTGATTCTGTTACAAAGATCTGCTTTTCTTCTCTGCGCCAGAGTCCAGACGAACCTAAACTAACACGAACAATTACCAGCATTCCCTCTCCAACCTTTGTCCAGCTGCACAGTGAGCCTTGCCACTGACTCGAGCAGCATTTTTACCTTTCCTGGTGCAGTTGGTGCCCGGGGAGTCCCTGGTGTAGCCCTCCTGGCAGAGCTCACAGTGGAAGCCCGTGGTGTGGTACAGGCAGCCGATGCACTCGCCGCTGTCGGGCCGGCACACGCTGGGGGACAGCGCGGGGTCCACGTTCCCACTGCACTCACACCTCGTGCAGATGCTGTCTGAGTTGTAGTAGCCCTTGTCACACTGGTTGCAGTTGAGGCCAGTGTACCCTTCTATGCACTGGTCACACCTCGGGACGCTCTCACCAGGCTCTGCAGAACACAAAGCAAAGCAGGGATGTGGCACAGCCCTTGCAGAGACACCCCTGCTGTGGGGCTTGTTCTGAGGGGTTTGTTCTGAGGGGTTTGTTCTGTGGGGCTTGTTCTGACGGGTTTGTTCTGTGGAGTTTGTTCTGTGGGGTTTGTTCTGTGGGGTTTGTTCTGAGGGGTTTGTTCTGAGGGGTTTGTTCTGAGGGGTTTGTTCTGTGGGGTTTGTTCTGTGGGATTTGTGCTGTGGGGGTTTGTTCTGAGGGGTTTGTTCTGTGGGGTTTGTTCTGAGGGGTTTGTTCTGAGGGGTTTGTTCTGTGGGGCTTGTTCTGAGGGGTTTGTTCTGAGGGGTTTGTTCTGTGGGGGTTGTTCTGTGGCATTTGTGCTGTGGGGGTTTGTTCTGAGGGGTTTGTTCTGTGGGGTTTGTTCTGAGGGGTTTGTTCTGAGGGGTTTGTTCTGTGGGGCTTGTTCTGAGGGGTTTGTTCTGAGGGGTTTGTTCTGAGGGGTTTGTTCTGTGGGGGTTGTTCTGTGGCATTTGTGCTGTGGGGGTTTGTTCTGAGGGGTTTGTTCTGTGGGGTTTGTTCTGAGGGGTTTGTTCTGAGGGGTTTGTTCTGTGGGGCTTGTTCTGTGGGGGTTGTTCTGTGGGGTTTGTTCTGTGGGGCTGACCACAAGGCACCCTGACAAAAATCAGCAGTCACAAGTATTGACCAATCTCAAATTTTGAGCTGAAAACACAGCTTCTGAACTGCAGCACTTTCTCTGTTAGTAGGGGAAAAAACAGCCATGGGGAGTTCTGATGCCTTGTACCAATCTCACAGAGCAAACTCAGCACGTTGCTAAGGAAATAAATTATTATTCCTGAACATTTCCATCTCAAACAGGCAATTTCAGAGAACAGCTGGAACTGTATCAGGGATGCTTCCAATCCAAAGGAACTTTTGGGCCTATACAAAGCCGGAAGCAGCTTGCTTGCAAAATTGATCAGGGAAATGTTAAAAAAAGCCTTAGATATGACTATTACAGCTCTGACTTGTCTCAGTTACATTGGACAATCTCTGCATGGAGTCCCATGGAGATGTTCAGAAGCAGACTCAGAAGTCTGGAGGGCTACATGGCACTGCTGAGCATCTCCTGCCCCCCTCCTGGCTGCCACAAGCTCAGCAGCTTCTCTGCAAAACTCTGCAGGTTCTTCAGAGCAGAGTGCAGAAACACACTGGGAGCTGGAACCAGGCTTTAAGATCCCTTCCAAGCCAAACCATTTTGTGATTCTGATCCCTCCCATGCACAGCTGCTCTCACAAGAGGCAACACAAGCACCAGGGACCCATCACAGCAGGTACTGCTTCCAGTGCCCACAACCAGGAGCTCCACAGGCTGGAAAACACCTTGCTGGGCTGACACACTCTGAGGGGCAATGTAACTGAGGAGAGAACCTTCATTATGAGGAATTAGAGCACAACAAGAGCCTCACCCAAGTGGCAGGTGCCAGTGGATGCCACAGTGGAGCAGGGGCAGCGCTGGCAGCCGTGGGCAGGCTGGGTGCCCCGATAGAAACCCTCCTTGCAGAGCTCACAGTGCTCCCCCTCCGTGTTCTCCTGGCACTCCAGGCAGGTGCCTGAGGAACAGAGAGGAGAACAAGCAAACATTCAGCAGCAGGAACTGGAGCAGAACATTTGGAGCAAGAATCCACGTGGAACACACTCAATTATCAGAGCTCACAGGTGGTTTTGGATGCCCTCTGGCCAAAACATGAGCCTGGCCTCTTATGACCTTCTGATGCTCATCCCCACACACACAGATAATGTGAAAAAGCAGGTGGCCCCAGCAGAGAGGCCCCACAGCTCAGCACTAAAAGGTCACTGCAGGTAAACACAACTTATCAGTGTTAAAATTCTCCTCAAGGAAAGCAATTTCAGTTTGCATTTGTACCAGTGAGATGGAACAGTGATGCTGAAAGTCCCCCACTCTCATGAGGGGTCCCTGAGGTTTATGCCTTTGGTTTTTTGTGTGCAGCCTCTTCCTGGGTACACCTGTACATCTGGGCTGTGGTCAGGGGTGAGGACATGCCACTGTCCTGCTCTGGGGACAGGCAGCTCCATCCCACCAGTGTGGCTCCAGCTCCTGACCCCAGGACAAGGCAGCAGCTCCCTGACCTTCCCAGAGAAGCAGAGAAGAAGAGAGGACTCACATGAGCCACCTGCCCTTCCTGGGGAAGCCCCTGAATCAGAAACTCAGCGTGCCGTGTCCACAGGCACCGTCTCCTAATGGCCTCCAAATTGCATTTTGATACTACTGTGACCCAGAAGAAAAATCTCTTTAGTTACAAAAGCACAGCCTCTGTATAAAGCCCATCCATCACCAGGAACATGCTGTAATTCAGCTGGCTCCTCGGTGCGGTGGCAGGGAGCTGAGGGAAGATTGGATTAAATCCCATGTACCAGAGTCTGCAGAGGCAACAGCCCTTTCTATAA